>NC_086295.1:3369946-3727587 GCF_963924245.1 Chroicocephalus ridibundus
CTTTTCCACATTAGCACACGCAGCACCTGCCCACCGGCCAGTATTGCAGCTTTCTAAAGGATCAGGATTTTCCCCACAACTCCATATTTCACGATATAAATAAAATCAAGAGCTTTTGAGGAAGAAAACCATAATTTGGTGAGAGTGGGGAAGACCGGAGCAGTTCCTGTGCCTGCTCCACTGAGGGTGTCATGCCCCTGAGCGAGGGAGAAGATCCCTTTGTGCTTCATGTCCGATACTGCAACGCTGGCTAAGAAATCTGGATGCCTAATTCTTATTAGAATATTAAATTGAGGCTTTTCTTACACATCTTCACCTCACACGTGCCTCAGGAGTATTCCTCCAGCCATTTAGAAACACCGGGAGGGGGATCTCCATCTCCGCATTAGCGCGGCTCGGCTGGGGAGAACAGGCAACGCAGACGGAGTAAGGAACGACGTACCTAAATTCGAACCAACCCTTTTTTGAAGCTCAAGAGGGAAGAGCTACCTATTTTCCTGTCTTTTTGATTATTATTTTGAAAGCGTCTGCCCATCCCAGCTCAGGCTGAAACCCCGAAGCACTAAAATATCTCCGTGTTTGGTGGCTGTCCCTAAATAAGAGCAGAATGGCTGCGTTTGCCCCCCTGGGAACTCCCTCGCCCGCGGAGTCAAGGAATGAGCTCAGAACAGCTTCTCCTGCCATGGAGGAAAACCATCTCTCTCTTACCAACATAAAAGCAAAGCCTCACACACACTGAAAAAAATATTTGCTATGCTTGTAGCTAAGATTTAGGTTGATTACTGCTGAAATAAGACTTCCACAGTTTTAATTAGCTACAGGGTGGGGGCCTAGCTCATTACTCTGAAAATGTAATGATGTTTCCGCTTCCACAATCAGGTTCTCCTCCTTACGAAGGGGCTTCTGGCATATTAAAGACGGGCTGTGAGCCGGCCACGCCACATCCACCCCAGTTGGACCAGTTTGGACCTTGATGCAGGACTGTGGCTGGAACCATCCTCGGCACCGGTCTGGGAGAGGCACCCCCAGAGCTGAGGCAGGTTTGGGGGTGAGCTCGGCGCTGGATTTACACCTCTGTTGTCCTCAGCTGGATCTTGCAGCCGTGCTCCAGCCCTCCTAATAGCTTGCCTGAGCTGAACTCTTCTTCCAGGTGCAGATCCCCAAACCCCCCTGCGCAGTATTTTTATCCGCAGTATATTCAAGGTCACAATGAGCTCAGAATTATCCTCACCTGAAATGATGCATTGTCCAAGCTTTCTCCAAGCAGGCTCTTACATGCCTGGAAGTCTCAGTGCCCGATGATTAACAACGAGTCCAAACGGGGACTAAGAGACAAGCAATGAAAAATGTCCCCGCAAGACAGGGAGGCTGAATGCGAAGAAACGAGTCCCTTTAAGGTGCCCTGAGAGTTACTTTGAGGACCATGATAGCTCCATTAGCTGTAGCTAAGGTGCCACTTCGCATTTCATGCTACAGCGAAGTTTTAGTTTGACCAGCAGTGATTTGCACAACTTGTGGAAGTTTCTTTCTCAGTGCTGGCACATTAAAGAAAAAGGCTATAGGGCGCTGCAGGCGAGATCCAATATTTTGTTGTCATGTACGATTGCCTATTGACTGTGAAAAAGCAAATAACACAGTCTGAGCCGTGCAGGCTTTTGGATACCTGAACCCAAGCCTGTCTTGCTGCTAAAAAAGAGACCCTTTGGTAAGTGTTGGGGGGGATCCCGTTGTGCCTGACCCCAGAAAATGTGTCAGACTCTCCCGGTTAAGAAATAGGGTGTCTGTCTTTTAACTCAATTAGCAAACACTGCCAGCTCTGACAGTCCCCAGCTCAGTCCCCAGGCTGTCAGCTGCTGGTCCAATTTTAGTTTTGTGTACTGTCTAGATAGCAAATTTATTGATGAAATATGGTTGTAGGTGTAAGAAAAACTTGGAGGATCTGACACAGCTTCTTGAACCTACACTTATGAAGACTAATGTATATCTTGATGAACTGGTAAATGCATCTTTCTCTCCCTGAAGGTTCGTGTATGTGAAAAAGAAACGTTGGCTTGGGTTTTTCTGTTGTTTTTGGTTTTTTGTCCTGCTGCAGTCAGTGAAAAAAAAAATGCTGGAAAAAACAACATATACATAATTGTTACTATGACAGTGCTGAGCAGCCCCAGCCCCAGAGCAACACTCTGTTCCACAAGTGTTTTTCTCAGCTTAAAAAGCCAAAAATTACTTATAGAAGAGTTTTGCCCTAGACATGATTGGGCACTAACAGATGCAATTCCTGCCCTGCTGCACAGACAGCTGGTGGTGTGCCAAGAGACCGGAGGTGAGAGGGAAGAGCAGCAGAGGCATCTGCGGGTTGGCAGCTGGGCAGAAGGGTGACACCATCCCTAGGAATCTTTGACGAAGCGTTGCTTTTCTCATTTACATTAATGCCAAACGTATAGAACATTGCAGTAAATAGCCTCCAGTCCAAGTCCCATGCTTCCTGCGGACAGAGGCCTCTGAAAGCTCAGAGTCAGCTCAGAAGAGATTCCGGTGGACAGATTTAGCAGAAGTTAGCCCCCAAAAATCTGGATTTTGTGAGATCTCAGACCACGCAACTCTGAAGCCAACGGGATCTGTGGGAGAACATCATCTCAGATAATCAGGACTGAAATAACTGTAATGGGGAAAATCATACCCTCCTGGATCATTGTACAGATCATTGCATGTCTGGAATTGCCCTTGGCAAAGGGGAGTGGAAACCAAAGCGGTCGGGGAAGCGGGGTATGACTCCATGGGACCCTGAGCAAGGGCTGGAGAAGAAACAAATTCCCCCAGTTCTGTAGAGGGTCCCTGAAAATAACGATATAAGTTCTCCTGGAGGACGGTGAGTGTTGGATGGGGGGGGAGTTACGCCAGAAACAAAGGAGACGGTGCACCATGCACAAAAGCAGTGGCTTTCCTTCCCAGAGAAGGGAGAGGAAGCAGCGATTGAATCCACCAAATCACAACCCATTTACACACGGGGAAGGGAGCAGGCGGGACTGCTGGCTACGGAGCCAGGGGAAGGCAGAAACCCCTCAGAAGTGGGAGAAAAAAATGTCCTCGATGTGTGGGAAGAGAGGGAGAGGTCAGACAGATAACGCTGCTGGCTTCTGGTTTGTGGCTCGGGTCTTCTCATGTCCTATCCGACTGTGTTTGACATGAGCATGCCCTCATCGTTTTAATTTAACTATAAGTTGCATAAAGTATGTTTTCAATGCCTAGTGCCTTATTTGGTAGAAGCAAAAGGTTACGAGCCCATAAGGGGGGAAAAAAAATCAATAAATTACAATAAAAGTGAAAGAAAAACATTTCTCTGGCAAGCAGCAATGCAGCACCAGCAGGAGAAGCAGCCGCAGTAACGGGGGAGAAAAGACAGGGGAAAAAAATAAACAAGATGTCTCATTTTAAAAAAAAAAAAAAGAAGAGAATTTAAAGCAAGGCACATGTTTTCGCAGGAAAGCAATAGTGAGGGAAAAGAGGACTGTTATATGGAATAAAACCATCGTAACCCGACAGGTGGTTTTGCAGAGCGGTCATTGTAGTGACATTCAGCCTGAAAGCTAAATAACATAAAATTCACCCGTTCTGGAGTCAAACGCAGTGAGGTATTTCAGTCTCACTCCGTGCATCAGGATATACCACCGTGTCTCCATCCCCACACCCTGCCCGTCCGAGGTCGGCAGACAGGTACAACCAGGCATCTCGCTCTCTGCCAGCCCTCCTCCTCCTCCTCCTCCTCCTCCTCCTCCTCCTCCTCCTCCTCCTGCTGTGTCCAGGAAAGAGAAGAGCATCCCACTGCCAGGCGGTAGCCATGGATCGCAAAGGGAAGTTGCCATCATCATTGTTCTCCTGTGATCATTCAACGGCACCCACCCCAAAACTGTGACTTTTCAAGGAGAATTGGGGTATTTTTTCAGCCTACTTGCTCTGCCTGAGTGCTGCAGCCTGGGAAGAGTCCTAGATTGATGTTAGACCCTAAGGACCTGATTACCAATATTCCTGCCCGTCGGCCTCATTCAGAAAGAAACTTCTTGTCTCACGGAAGTCGTGGGCACAGGAGCCGGGATCAGGCAGGAACGCGGCGCTGCCTTACCCATCTCCTTAGGCTTCAGTGTTAACGAGGCAACACAGATGCCACCGCCGGGTCAAAGGTGAAAAATGCACTTTATCGTCCTCATCGTGCTATTGAGAGAATTCCAAAGAAACGCGTGCATGTCTATATTTAACTCTTGTTCCTTTTTTAAAAATAAATAAAAAATAAATTATTCAGCTCATACAGGCAATGAATATAGGCCACGGAATCCAACACACAGCAGCAAAAGTACTCCATTATTAAGTCTGTAATTGCCAAGAATTAATTTGCTAATTGCATGCAACTAATCTGCGTCCTTTTTGTTTTATATCAATTAACAGAGTAATTAAAAAAAGCAATCTTCTTGATAGTTCCTCACTGGCAGACTTAGCCCAGCAGAGCTAATGAAAGAGGGCCACTCTTTAACTAACCTCATTAGTATCTCTTCTTTTGTTAAACATCCTACAAAAAATAGTTAATTTTGCTGCATGAAAGTCCTTGATGTTAGACTGCTAATGAGGGGGCCACACCGCTCTGATTCCCTGTTTGTTTGGAGAGTGGCTGTGCTCATTGCAAAGGGAACGCTTGCTCCCGGCCTCGCTGCCCTTTCAGGGATGCAGAGCCAGGTAGACAGCCCGAGCCGTCTGCTGGTTAGAGGTTTATCGATATGAGCGGTTTCCAAACCCCTTAAAGTTCCCTCCAGGTCAAAAGATGAAGTTTGTTTCATGCTAAAAAAGAAAAAAAAAAAAAAAAAAAGGGCAAACCAGAGAAGACCCGCCTGCAAGAAGAGAGCGGTCGGGCGGGATACGGCTGTTTCTAGGTTATGGTCTGAAGAGACGCTGCTCTGCCAGCAGAGCCGGGGAAAAATAGAAAGACGAGTTTCCAGCCATGGCAGAGATCTTGCAGTTTGCACACACGGTGTAAATGGTCCGTGCAAGGGAGCAGCTCGGCGAAGGCTCGTCCGAAGGGCGGCCGGGTGGGTGTGCGTGGGCGGGCGGGCGGCAGGAGATGCAGAGACCTGCTGGGATTTCCAATGGCTTGAATTTTCCGCTCGTTACCTGCACTTCTGAAACCCTCTGAGCACCTCTGCTCCTTGGCAGCTCTGAGCTTTAAAAATGCCCGTGCACTAGGGGAGCACAAGCACTCATCCCAGATGCTTTTCTAACACGCTTCTGGTTTCCATGCCCCTGCCACCTTTGAAGGACAGTGGTGCACGTGGCAGGGATGGCCACGGCATTTTGAAGGGGCTGGGTAAGGGAAGAGGGATCCGGCAAACGGGAATCACCAACAAGGAGGACAGGGGGACGGGTGCGCGGCTGTGCCTGTGTCGCTGTGATTCAGGAAGGAAAACCTCTGCTCTGATTGCAGAATAAAACATCCTTTGAAGTCCTCTCACCTGGCTGAACATCACGTAAACCTCTGTATGAGGCCTCTGTAAGTTCAGCTGGGTGCTGAGCTGCATTACTGTAGCCTTCCTCAGAGCTTATGCGCTTACTACCACCCTCATTCAGCAGGATAAATGCCCTGAAGTACTTTTTTTTGCCATTGTAAGAGATATTCTATAATATTCCATTGCCCAAAGGAGAGCTCGTGGGGAGAAGTGCAGCACCGTAAGCGTAGCAGACATGCACCAGTTCCCAGGGCTGTGGGCTCTTTTATTTTTCTTGCTTTGCTTTTGGGGTCTGCTGGGTTAGGAGACCCCCATGCCAGTGGATGTGACGTGGACATCTCGTTCCTGCAGCAGGTAGTGCCATGGTGGTGCCCACGGAGCTGGGCCGCGGCAGTGACTTCTTGGCTCTGGTTCAGCTCCATGTCAGTCACCCGCATCCCTGTCAGCCTCCTCTGAAGGTGTTTGCAGCTCATGTCCTGCTTTTCCTGATCGCTCCTGGAGCTGGAAACCGTCCTTGCTGTAATGAGACCTTCCACCAGGAGGCAAGTCGGGCTTCACAGCGGCACAGCAAAGAGTGGAAATGGCTCTGGCCAAGAGCTGTCTTTCTCTGTGGAGGGTTCCCAGATGATGCTCAGGTGTCAATGACACCAGGAATTTATCTCTGAACACATCAGCTGAGACTTAGGAATTTTTCCCTGGGTTGGATTTCTAGATTTGCTGAGTAGATTTACTGAAAAAATTGTCAGAGTAGCAGGTGGCAGCGTGAGCAGCGTTTTCCTGCTCCAGGGGCTGGGCTTTGTCAAAGGAAACCGAAATGGGTCCATGTTACCCTGAAAGGATAATCCTAAATCCAGGCAGGTTCAAAAACCTCCTCCCAAGCGAGCTGGGAGCCCAAATCCTGGACAGAGACAGAGCGTGTTGTGTTTCTCTTTAAGAGCTTTTTGAAAACCAACTCTCCCTTCAGCCAGTCTCTCCTGGGTTGGGTGGAAGGTCCCCACCACATTTAAGGAAGACCTGCCAGTGACATGCTGGACCCGATCCTGGAGCTCCTCAGACACAAACCAGAGCTCATTTCACCACTCCCCTGCCTACTACTTGTGTCTTCTAGAGGTGCTCTCGCAGGTAGCCTGAAACCCTTCTCATTCCCACATGAAAAGAAGGGATAAAATAAAAAATAACCCACAACTGCTGTTGCTATTGGTGCCTTTGAAGCAAGGGCTTCTTTGCACCAGTGAGAGCCGAGAGCTGGGCATCGAGCTCTCCTGCACCATGCTCCATGCCCTGTGATAATGTATTTGTTTGACTTTATTTTGACCCAAACTCTCACCCAGATACTAATTACAGCTAAGGATTGAGCTGACTCGCTCCCTGTGTCTCTGAAATAGTGAAAACCGATTGCTTCTGTTTAAAACCAACAAGATTTTCTTTTCTTCCCTCTGTACAGGGATGTCTCAGGACCCCGGGGATGGCAGTGCCCGGAGCCGTCTGCCTTGGCTTCCCGGCGTGGGGAACAAATGGGAAGTGAGGCAGGGGAGGGAAGCGAGGTGTTACCACCAAGGGGGAAAAAAAATGAAGAGAGAAAAAAAAGAAAGAAGCCAGATTTATGCTTCAGCCATTTCCCTCCGTAATCAGCTTATGTTGTAGAGTTAAATGAACCGATGGGGAACTCACGCGGGCGGACGAGGCTTGTCAGCTGAGGACTTGTAAATCACCCGCCGGCGCGAGAAGCGCGTGTGAGGATGAGTGTGCAAGGGTGGGTGTGCGAGGACAGGTATGCAAAGGTGGGCAGGAGACGGTGGGTGTGCAAGGGCGGGTGTGCAAGGGTGGGCGTGCAAGGGCCATCGGTCGGTGGTGCACATGTGCGTGCGGTGGACCCGGGGCTGGCTGGTGGGGGCCGGTGGGGGCCCATGGCTCAGCGGGTCCCCCTCCCACCGGGCCGGGTGTGAAGGAGCAGCTGAGACGAATTGCAATACCTCCCACTCCTCTGCCCATTTGTTTCTTATGAATGCATAATGAATGCTAATGAATTCCTCACTTGGGGCATATGGTTAAGACATATAGAGCCTAACCTTGCTACAAAGGAGAAAGACCTTGATGTTACAAGACGGGGGAGGGCCCAGAGGAACCCAGCGATTCATGAGCCGAGCTTGGGTCAGCGGGACTCATCCTGCTCCAGCCCAAGGTCTTGTTCAAACGCAAGCGCTATGGGACTTGGAGGGGGAGAGAGAAATTATGCACTTTCCTACTAAAGAAAAGGCAAACATATGTCCACGGATGTCTCTCAGAGTCTGAGAGTTGCCATGAGGTTAAGGAGAAAGGATTTATCCTTTTGGATGGTGGAGGAGACCAACACTGCCACACCAAAGCGAAGCAAGCGGCGTGCTCTGGCCCCAAGGACCTTCCTGTCCTCACTCCCTGTCCCTGCTGCCCCCATGGCCCCCCGTGCTCCTTCAGTTGCATTCAGCCTTCCAAACGTGGAGGTTTAGGGCTATATTAGACTCTGTAATGTAACCAAGTCATCCTCGAGGGACTGGCAGATATGACACAGGAGCCGTGGGTAACCTCCACCCATCAGTACTGCAGCTGGTGACACGTCAGGACACCTCCAACAGCAAGAGACCCCTATGTTCAGGCAACTGAATCCCAGCCAGCGTGTCACCGGCGGGTTTAGGGGCATTATAGAGAGTCACTGTAGGCCTGATGGTGCCAGCACAGGTTGGGACCCTGCAACAGAGTTCATGGTTCCGCTTTGGGCTGATGGGTGAGCAAGAAGCTTGTGAGCACATTTCTGCTTTCCTGTCTAGACATCTCAGGTGCTAGAGCCTCCGGGGTTAGTGCTGCAAACTCCGGACCGCGTCCCAGCCTTTCACAACCCAATATATTTGGAAACTACCGAGAGACCTCTTTTTTAATCAGAAGAGCTAAAGACTTGATTGTCCAGACAACTTTGGATCTGGTCATGAAGTGCTGCCTGCACCCCAAAGAAGCAAAGATTTACAGACCAGGATTTAAACGAGCTAGCTTAGATACCTGTAAAAACACAGATCTCTCTACTGGGCTATATGCCAAACTCCTCCTCCCTGAGTTTTGGGTCTCCATACAGCTCTTACCACTCTGCTCTCAGTCCCAAGCCAGGCAGCACTAACTAGCTCCAATATTCCTTCATGGGTTGCTGTCATGTCTGCGAGACATCAACAGACATGCACCCTGATGGCCTGTCCCCAAAGGGTTAGAAAACATCAAGAAAATACTCAAGGACTTTCAAAGTATTCAAAAAAATGTCTATAGAAACTTTCACCCACAACAACAATTCTTTCCATACCAAAGACTGTCATAGACCCTTTTGGAAACCCGCAGGAAGCAGGTTTCTGAGTGAGACCACCTCTCTTGAAGAGCTGGGGGTGAGCTGGCGTGTCAGCTGGAAGCTCCACCATCGGCATTAGGGCTCTGACCGCTGTGGGTGAAGGCTTGTCTTTCTCTTTGCTATTTTCCAGCTAACTTTACGCACATCCTCTCCCCTAAACTGTAGCAGGAGCAATCAGATGGACACTTCTGTAGCACTTTGAGGCATCGCTGTCCTTTGCTGTCCATCTCATGCCTTATAATAAGAGCTGAGATTGGTCAAAACTATGTAGAAAAGCAGCATTTTGCCATAGCTTGCGACTGCTGATTTATCAATGCATTTCCGAGAACAAAGCAGCCCAGGTACCTCACTGAGCAAGCGGTGAAAAACAGCAGAGCGAGCGAGAGCTGGAAAAATTTCAAAGTCCTTCAAAAAATTAAAATCTGAAAGCCAGCCAAGTCCCAGCAGCCGAGTGGAGGTGCGAGGCATTTAGTCTCCGGGGTGGGCAAAAGCAGCCGAGTGCCGTATGCAGTGTGCATCAACACCTCTTGACACTTATGAATATGGGGCTGGTGCTGATGCCCACTTGGATGAAAGAACAGAGTGAGATTGCCAGCGCCGAAGTGGGTGGAAGGGAGGGATGATCTGTAGCAAGATGTTGGGTTTTCTTTAACCCTCTCTCACACAAAGAGCAGCCCATGCACCCGTTCGTCTGGGGTTGAGACGTGGAGATTTAACGGCTGCGATCGTTTGGGTGCGGGTTAACTGAAGGATGGATCCGGGCTAAGCCCATGGGAGGGGATCTGTACAGTTGTGTGTGTGGCCGAACCACAGGTGGACACTGGTACTCGGTGGTGGGGCAAAAAAGGTCTGATGGATTTCTTACAGGACTGACTTGATTTCTGGAAATGCTTGAGTTTGCTGGGAGCTGTGGCTGTTGAGCAGCTCTGGAAACTCAGGCCCTTTGCAGCTCCCACGGTACTTTGCATGCAATTCAGCAGCAACCCCTGACGCCTGAAAAGCAGGGAGTCACGCCGCCATTAACTTTCCAAGCCTTGATGACTTCTTTCTGTACACCCAGAGAAGACAGTGTGGTCGCCTAAAACAGCTCTTTGCAATAACAGATCATGGCAGGAACAAGAAGGTTTCGGCGAATGCTGGTAAATGAAGGCTCAGCTTGGAATGTGTTTTAAATCCTCACACCCTAAATACAAGTGTATGTAGGTGGGGGCAGCTGGCGTGAGGGCCTGGGTCACGGCAGCATCGTCAACGGACAAAGGATCTCTTTAGTTCGAAGTGCCAGTCTCTTTCGCTTTCAGACTTTGCAGTTGTGGGGTTTGGCTTTTGCCAAATCCTAAACAAAACAGCAAAGTAATGCCAACCTGCCCCGCTCTCCTTCCTGCCCCTCCTTCTGCTCCCCTTGAAGAGGCTCCCCCAGCAGAGCCCCGGGGGCCGGAGCAGCAGCATCCCGCTATAAAGCCTTCTCTGCTCCCCCAGAGCGGAGGCGGGAGCTCACCCAGGAACACTCCTCTGCTACCACGTTTGCATGACAGACGGCTCCTTTGCATCATCCACCTCTTCCCACAGAAGTCCCCTCCACCCCTTGGGCATCCCGTGGGGATATCTGCTGTCGCAGGCTGCTTTCCGCCCCCTCGCTGCGCACCCTCGCCCTCACTCCTACGTGCTTCCAGCAAAGCATCGCTCCAGTACGTTGGCCCCACATTAACTTCTACTCATGCTAGTTTTTTCCATAATTTGTCTAAAATTTCAGACCTCTGAGACGCAAGGAGCAAGATGGTCCTTCCGCACCTGGGGTGACCACCCTCTGCAGACAGGCTCCATCTCGGCTCCAAGCGCCCGGCCCACCCCGGCAAGGGGCTGTGGTGGACAGGAGGAAGAATGGAGCATCTCTCCAGGAGAGACGCGGTCCTTACCCCAGCTGCAACACGCACCGTGCCTGATACGTTGTAATGAATAGAATAAACTGGCTGAGTGGCATTGTTATTAACCTTTGTTACCTCAATAAATCACACCAAAGAGCAGCAATTACTCCTGTTTCTGACAAATACTGGTTACGCAGCGGATTCCCCCCTCGCTCGCAGTCCCGTGCCCTCTCCCTCACTCTCTTTACACCTGGAACCAGGAAGGTGCAGCGCATAGCACAGTACTGAAAGGAATAGCAATAATTTAATACCAGCTCATACAGGCACACAACAGGTAAGACGGGGCTTCCGTGGCACCCACCTACTTCACTCTTAAACCCTCTACTTTACTCTTAAACAAGGCAGTGGGCTTTCCAGGGGCTCAGCATCCAGGGTGGTTCCTGGTCCTGGTCCCTAAACCCAAAAGCCCAGCAGCACTCATTCATCCCTGCCTGCACAGATCTGGGGACGTGCATTTCTTTTGCATCAGGCTTCGGATCTCAGGAGCTACTGAATAAAAAGGCTGGAAAGTAAAATTTACCCTCCTCCACGCTCTGGTCCAAGGTATGAGTCAAGCTTTTGGCCCCAAACCAGGACCAGCAATTGGGCTTTCTGTGTAGCACGAACTTGGCCTGGGTTTTTGTCACGCACGTGTGTCAACACCGATACGGGCTTAGGAGTTTGATGCTGCTCCCAAGCCAGTTAATTTCTGAGGTCGGTGCCACGCTCTCAGATCGATAAGTTCAGAATTTAGTCAGCACAAGCAGCCTGGCAGCCGAGTGCTATCCCTGCATATTTAAAGCTATCTGGGAAAAGGACCTTTCAACAAAAGGTATTCAACGAGACTTAAAAATCAATCCTCATTTGAAGAAACTGGCAAAGTATTGCAGCAACCGTTGTTAAAATGTCCGGATTAATAATAAATCAGAGTTGACAAATACTTGTTGCTTTTTTGACTTTGTGGATTTGTTTTCACAGAGGACCTGGCTGTGAACACAAGAGTTGAAGGCACGTTTCTTTAAAGAAACATTCAGAACTCCCATTCAAAAAACTGAAGGACGTCTTGTAAACCTGGCAGAACCCGTATGTTTTATTTGTTCCCATTCATTTTTCTTTAGAAATCCACAGAAGTCACTTTGGAGATTTTTGAATATTGCCTGGGAATATCCAAAGTCACATATACTGTGAAAATAGTGGCATTATAATACTCAATGTCCAGTCCTGAAATAGTTTGAAATGAGAATTGAACAAACGCCCTGTGGCCAGAAATAGCTGAAGTTCGGGTTCTTCCTGCAGAGGTAAATTTGCCCGTGCAGCACGTTGTATTCACTATTCCTGCCTTCCCTGTTCCTGCGGGAATGGACCGTCTGCACTAACACCCCGCTCCACGGACCAGAAAATACAGACGCAGCGCTGGGCTGGTGACCGAGCCGGGGGAAACCTTCCTTTTGAGATTGCTTTGCTGGGCCGTATTTGTTTTCCCATGCTTAGATTTTCCTTAATCCAGCATAAAATACCAGTCTTGGATATCAGCACCCTTCGGTCCAGGACCAGTGTCCCATGGCTATAGGTGCTTGGTGAACGCAGAAGACATAAGAGTGGCCCAAAAGCACGGGTGACCCTTACGTCTCTGTCTGGAAGACACTGAGAGGAGAATAGATATGATCGTGTGAACACCCTGAATAAATTTCATGGCGATGGCTTATCTCCTCTGATATCATTTCAGCAGTGTAACGGTGCATGGTTTTCATGCAGGGAGCTACAACTGGTCGGACCAGCGGGAAATATTCAGCCCTTTCTGAAGCAGCCGCTCATCTCGGTAGCTTTGCTGTTGCTAGATCTGCAATGAGACCCAACCTTTGTTTTAGGTCAGCTCGAATCTAATTTAGGGAGGAATCTTTGTTGTATGGATGTCTTTGTGACTTATGTGCTCGGAGTTGATTTTACTCCCCCAATCTTATTACGGACTTATTATAGAGTGCAGACTGCTGCCGGGTCCACGAGGGTACGGGAGAGGTGCCCTTTATTGCTAGTGAGGGGTACGTGTGCGAGATAGGAAGAGAGAAAGGGAAGCAAACCGGACATAAATCATCCAGAATGCCAGCCAGCAGAGCCTCAAACCCAGGGAAAAGCAAGATTATTTTCTTTCTCTTTTCCAAAGAGCGGAGGATCTGACCCAAACTCGGGCAGCGAGTAGCGACCTCAGCAGGCGCCAGGCGTGCGAGGAACGGGACAGGACCTCTTCCCGGCTCACCTCAGCGACCTAGGTTTGGCACTTTCATTATCCTAAAATCCTTCCTCTCCTGCCTCCCGCGCTGCTTCTGAGGAAAGGAGGTGGGATTTTGCCATTTCGATCAGTGTGAGAGGAGTGGGGCTCGTCTGGGGACGAGGTGGCCGGAGCCCACATTTCCTCCCCTTTCTTTTCCGCTGGAGCGTGCGACGGTTTGCCATGGGAGAACCGGGCGGCTGCAGGAGCAAAGTTGTAAAAAAAAACCAAAAAACCAACCAACAACCCACCCAGTCCCACATCACAATGACTTTTCTCAGATGATAAACATAATAATAAAACCCCTCCTAGTAGCCAATATGATGCTAATGCTTCTTAGCTCTGTCAAAAGTGAAAACAGCTCCTTGCTGTCAATTACTGGAGGGACAGCTGGAGTCTCTCCTCTCACTGTCAGGATGCAGACATATTGCATGTCATCGAGAAGGTAACAAATTCACCAGGACAGCATCACCATCTGTCACCAACAGAGACACCGCCGAAACAAAGGGTCAGGCTTTGGCGCGGAGCTTGGGCCTGATCTTACCCCGTCTTGCTCCTCCTTCGCGGGGAAGCGGAGGGGCGCAGATGGAGGCGGCCCCCAAAGCCCCGTGTCCGTCCCGGGGATACACGGGGGACTTTGGGTTTATCAACCAGGGGGGGACAAGCTTGGAGTTTGGAAATGATTGTTTTTGCCGGCAAAGCTCGCGCTGAAGCCTCCGGACCCCGCCGATGGGTCTGGTTTAGCACCGTCCCTCGCCCAGTTCCCAGCTCCCAGCACGACGTTTTCCAGCGCGACCTCCTTATGCGCGAAGCGTCTTCCTACGCGCACGAGCAGATGCGCTCGGGCTACTCGCAGGAGTGAAACAACACCCACGGAGGGCTGGGGGACCAGGCTGCAAGGCGTTTTGTTTGGGGCCAGATGGTTGATTCCCCACATTATTGAAGTCTGACTGCCCTGGATCCGCTCTCGTGAGGAGGTGCTCGCCCACCCCAGGAAGGCGCTTACACTGGTCCAAACTCTACACATGATCTAAAACCCAGTAAAATGACAAATAATTCTGTGATATATATTTTGAGGTCATTTTCAGTGTTTAACCAGCTCTCCAAAAACTTCAAAAAATACTCTTCAAAAAAACCCCTCAATTAATAATGCCATTTTTAAAAAACATGTTTTTGAAGATGCTGTTCAGGAGAATAGTGTAAATAAAGTAAATAATTTAAGCGATTTTTTTTTTCTCTAGCATATATTGTTGTGCTATTTAAAAATAACCCACATAACTCCATTCTTTCACTCAAGATGAGGCTTTCTTCCAACTGATGATGTGCTAATTATTGCGAGAGCAAAGTTTATTTTTGACAGAAAAACCATCGTACTTAAAATCACGTCGAGTGCCGAGACTTTGGATGAGTCTGAAAGAAAGATGTTTCTGCAAAACTAGCCCAATGTGACAATGCGACGTGTTCAGGTAGCTCCTGTGCTTATGTTTCCATATTAATTTGGGATACCCTGCGGCTGCTGGCAAATGCAGCGCTGTGGGGTCCAGCTGACATCTGGGGATACCCTTTGGGTTTCCAGAGTCGGATGGCAGCTTTCCTGTGTGCTATCAGTTGCGAGATCCAGGACTTACAATTTTTATTCTTAAATATCTCAGGGTTTATTCGGAAGTTAGCTCAGGAGTCAGTCTGGTGAAGGAAATTAAGTTACCTGGAATTAAACAGCACAATTCAGACTTGGGTGCTGCTTTGCTCTGGTCCTGCAGGACTTCCCTGGAAAATCCTGCCTCCCCCCTGCTCTATTGCACAGGAATAATCCAAAATAAGCACCACTGAAATTTGATCTGAATTCCAAAATGCAGCAAAAAAATGGACTTGCTACTGATCTTTCCCAACTTGCACGGCTTCTGCTGAGATTTACAACCGGCAGACAGTCATTCGGAGAAAAAGATGTTACTGCAGACGTAACAAGGAGAAATAGCCCACCCTCCAGTCACAGGCCTATATGCCAAAATTCATTTCATGCTTCAGGCTACAATAAATGACAACCGACTACCCTGAATCATACAAAATAACTTCTACAGAAGTTCCAACTGCTGCTTCCCCCGCTTCCCAGCACATTCCATTTCTCAAACCCAGGACGAACCCCTCCAAGGCGGAGAGGCAGAGCAGGGAGCTGCCAGGCTGCGTCCCCCGTCCTCCCCTCCACCCCTTCCTTCTCCCCCGGCGTCTGCGGGCTGCCTTGGGATTTCTCGCTTGACTCTCCTCCAAGGTTATGTCAAGACTGCTGTGATGTGGAAGTCACGGGATGCTGCCAGCAAGAGTCTGGAAATGAGATTTGAATTGCGGCTGGCGGTCCCCCCTCCATCCATCCCTCCATCCCTCCCTCCCGGCCTGCTGCACCCTTCTCCTCTCCCCCAGCATCAGGAGATGCTCAGGGGAGCTGCAAAAGTTCCACGCTCGGTGCCATATAAACCACACGAGTGAAAGGAGGAGTTTTATAAACTGGTTTGGGAGAACGGCTTGTACTCAGGAAAGGAAGGCGGCGGTTGTTATTCTCATTAGAAAGGAGGGGATGACCCATCCCCGCGTTCACTGTGAGCTGGGGGCAGGCAGTTTGGGCGGCGATTCCTGCCTTCATCTACACCCGCCCCAGCATCTTCGCTCAGGGAGGACGGAGGTGACCCACTTGTTGCACAATTTCTACAAAACCCACTTCCCTGAACCCCCACCTTTTGCAGAGACGGCTCTTTGGCAGACTTTTAGATGGACTGTACTCTGCAACCCTCATGGTTTTAATTTTACTGGGAATAGCAGTCAGCCCAAAAATTCAGTCGTGGTTCCTCTAACAAAGCCTTTCAGGGAGGTGTTTTCCAATACACCAAGGGACAGCTGCGATCTGGATCTCCACAGCGGTGCTGAGGCCATTTGGGAGGCTACGACAAAGCACGGAGATGAGCCTTGAGGTCTCTTGAGCTACTTCTCTACCCTCTGGGACATCCTTCATCCTCATCCCCACATGGGACAACATCCTCCACTGAGTCAATTACCCCACACAGAGAACCAAACCCAGGCAGTTCGCTGAAACTCAGAACCTGACTTCTCAATTTGAACACGATCCTGCCTAAAAACAACCTCAAAAAATTCACTTAGGCAATCATATCAAAGAGCTGCTCCTTGAGGAACGTCCTGCTCTGCTCTGAAGAAGTCATCTCGGCACAGAAACGCCTCCTTTAGCCTGCAAGTTGCAGGTTTAATGGCACTGAATAGCCGAAGCCCAGGCCATGCACTTGGGATGCAGACAAGGTTTTAATTCTCTTGTTTGCAAAGATTTCTGCAAACCGAAGCAAATCCTGCCCGGGCTCCCGGCTTACTCTGCCCTGTGACAGGCTTAGAGCGGTACGAGGGTATTTTATCTTTGTGGCTACATAAGAAAAAGGCCAAATGATCAAATGCTCCACATTCCCCTCCGTAACTCGGTCCATGCTGAGTGGCTGCCTTCACAGCCGGAGCTTGCCGACGTTCACAAAGCCCCGTGTAGCTATTTTGGAACTAGAGCTGATCATCATGCATTAAAGCGGACCCCGATTTCAGAAGAAAACTCACATCTCTTTTGAGCTGCTGCTCAGAACATTTTGCTCCCTCCATCGCCCTGCCCGCAGAGCCCCGTGGCCACCACCAGCAAAAGAGAAATGAGAAACCCAAACGCTGCTCCTTTATTAAACAGAGTGGGAAACTTCAAGAGAGAAAAACAGCTTGAAAGCAATTTCTGCGCTTAGATGTTGTCTGGCAAGTTACCGCAATATAGCGGCTTGTCGAAATACAGCTCGAGCCACTGTCCTGAGCTTGCGTTTAGGCGGTGCCCCAACACCACCCGCTCTACCAAGGCTCTCCAAGTGCCACTGTATAGAAAAATTGCTTCTCCCTCCAGTGAAACGCAGATTTCTCCGGGGTGGAGAGAGCAGTTGATAAAAATGCAGCTGTTTCATTAGTTTGGACAGGGAACGGAAAAAAATTGGAGCGCTACAGGGGAAGTCAGGTGGGAAGGATCCGATCTGAGGAGCTGCTCTAAGGAAACATTTTTGCGTTTGAACACAAATGCCTTCTCAGCGTGGATTTTTGGCATTGGGCATATTTTTCTTGCTGAAACGGTTGTGACATTTCCATTAAAACTTTTCATTTCTGCTCATGATTTTATTCAGTCCGTAAAAAATCAACAAACGTTCCAACACATCTCAGAAAAATCATGCACATCTTTGAAGAAATACATGAAAAAATATCTAAAACCAGTAAGAATTTTGGAAGTTCTGGGTTTTCCCAGTAACTTGGCCAGCTATGACAAGCAATAGGCACACAGAAACAGGTCTCGCGTTAGCAAAGATGTCTCATGACTAAATACAGAAGAGGCATCTACTTTGGGCACGTTACAAGTCCTGGGACTCTGGGTTACGGCCTACTTAACCAGTGTTTCCTGCACCCGTTTTATCAGTAGTTACTGATAAAAACATATTTTCTAGGAAAGCAATTGTTCAGTCCTCTGTGACCACAATGTATGAGGTGAGCGGGGGGGGGGGCAATGGTCCCACAAGTATTTTTCTATACCTTGAATATCCATGATGATAGGAAGTGATCTACACAATTAAGTGCACTTGTTAGCAATTAACTTTTTTTTTAGTCAATCAACAAATTCGTTTTCTAACACATTAAAGGTACCAGAGGTGTGTATTTCTAGGATTTCTTTATTTTTTCCAAATAATTTCCGGCGTCAAGTCCAAGTGACTTTGCTCTACTGACATCCAGAAGACAGAGATTCGCGCTCAAGACTTGGGGCAAGATTTAGCCAAGGCAAAATGAGTAGATTTTTTTGACATTTCTCCTTGGCGCGCTGTATGAGCACTTTCACCTCTTCAGGAGCAACACTAGCGGTCACTGCGCAGTGGCGGCAGTAGAACCAAAAAACACCCTCCCCGTTTGCTCCAGCCAGGATGGTTCACAGTGAGACGCAGGGAAGAAGCAGCCCACGTTTTCTCATGTAAACTGTGTAAAAGACCAAGTACGCCGCTAATGATTTGTCTTAAGATAGCACCTTTCCATAAAGGTAGCTACACATCTGAAACTTGTTGGTTTATTTTGATATTTCGGTTCTAATGAATCTCATTTTCACAGGCAACTTTGCACGCAAGTGTGTCCCATCACACAGCCTGCGTTCACGAAGCCTTCAGGGGATGCACAACCACACCGTCGGATTTGTGCTTTTTTTTTTATTCTCATGGGCAAAATCCTGCCAGTTGCAAACTTTCCATTTCAGTTATTTACGCGCAGAGGCTGGTATGTGATTCTGCAGATCTTTAGAAGAAAAAATAGCTGCTTTTTCTTGTCCCCTAGTACTGAGTTGTTTGTTGTTTTTTTTTAAAAAGTCTCACAGACCTAGATGCACTTTACACTAAAACCCAAAGACCTGACGTACCCAGGCAAGTTCAAGAAACCCTTATTACAGTTTTATAAGTTTTACTCGTGGCTGAAGTCCTTTCCCCTCCAACAGACAGAGACCAACCACATCTACACACTCAGAGATGAATTTTTACTGCAGTTTTAAAAATATCTGGGCACCTGAAGGGCACGCTGTGGTTTTTGAAAGCTCTCGAATGTCTTCTTTAACAGCAGATAAACGCCACAATTTCTGTACGTTGCACTAGACAGCTATACGAATTTTCAGGCAGAGAAAGATCTTTATAAATATGGGCTAATATTTGGAGGGATGAATATAGAAAAACGTAGACAAATTTTCTTCTGAAGGTGGTCACTTTTGAAAATATTATCTGGAATCCTCAATAATTGTAATATTTAGTTTGCTGTGGTCCAGCGTAGAAGATAAAATGGGGGCCTGGCCCTTGCTCAGGCTTTCCTACCAAGTAGCTCCACCAAATTAGGAATTTAAACCAAGTCTGAAACAGCACTTTGTCTGCATTTACAGACGTATTGCCCCAGGATAAGAGATGTAATTCTCTGAAATGAAGAAAATTAAATCATTACCCTCTTCACCCAAGCCTTTTTGCTGTTGGAAAGTTAGTTTTGCATTTAATGAATATGGGCTCGTGTCTTTCTAATGAGCATGAGATAGCTGATGTAATTGAAAACTTAAGCAGGGAAAAAGCATTACAAGTTTTTTTTTAATTAATTTATTTTGTATATTCGCGTTATGAATGATAGCTACCAGTAGAGTAATGTGGATGGAAAACCACAATTTACTCAACAGGCAATTCAAAAACATGTGCTGGAACTAGGAGATTCCCCATATTTTACCTGCCTGAAGGAAAGCAGCTGGAAGGGAGCTTTCTGCTGTACTTCCCTACGCTCTCTGGGAGATCCTGGGCATTTCCTTATTCCTGCCTTCCTCCTCCTTCTTGCCGCTACGAACTTGTTCTCACATTTTCTGTTCTCCCTTTTTCAGACGGGAAACACCTCCTCTGTCCCTTGTTCTCCAGCACTGCCAACCAACCTGACACTTGGGAAAAACATCCGCAAACGGAGGGGTGGGCAGGAGATAACAACTCCTGGGCTGGCATCCCTCCGCTGTCACATAAACGCCTGTTCTCCCAGACTGGGCTGTATTTCAGGCTGAGTTTTTGCTTTCCTTAGGGCCAGGAACTCAACAAGAACCCAAGGAAATCCAGGTGAAAGCTGCTGCTCAAGGACCATGTTTCTAGGATTGCAGTGATGGATGTGATCTGGACAAAGAAAGGACCCTGGCATCCTCTGCCCATTGTTCAAACCTTCAGCCCATGTCTTTGGAGCTCCAAAGACTAATGGGACTGATTGTCACTGTGTTCCCATGTATGAAATTGAGGACGGAAACATGCACTTTTAATAATGAAAGGACATCGAGGGGAAGGGCAAAGGAGGTGCTGGGGAGAGAGAAAGGTGGTTCATAAGGTCAATGTGATTCATAACAGATCCATAAATCTCTACCATTAGCTGGCAACGCATTTCTCCATCTCTTTTGATATCTTTCCCCAGGTTTTGATAATCCCCATCATCCGCCCGCACACCTACCTCTGGAGGCCAGCCTTCAGCCACAGGCCCATATATCATTTCCAGACAAAGATTTTCCTCTCTAAGCTTTTTATTTTCCTTTGATCTTTCACTAATAGTTAGATATTTTGTGTGTCCTTGCTCTCCCATGGATAGCTTTTCTTGGCCGCCACCATCCACAGCAAAATACCTGTCATTAACCCCACTTTAAACCCCAACATCATTCTCCTGATAGTTCCTTCCATACCCCTCGTACAAAAAAATTCCCTCCTCATTGTCATTTCAGAGACCGTCCTTGAGATAACTTCTCTAATTTCAAGAAGAAAATCAAAAGAGAGAGAAGGTAAAATGATTCTGAGAAGCGCTCACTCACTGCAGGGAGTTTTCCTGGAAAGCTCCATTCACCTACGTACGGCGGTGGCTATCGCAAGGCATCGGGCTCCACGCACCACCTTGTCCTCATGGAGGAAGGTTTCCAAAGTAGCTGAGAGCGTGAGTTAAGAGCATAAAAAGACATTTCTTTGCAAACCGCAGAACTGATTGAAGATTTTACCAGCCTCCGGCTTTCCTTTCCTTCCTGCCGACAGCCGGCAGCGTGCGAGCGCTCCCTAATCAGTTCCACGTGGCCATCCATCTCCTACCTGCAGTCACGGGCAGTTTCAACTAACCTGGCTGATTTTTGCCCGGAGTGGATTAGGGAGTGCAGATACCATCACTCCTACCCGCAGGGCTGGTAATAGACAGCTGGGGAAAGTTAATGTCTTCAAGTAGCATCACTTGATCTGGGAGAGGATAAATGGCTGAAACAGTAGCCAAGGGTTATGTCCTGATCCCGGTGCATAATTTATCCTCAAATTGGCTTTCTGGAAAGAGGCAAGAGTAGAAAACCACCACCGTTTCCAGGCAGACTGAGCTGAGATATAAGAAGGTCGCACCTCTACTCCGGAGCTAGATCCGGACAGAGATTTTTCTGCTCTTTGTTTCCACGAACGCTCAATTTAAAATCAAATATCAGTCCCGACTGGCTGTTCGGATTAGAACAGACGCATCTGGAAACACGCGTTGCCCTGAAAGCCACCCAAGCTGGCTCTCAAGTTGAAGACGAGGGTGGAATGTTCTTATCCCAGAGCCAAGGCTGTCGCTGCGCGAGCACAAAAGGCAGTTGGTAGGACATCAGCTTGTGGGAGTCTCCTTAGTTACCATAAGGAAAAGTTAAATGTCACAGTCTCCACTGGATCAAATCTACGAGAACAGAGATGATTTATTTGGGCTCGGATCTGGGTTTTAGCCACTGATCTGAACGTGAGGCTGGAATATGGAGCGTGCGAGAAAAGCGAGTTTGTGGTTTGTAAGGCAAAACTGGAGAAGCCAAGGCAGCGAGTTTTAAATGAGGCGGGGAGACCACGGTCTCCCTGATCTACGATTTCATTTGTCTTCACCAATATCTTAACGTGAGTAGCTTGCTCGTATTAGCTAAATTTAAGTAAGAAATTGTACGTCTGAGGAGAAAAGACGCACACGGTCTACTGAAGCAGTAATTCTGGTTTTATTCCGGTGACATCGGTGTCATCCGGGCAATAACTGGTCACGGGGGTGTGAGGTGACAGCCAGCATCGGACACACCGCGGGGGGATTTCCACTGACCCACATCTCCCCACGCCCCCACCACCCAACAGGCAGCCTCGCCGAAACCGTGAACCCTGCACTTATTCCTCTGCTGACCAGACGCAAATCAAAAGAAGAGCCTGGCTGAAGTGTTACTGGCAATTTAACAAGATGCTAACGCCACCGCCAGCACGGAGACCTTCGACGATATTTTTTCTCATCCTAAAACCCACCCTTTCAAAAGTCAGCCCCACTTTAAAGCGGCAGAGGGAAGGGAACGGCACTCATTAATCATGATGCCACGACAACACTACGGGGTGATTTCTGCTCTACACCTTTTCTCACAATGGTATGCAATTTAATTGCTTTTAAAAAAGCTTTAATGACACAGACCGAAAGCTGATCTTGGCAACATCTTTTCTACTTCAGTGGAATTAAGGACACAGTTGGTAGTTGACAGAAATGAGCAACTGAACCACTTCAAAAAAGGCAAATATATCTCAAACCTCAGTCAGGCTAAATATCACGCTTTCTGCAAAGGTCCAGTAAAACACTTTGTATCCGCTCCGAATCCAAAATGCTTTTTAACTTTCTGTCTGGCCAATGTATATCATTCCAGGGTGTTTTGACCCAGGACCTTCTTGTCTATAAGAACCTCTCTCTGAGGGGCAGGTTTTACAGATGAAAAGAGGATGGAGACATAGATCCATGGTTAGCAAACTGAAAATGCAAAATGGATGGGGACACGGAGGGAATGCCAGAGAGTCTCTATAAAAATTAAGAGTTATAGACCGCCAGGTGTTCAAATAAACGTGGTGTGTATCAGCAGATCCAGCTTTTCAGCAGCCCGCAGCAGGCTGGGTGCCGGTTACACAGTCGGCGCTTCACTAGGATTGCGTTAGACGCCAGGAACTCCTCTGGAAAAACCAGCTTATTAGGAATGCATCAGGTCTGGAGCTGGACTTTTCTGCAAGGTCGCAAGTGCCTGGAACTGCAATCCTGTATGGGTACTGCAGAGAGTTAAGACTGGGCAGCGTTCAGCCAGGGTACGCAGGCTTCTTTTATGAGAAAACATGTCCAAAAGTCAACGAATGACTTGTGTATTTCTGCCACCAACTATAAAGGACTTGTTTTAAGAGTCATTCAGGTCACTTCTGCTGTCACTGCTTGCGATGTGTGGGCACGTACAGAGTAATGAGTGGGCTTTACCTGCAAACGGGACCAGCCTGTGACACGTGCGCTTCTGGAAATGTCTGACGAACACACCACGCACGGATTACTAAATGCACCCATGCTTTTATACCAAATTCTCCAGTCTCAGCACACCTTTTTCTCCCTGTATGGGATTTACCACTTATTTGACAACTTATCTTCTGAGATGGCAGGGCTGGGCAGCCTTGCTTTAGCACTTCTTCTCGGGGAGGGCTTTACTGAAATGTCGCAAGGATTTCTGCCTTTTCTGGATTTGAAGGAATCGTGCCTTTCTCACATCGTTACCAGGAGAAGGAGAATTTCTGAGCGCTGGGGCAGGAACAGGCTGAAGCAATGGCACCACAGGAGCGAGAAAGCTGCCCAGCGCTCCAAGTGGAAGCCAGCCCCGTGAGAAAAGTGTTCAGAATTCAGGCTGGAGGCACAAAGAGGATGAAAAACGTCGCGTGTTGGGGAGGAGAGGAGAGTGGGGAGGAATGCAATTTGGGGATAAAGAGAGAGGCCTCGTTCCATGCAGCTTTGCGTCTGGAAAAGCATCTGCGACCATCTTCTCCCAGCCAGAAACGTGCGCTGTGCCTCCATCCGACCCACACAACATGCTCAGAGTCATAAGGTTTGCATCTGTAACCGTTCACAGTCTTAGCGGAGCTAAGGCCAATTCAGAAGAGATCACCTTTCTAAGATGATAGATGATTCCCTAAGAGGTATGCAGGAAAACGTTATTTGATACAGGAATGTACGCAGCAAACTTACTGGAAAATCTTTACCTCAATAGAAAACGTTACCGTGCTCGCGCATGAGCGCCACCTCACTTCAGACAGCGCCTTAAAAATTCCTCTGAGATCACTTTTCTTAAAGTCATGAGTTTCAGTGTTGATGGGGCCGCCTAGGAGGATATTTTCAACACAATCTATAGATACAAGTGATTCATTAGATTTTAAAAAAAATAATAAATAATGCGTTGGGAGTTGCAGGTCATGGACAGATTTCCCTGTTGAACCAGGACTGGCAGTGCGGGGCCTGACACCACTCTGTGCTGCTGTTTTCCTGCCCTTCCAGTCAATGACCGAGGAGAACACAAGCAACCGTCTGGTTTGTCCCATGCGAAAGCCCCAGATTTGGTGAAACCAGGGAATTTCATTATTGCTCAGAGTTTTACGTGGGAGTAGAGAGCTCTGAGGGACAAAGAACAAGAAAGTAAAAGCTGCTTTTTAGGTGAGGTGATATTTTTAGCTTGAGGGAGAAAACGAAGCAGCGAGATAAGGTCAGAGAGCAGGTCGATGGCAGGAACAGAACGAGAGAACAGATCTCTCTCCTTCCCAGCTGGTGCCCTACTCACAACAAGGTCTCTCCAGCTGGAGCACAGTCTATCCTAGAAAATGTGGCCCCACATATGCTAACTTTCTTCCTATGGCTTTTATTTCATAAAGGGTATTCAAGGCTCACTCCTGTGTCACAGTATTAGTTCAATGTACATTTATTTTGTGTACATTATCTTTCCTTTCAAGCACTTCAATATGTCTGAAAATAAGAGATTAAAAGAGATAATACATTAGACACAGTAACTCCCAAAGAGGCAGCCACGGTGTGAAGAACATTGAATTCCCATATGATATTATTATATTGCCTTCTTTGCTGCACAATGTTACAGTAAGTAAGGGGATTATCTGCTTGTCTCCCAATATATAGATGAGGAATAAAAAAAAAAAAAAAAGGAAAAAAAAAATTGCTTTTGTTTCAGTAGTTCTAGTCTGCTTGCCCCCAGGAAGACAAAATCCTGCCTATTCAAAATATTCTCCTCCTCCAGCATCACTCTCTTTTCTCAAGAAAGCACCTCTGTCTGAACCAAAGGGAGAAAGGAGAAGGTAGAGCAAGGTAGGAGATGACCCCGACGTTCATCATCATCATCTCTTACACAAGTGTCTCCTTCGTAGGGTACCAAGCCTTTAGGTGGACATTCCCCTTTGGATGCTGGTATTTCTTCCAGGGCTTTTTCCTGCCCTGAGGGTTTGAGCCCTTAGTTTGAACCCTTATTGCTTCAAGAAAATTCAGAGAGGAGAGCACCCAAGGAACTGGAGAGAAGGTTTAGGTCCTGTAGTAGGAACAAAGTTAAATTCTGATGAAGATATGCATGTGTGACCATGAAAAAGGTCCTATTTCCTATTATTCCAAAATATTTCCAAGTTTTTCAGACGTTGCCTCGGACACTAGTTATTGAGAGAAAAGCAAGGGGCAAGGCTGTGCCCGCTCTCTTCCTTCAGGAAAGGACTCACAAAGCAACAAGAAGAGCCTCCACGTTCCTGAAATCCCACTCATCCAGCTGCAAGGAGGCGGAGCACAGCTGGAGCGGACAGGCCAGCACGGGAGCGGTTCCAGCGCTTGAGCATCCGGACAGCCGGGGCTGCGCGAATCCGTCTACAAAATGTCACCTGGTGCCAAAGGCAAACCGAAGGGGCTGGATATCGCGAGGTAAGGAGCAGAGATCGTTTCCCCAAAGGTGCCCAGCTCCTGCCAGGATCAGGTCCTTTCACCTGACGTGCCATTCAGCCTGGTGTCTGACCTAATAATTAAGATGTCCTTCCTTGTCTATTAAGTGTGGAAACCCTCGCCCTCTTTACCCCAAACATTAATTTAGAAAGCAAAATGCCAGAGTGACTGTCTCGCTCGTGTAATTTTTCCCCCCTTCAGATTCCCTTGCTGCCTTTATTTAGTGCCAGCAGAAAACAATATGGTTTCTTTCATTGTCTTCTATTAAGACTTCCAAGCGAGGGGGGAGATTATTACTGCTCCGGCGTGTGACGACATAATAGGCTCCTGTCCCAGAAAACAAAAGTCTTTGCAAGACGATAAAGAGACAAGTCCTACTTATGATGTCACTGAAAAGACAGTAGTAGAAATAAAGAAAGGAAAGGGGGGGGGAAGATAAGAATAAACATCTGTATATTGAGAATAACAATAACATTTGTTCTGCCTTTTATTTCTGAAAGCTGCCTTAAATTGTGCCTTGTACAGAACAGAAAAGACTTTTTGTGTGTGTGTGTGTGTGCACAGATGGATTTATAATAATAAAAAAATCCATTGAAATGCAAAGTTTAGGATTTCCCCCCTCCCCCTCAAAAATAAAAAGATCAAATAATTCTTGACAAAGAAAACCATTCCAGCTCTATTTTCCTCCTGATCTTCTCAAGTCCTGTCCCTTTTTTAACCATGCAGAGCAAAATGTAGGATTCTTTTCAAAAGAGAAATGCGTATATTTCTGGAAATATGCTTTACTTGGTATAATTAATAAGGCACGTGAACAGCAGGAATTAGAAATGTAGGAACTGATTTGCCTTCAGTGCCAGTACATCCTGGACGATGGTGGAGTCGCTCCTCACTTGTAGGCTTTTTCCAGGAGGGCAAGGGTGGGAGGATGCTGGTTCGGATCAAGTCAGGGACACGGGGTGAGGATCCCTGTCCTGGCACCAAGAGGCTGCACCTGAAGCGTGCAGAGGAATGCCGTGCAGGAGCGCGAGCTGCGTCCCAGCAGCAGCACGGCCGCGTTCACACTGCGAGATGCTCCAGCTTCGACGCTGCGCGGGCAGGACCGCGACGCTCCCCCAGCCCAGACCCGGCCACACCTGGTCACAGCAATGAATCACGCTACCAGTGGCCTCCACGGGGACAGTCTGGGTTTATACCAGCATATCTGGGTTTATACCAGCAGTGTTTGTCCCTCTGTTTAGACAAAGAAGGGGCAAAATATAGTTTTAACATTAGTTTGAGTTATACATTACAGAATCACGGAATCACAGAATGGTTGGGGTTGGAAGGGAGCTTAAAGACCATCTAGTCCTAACCCCTGCCCTGGGCAGGGACACCTCCCACCAGCCCAGGTTGCTCCAAGCCCCGTCCAGCCTGGCCTTGAACCCCTCCAGGGATGGGGCAGCCACAGCTTCTCTGGGCAAGGCATATTAGTTGGCTTGTTGGCCACTGTTGGTCCGGCACTGTTGGCTCTCTGTTTGATAAAGAGGGCAACCAAGGCAGGGCAGGTCTCCAGCAGAGCTGACAGAGGCTCGCTGGGTCTGCGGAGATCCTAAAGCAGGAGGACAGATCGGAGTGCCACAAATCACAACCCCATGCTAGGAGCAACAGCATCGCTTCCCGCCGCCGCTGCTGGGGGGACGGCTAATAGCTGTTTCTCACGGGTCGCCTCAAACCCCAACATAATCAGCCTCATTGCATCAACTGCTCTAATGACTATTTCTTGCTCTTGAAGGCGGCGTTATAACAAAGGTGGGCATTATTTCATAAATAGAACCAAACTACGCATTTACATCTGATTTACCTGCTCACAGCGCGGCTATTCCTAAGATTTGCGTAGTGTTATTAGATGTATGTGCATGTGTATTAATAATAACAATTGTACTTGCAATTAATTTTAAAGCCCACCATCAATCTTTCTTAGAATTCAATCTGATGCACAGCCAGAGGGAAGGGACGTGTGCACTGAATTTCATTTTAACCCCTTCCTTTTTTGTTTGCCAACATTGGATTTACGGTGAATAACAAACCACGGCGGCTACTGCATTTCCAGGCCAGACCTGAAGAGTTAAATTTGCCATTGCAGGGAGACCGGACATCATCAAACCCTAAAATATCAATAAGTAAACAGAGGAGAACAATGCGCCTCTCCCTCACGTGACTGATGTTACTAGTGGAATTAGGAATTAACTACAAGATTAAAGCCACCATTTTAATTCATCAGACAAAGCTGGTTATCTGTACAGCCATCGTAAGCAGGTGGCCAGCTTGCTGGCTACCATGGACACAACGGCCAGTATAATGCAAAGTGGACCGGGAGGTAATAATTCAGCCGATAACCCCTGACACACTTATTCAGTTGCTAATTCGCTCTGCGCGCAGGAGCTGTAACCAGCGTTTAAAGATGTGCTCTGATATTTAAAGCCTAATTTATTCTCTTTATTAAAAATGATATCAAACAATATTTCACTCTCCCTTTTGGTGAAGATTAACTGTTTATGATCCTTGTGTATTACGCGGGGCCATAACCATTATTCACGTCAACTGTTTGGCTGGGGCATCCGAGGCCCTTTAGATTAATCGTTCGGCGGTTATTGGGTAGCGCGGAGGAGGTGTCGTGGAAGGAAACAGCCTCAGCTCTGAATCAACTTTATGCCAACTATTAAAAACATTTATTCGAACTTGATTCTTTATAATGACATTTGTATTTTGATGCTTTTTATCACAGGGAGAGAAATATTTTCAAATCTCAGTGTAGAAGATTTATTCTTAGATGTATTTAACACCCACTCTTCTGTAACTGGATTCTTTCTAAAACCATTTACTAGACCACTGTCGAAGCAGCTACACTTCCCAGGTGGCCAAACGTTCAGCAACTTGTAAGATGCATCATTGGTGCGAGTAGGCTGCAAATACCATGGTAGGCTACATACTTGGTGGGGGGTTTCAGATGGTCAAGCTGCACCTCCTGAAACCCCCCACCAAGGCCTGGATGAGCCATTGGGCATCAGCGTTTCCACTTTCCCTGGGAAATGGATTTATTTTTTTCTCCTCTGGACCGTCTGGCACGTTTTCTTGTGCATCATCTTCCTTGCGCAGAAAGCAAACGTCACTGCTCGTCTGTTCTAGCCTATAAAGACCAGTGCTGATCCTCCAGGTGCAGCACGGGTCCACTGAACTAGCCCACTTGAAAGCAATCCTAAAAATCATATAAATAAGTGTGGAGTACCATTGTAACGGCTAGGGAATTTCCAAGGATATAAGGCCATTTCTTTCAGTTGTTTCTTAATGAAACATCATTATTAAAGCAGGTGCCTCCTGTTAAGGAGGTGAAGTTTGAAATAACAAAATGGAATCAATGCAGAAGGAGTAATTAACTGCCCTTCTAAAGGCAATGAAGAGAAGTGAATGGAAGCTATAAGGCAAGGGAGCACAGCCTGCAAGGGTAAACCAGAACACAACCTCCCCGAGACTTCCCATGAAACAGAAATGGGGCATTAATGGCAGATGCTGCAGCGTGGAGCTGGGAGTGGGAAGAGACGTTCAGACTCCAATTTAGACACAATCACAGAAGCCGTAAGTGCCTGGGACTCTCTTTGGCTTGGTGCTGGGCTACAGGATTTCAGAGATGGCTTCTAGCCACATTTATGATTTGAGGGCACTACGACAGTCAACCTGCATCACACATCCCGCCCCTCCTTTTCACTCAATTCATATCTCCAGATTCTCTAAATTTTAACCCACAGACAGTGCTTTGATTTTTTGTTTTCCTGCCGTAAAAACCCACCGGCTCTGAAGGGATTCTGCTGGCTTGGCACAAAAGGCGCAGATGTGAAGAGCTTCCCAGGAGCGACAGAGCTGGCTCCACGGGATCACGCAGCTCCGTCCCGCACCGCCGCAAGCCTGGAACAACTCTGGGAACTTCAGCACGCTGCAGCAGTGCTGCGGAGAGCAGAATCGGGGCCCCTGACTGGAGACAGTAGGGCAGTAGGCATTTTTTTGCCATAAAGCTCAGCTAGATTTGAACGGCTCTTACACCTCCACGGATTTACAGCAGCTGAGTGGCTGCAGAGCAGCTCTGTTTTCCCTTGGCCTAGAGGGGATCCTAACTCAGAGTTAGGGAAAGCAGGGAAACAAACAAGCCAGCAAACAAGAGCCCTCGTCATCCTTCATCACTCTCATCACGCCACAGAGCTTCATTTTCTTCTCAGCCAGAGCAATGCTAGTCAAAACTATTTCAAAAAAAGAGCCTGTAGCGACGTAATACAAACCCTGTGTTAGTGATGGTAAATTTGGATACACGGGGTACCCCTTCAGTCCCACTACTTAGGCCCCTCCCTTTCTCATTTTCGTAGAAACATAGAACCATAGGGTTGGCAGGGCCCTCTGGAGATCATCCCGTCCAACCCCCTGCCAGAGCAGGGTCACCCAGAGCAGGTGGCACAGGAACGCATCCAGGCGGGGTTGGAATGTCTCCAGAGACGGAGACTCCCCCACCTCTCTGGGCAGCCTGTGCCAGGGCTCTGCCACCCTCACAGCAAAGAAGTTCCTCCTCATGTTTAGGTGGAACTTCCTATGCTCATTTTGCCATCTCAGTTGTACGCATGTAGCTACCCAGGCACACAAAGCCACCTGCACACCCATTTTAGATGTTCCTTTGCAAGGGCAAGTCACCCAAAAGAACAGCCCCCTTGCTCCTGGCGCTACAGAGGTGACCACACACGAGCCAATGCTCATCTCATGCAAGTAGAAATTTGATGCCGGGAACACCAGGAGATTCAGTTTGAGATCTAAAATAGGTCCCTCGTGCTCCACACCTCTAAAGAAGCAAGGGATTGAGCTGGAGCTCCTGGGACAAAGGGGCCGTGGTCAAAGCCTGGAGTTGGGGATTCGGTCCTAGGTCTCTCCCGGACTCTGTGCTTCCCCTCCCCACCTGTGAAATGGGGACAACTGCACTTTCTGAGAGTACGATAGCTTATCTTGGAAAGCAACTGAGATAAATAGATTAAAACTGTGCCGGTGGAGAGCCACAGAGAAGAGGGTCATGCGACAGCCTATTCACACAGTTCCTATTATTAATATGTAAAGCTGTCATACTTCATAAGATCACATCCAATGTAATCAAGAGGATTTAGTTCACTAATATAGCAGCAGTCACACTAGATAAGATTGCTTATAGGGATAAGAGTGTACATTTGTCGCTCCATTTTAATTAAAAAAAACCTTAATAAAAGGTTGTAATGATAAACTGATAAGCAATTGCGTTCTCCCCTTCTCCCAGTAGGTTACTACACAAAACTCATATTGCAATTAGAAACCTCCCAGAAGACACCATAGGACATATATCAATGTTGGCTCGGCCGCGGAGAGTTACTGGTCACCCCACTTTGTATGTTCAATTGCTGCTAACTAGATTTTTTTCCCCCCACCTCGGTTCACAAATTATTTTGCCAGACAGGGAACAACCCACAGTGAATTTATTTAACACATCCTGGTGTTATGACTAAGTGGGAAGAAAATCCTCTCTCCGAAGAAAACTAATTGAAAATGTAAGTAATTCCAGCAGGACAGCCCTGCTGCATGCTCTCCCTCCAAAGGCAGCGGCTCGCTCAGTGGTAGCGCTGCTAAACATTCCCCCTTGTTAGCTGAGGTGTTAAAGTCTCTCTCTTCCCCTTTTCGGGAGATGAATTATAAAATGGTGTGATCCAGAGCTCCAGCCTGGTTGGATGAGAGGTGCATGTCGATTTATACAACCGAGCATATACGTTCCTGTAGCAGCATGAAGAGGCATGCTGCTATTGAAATTTCAGATCATTTTGCAGCTGCAAACTGTAATAGCAGTAATAATAAACCAGAAGCTGTGCTATCCATTAAAAAGAACCCCCGACACTCCAGCGTGTTTGTTTTGCCTCTGATTTTAAACATTCAGCACCAGCTGAACTTCTTGTTCACGACTCATTAAAAATGTCCTGCATCTTTTCATACGTGCAGGCTACTGTGTGTACCCAGAGATGGGAGCACAAGATGGGAGCAGTGACAAAACCCGAGCTCTCCCCTCGGTCAGACGGCTGCCTTCCTGTGAGGTTTGGTGGTCGTAGATTTATAGAACGGTTTGGGTTGGAAGGGACCTTAAAGACCTTCCAGTTCCACCCCCCTGCCCTGGGCAGGGACACCTCCCACCAGCCCAGGTTGCTCCAAGCCCCGTCCAGCCTGGCCTTGAACCCCTCCAGGGATGGGGCAGCCCCAGCGTCTCTGGGCAAGGCGGTCCTCTCCACCTTGCTGAGCCTCAGTCGCTCAGAGGGCAGGAGGGAGGTGGTGGTGCCTGACCCGCCTCCACAAGGCAGACGGTTTTCTACCGATGAAAATCTGGAAACTTTAGAGCTGAGCTGTCTCGGGTCTGGCCAGGCACAGAAGCTGGCTGATGGCGTGCACGTGTCCTGCTGAAAGGCAGCTGTGCATCTCTGCTTGCGTGCGGCGCCAGCCCGAGCTGCAGCACATGGACCGGCTCCTGCACAGGCCGAGAGGTCGACGCTCAAAAGCTCTGAAACTCGATCTGCTGTCTCAGACACAGAAACGACTTGTTTTGGGTCACGAGTGCTGGCGTGTTAGATCTTTTGCCTCCCCACGCTGTGTGCGCTGTGGGGTGAGACGTCTGTGCACAAAGCAAAGCCCGAGCAACCTCCGCTGCTCCTCCCCAGCAGAGGCGGCGGCTCCTGCCTTCACCGTGGCACGGCTCTGCAGCTTCAACGGAAGGATTCCTCTGTGTCACGAGGTCTCACAAGCATTTAACTTCATTTTCAGACTGTGGAGGAAGAGCAAGATCTGCACCATGGTTTGTGTGGCGAGTCTGAATGCATTGTCCACGCGAAAAAATCCGGAGGTTGGCATGAAACCACGGTCCTACGGCATTTCTGTAATGGGCAAATTCCTCACGGGGCTTTGTCAGCCCCAGGGCCTCACTGCACCAAACCCTTGCCTACATCAGCTGGGGTTTAACCCCCAGGGACTCCATGGGGGGGTTAAAGATGTCGCTCTCGGTTACTCAAGAAACCTTGCGCTAGAAACAGGCGTTGGAAACCTTCTCTCCCAAGTCCCCATTAATAATGGCAGCGAGACAGAGCCACGCTGACACTACTGCACTGTAAAAATCCATTTGCCCGTTCCAGCAGTGACGAACTGGGAAGCCGCCCGGGGCAAGCGGCCGGCGGATCCCCACGGCGCCGCACCGCAACGGGCCGGTCTGCGGTTCCAGCACTCGCGCCGTTCTCGATGCTCTTCTACAATGCTGGGCAATTTATTGAGTACGGTCAACCAAAAAAGCCACACGGGGTTTTGTGAACCTGAGAAGAGCACTATACCCCTATAAGAGGAGAGGAACATTCATTTATCAGTAATATTTTCTTGCTTAGCTTTTTTTTTTTTTTGAAGCGTGCCAAATTAACACAATAATGGCAATGTTGATTTTTTTTATCTCTACTTTTCAGTGAATATGAATGCTCAACTCTGGCAGGGCTTAACTTTGTGTATGAAGAGGGAAAAAAAAATCCTGGTAAATATGTTGTTACTGATTTAAAAATCTATTTGTTCAGTAATTTCTGCTGGAGCCATCATTATCTTGCCAAAGCAGCTGTTGGAATATTAACTAGACACAGCAGTAACAAGTGGAATATAATTAGCACTCCTTGTTCCAGTGAATTTTCAGTTTTAACTAGGAACAATTTGCAATGAATCTCTGTGCTGTTGTAATTAACTTAACTAATGCACCACACATACCGACGACTGTACTGAGTACTGTAGGAAATCACCGAGGGTGCTGCGGGTGGGGCAAAGCTATTGCCTAATTCTGGCCAGCTATTACATACCAAGGATATCCCTCCTTGCCTTGCAGCGCGCTGCCTGCAATTAAAGACCGGCAGCGTGTATTTGTGAAACCATAAAAACGAAATTACAAGGGGATACTAATGCCTCACACTTGTTTTTTTCCGGGTGTATTCTTGCAGCATGCGCTTTTAATACACAAGTCGTTCCCCAAGCATTGGGACTAAAACGGTGAGGGCAGGAACACGTGCATAAAATGGAGCTTTCCCAAGAGAAGCCGCTCCAGCGGCCCCATCCTGCACAGCCACATGTACCATTAACTTTTACTGCCCCAAGTAGCTCTTTGCAGCCACTGGCATAAGCCAGAGCAGCCGGAGAGGCTGCTGTTAATTAAATGAATCACTATCACTGCACTGGTACCCACCAACACGCTGGCCACCGCACGCTCTGGGACGTACCTCCCCTCTTCACCAACACGTGTCCTCAGCCCCGTCTCTCTGTGACTTGTTTTTACTCTGAAGGTTGGCATGAAACCAGGGTCCTACGGTATTTCTGTAACGGGCAAATTCTTCACGGGACTTTGTCAGCCCCAGGGCCTCACTGGACCAAACCCTTGCCTACGTCAGCTGGGGTTTAACCCCCATGCACTCCATCCAAGCACCTTCTCCGGACCAGGCTACACTTCCATCATCTTCATGATGATGAGCTCATCATACCCTCCTTGCCAAAGCAAAACCCTCAGGGAAACAGCAGCAAATACAGAAGTTGTTTCTGAGCTATTCTGTCTTGTTACCTTTGGAAGCTTCATGGTGAGAAAACAATGTCTAAGGTTGACCCGGGTATTGAGACATTGCTAAATACATGGTGGGTTTGAGGAAGGCAGAGATGAAGGCTTGCTGTTTCCTCTCTTACCCTTGTCTCCCAGCAAATCTGGTATCGCTAGTGGCAAAACCTGTCCCTAGATAACTTTATCCGTGGTAGAGCACAAGGTGTCTTTACTGAGCAGACCTAAACTACGTACAAGGAGAACAGAGAAAACATTAACTTCACCTGAAAACACTTTTATTTGCCCTCTCTGTGGTCAAGTTTGCAATCAACTATAATACGATCAAGTGACCATCCTCCTGCACGTGTGTATATGTGACTCCAACAGTACAGATGGGGTCAGTTCTTTGCTGAAGATGACCAAGATTTTCTTGGAAAATATCACCGTGCAATACTCTTCAGACTTCAGCTCCTGGAAAGGCGCATAGTAGAATCTCAGCTTTCCAGCTATACTAAAAAGGAGTAAGTTGCTCCCTAGACCTTACGAACTATTCAAAAACTGCCCCTATGGCTCAAACCAAACAAAAGAAACTAAAAACATCTGGATTTTTTCAAGTTGGAGTCTAAGACCAGCTTTTTTGGAGCCAGCGGCATGAGCTGCAGCTTCACTCAAGATTTTGAATACAGGGGTGTAGGCATTGGTGTCATCATAGAATGGTTGTGGTTGGAAAGCACCTTTAAAGGCCACCTACTCCAACCCACCTACAGTGACCAAGGACATCTTCAAGTAGTTCAGGTTGCTCAGGGCCCCATCCAACCTTGAATGTTTCCAGGGATGATCATAATTTCCAAGTGCAAACCTCTGGAAACCCAGGCTCTGCAGGCAAGGTCTTGCCTCCTGCCTACAAAAGCATCTCCCCGAGGAAGATAGAGCCACAGCTTCCCATATGTATGGGCTGGCCGAGGCTGTGGACACCTTACGCACATTGCGAGTGCATGAGGGCAGCCAAGATCACGAGGTTGTTGGCACTGCTGGGGTTAGAACAACACTATGTAATCGACCAAAATAACCATCACCCCCTGGGCCTTGCACCAGTTCCTCTCTCTTTGACCCAAACTATGTGCCGTTTGGGGCACGAATGGCTGGCCATGGGACTGGGTGTTCCTGCGTGGACATCCATGAGGTAGAGCTCCATGTGATATACCCATAAGGCTCACAGGTGGCTGTCTCTGCTTCTTCATCCTTGTACTCATAAAGAATATTAAAAAGTCATCTTTTGAACTGTTTTATGGAATAAAACCCGGAAAACTGCTGTTGTCTTTGACCACATCAGTGGGAGGATCAGCACTTCAACCCTGTCAGTGCTGGCCCTACTGACCAGGGCTGCATCAGCGCCACGTCTCCTTCCGTGGGAGATGGCACGTAAATTAATGGCGTTAAAATGTCTCCTCTATGGCCTTTTCAAAAGGAAACAGTCTTTTCCAAAAGTTAGTTTTGAATGAAAAATTGCAACAATATTTCAGTTTCTAAATTTTCCACCTCAAACTTCCATTTTTCTCCGAAGCCGCTTTTGCCTGAAGAGCAAAGGGGTGGGAAGGAAACCAAAGCTGAAATATTTTTGCAGAAATTTTTTAAAAGTTTTTTTTTCCCCCCTAAAATTTAATGTATAAATAACTCATTTTCAGCTAATACTAGCGCATGCATTTTTCCCTGTATAACAACTACTTCTTCTCCTTCTTCTTCTCCTCCTTCTTCTTCTATTATTATTATTATTAATTATTCTTTCAATGGCACATTTGTCCTACCTCTAAATGCGTTATTGGCATCAGGACCTTCCACACTTTTAGTCTCAATAACTGACTCCTGAGATCCTATTAAAGATGCTGACTGCAGGCTAAGGACCAGGCTGTGTGTGGAGGACTTCTGAATCAGGACAACAAACAGATCAGATTCGAAGAGTCCCATTTCTCTCAATGCTTAGCGTGCTAGGAAGAGGAAATTAATTTCAAAACCTTGACAACATGAAGATAAAACAGAAATAGAACAATAAAAGAAATCAAATAGGAAGCGTGCTATTTTTACAAGCAATCGGAGCGCTACAAGTAGTAAGCCAAGCTGATATTTAGTCACCAATATGGAGAACAAAGATTAAAAAGAAGCAAGAAATGTGGTGGGGACTGTAAAGAGCCGCTTCCATTTCTATAAATATTCCCTCTTGCCTGTGCTTCTGCAAGAGAGGGGCGCTGGGAGATGGTCCAACTTTTGGACACCTTCCTCGCACCTTGCAGACAGGAGGATACGTGCTGACGGGCTCTGCCGCAGGCTCCTGCGTGGTACGGAAGACGAGCCAGGGAAGCAGCAGCTCCATAGGCGTTGTCACAGCATCTTTACATCAGATGCCAGATTCCAAAAACCCAAAGAAAAATCCCACAACCCAAAACTATGCCAAGCGAAAAGCCCTTTGTCAGTGCAGGAGACAACATCACAGAAGGCAGCAAAGGGAAAATTTATTAATCGTGCTGTTGCAAAATGCAATTCTTGACATCTAACTCCTGAAGCACAAGTGAGGTGGGCGCCTCTCGCGCTCTTTAAAAAGCGTCACTTCATGCTTTCTTGTCTTTTTCCATTAAGATCCCACACGCGTGGCTATTCATCCCCTCAGCACACAGGAGCCAGATTGTTTGCCGAAGTGATAGATGAAAAATTCATTCTGTTTTGAGGATGTTTAAACATTCAAAGCAGGAGTGTAACTGGCGGCTGGGTAGCCAGCTTAGCACTTGCTCTCCAGCTCCGAGTCTCTAAGGTTCAGGCTGCAAATTCCAAACCCTACTCGCGGTCAAATAAAATCATCAGAAATTTGACTCAGATTATTTGGGGTATTTTTTGCTGTTTTTTTTTTAATAAGGATTTTTCCGTTTATAGATCCATCCACGCCGTAGCATTTAACAGTTTATTCTCCTGAGCTTGACCAGGGCTGTTGCGCATAAAGTAATGAAAATCTTGGGAGTCCAAAGGGAAACATCGCTCTGTGTTTGCGTGTGTGTGTGTACACATACATATATTATTTTGAAAAATGAATTGACAGACACCCCTATGAGATCACGTTTGCAGGCTGAATTTCCTACCCTAGTTTTTTTCTACAAGACTAAATCAAGGCATTTATGCTACGGAGGCAAAAGATGCGAATATCTAACTCTTCCCCACCCAGCACGCGCCCGCAGACGCACAAAGCCAAGGCAGGAAATCACATTGCTTTCTCAGCAGATCCATATTCCACCCCTGCAAAAATGGTGTAATCTGTTTTCCCTGGAACTGGAACTCGGGACGTCAGGGATGCCGATGGCAGCGTCAAGAAATCTGCTGAGCCCCCAGTAATGGCATTTTGCACATTTGACTTTTTATTCGTCGGGCTTTATGATTTAAAAGCCGCAGTTTAATCTGCACCCACCATCTTGCACGCGGACTGTAAAACACCCACATATCCTGACGCAGAAACAGCAAACGCCCTTCGCTATTGTCAGCCATTGCTGTCCGAGGCCAAAAGAAAGAGGTCACCCATAATAATAAGGTCAACCATCACCATGGTATCTGAGCACCATTTGATTTAAAGAATGCTGTAAGAGTCTATGGAAAATGTAGAGGCAGCAAAGGAAAAGCACTCAGAGTAACTTCAGAAATAATTGCAATGCAATTAAGACGTGCCACCAAAATGAATATTTCAGATCAGGGTTCGTCTGCGGAGAGGTTGCTGGCGTTATAAAAGTTAGAGACGTTTAGGCTTGATTAGGCTCTCGCGTGCAACTCGGCAGCCAAACGCAGAAAAATCAATGGATTTGTATCAGTAAAAATCCCCTCTGAGAGGAAAACCTTGCTTAAAGGGTCGTTACCGTCCCCATCAGCAGCTCTGAAGCCTCTGGCATCAATGGGTGGCCAGCACTGCCCAGGGTCAAGCTCTGAGGCTGAAGTGTTGCTGGACCACAGGAAGGGAAGGAGAGGAGGGAAGACGGAGCTGCCACGCTTTCGGAACAGGCTTTTCACGACCGCCTCCATCTGCAACAGGCAGCGCCCTCAGCTTAGTTCCTTCAAGTTTTTTCACCATTTAAATGCACGTGGAAAAGCGCACCGAGAAAGACCGGTGGGATTCCTTTTGTTACCGATGGCTGGTTTGAAAGGATCTTTGTTTTGAGGCTAACAGAGGAAGCGCAGACGGGCCGCGCTCCCCCGGCCGCAGGGCCAGTGCCGGAGGGAAAGGCAAGGGTCCTTCCAGCAGGCAGTGCCCAGGGTAAGCTGCCCAACCCCACCGGGGAGCAGCTGCCGTATGAAAAATGACGGCATTTCTGCTAAGAAATAAAGGGAAAAGGGAAGGTTCTCAATCCATCCCCCTACACCCACTGCCTGGCGAAAGCCCCTTTCAACCCTGAGCATCCTCCCCCCACCCGGCGCGGGGCAGGGACGGGCTCCGCTTTCAGCAAACCAGCGGCCCCAGTGAGGCCAGCTGGGCTCAAGGACAGGCTTAAAATGAAAATTAGGCACGTTTTGCTTAAATGCGGAACGATTGAACGTTACGGGTGAAGGGGATCAATTCTGGCAGCCCAGAGGGTCCGATCCCAAAAACCACTGAAGGATTTTGAGCACGAGTTAAAAACCCCCAAATCTCTTTGGAGAAGCAGAGGGGGGGCAGCTTTCGGAGCCTGCTTTTCCCAGAACTGCACCACGACTCTCAGCTGCAGGACTCTTGTGAGCAAAGACGAGGCTGTTTTATCTACTAGAGGTGAGGATTTATTTTGACGAGGGCAAGTGCACCTCTAGGGAAGACTATTTTGGTCATTAACGCAGGTTTAGCAGGCACCATTATATGTCGCGCTTTGCTGCTACGAAGCTGTAAATATGTTTAAAATCCTCACGGTTGAGAATCCGGGACGATGCTCCCCCAGCCAGGCAGCGGCCCGAGCTGAAGGCGAATACGAGCACAGGGCAGCTTTGTTGCCTTTTTATGATCCCCACCGTACAGTAGCCTTTGATGTTTATTATGAAATATTATGATTTAAGTGACTACGGTAGTTCATGAAAAATGACCTCTGCAAACGCTGCCTGGGAAACTAGATTCAGTAAATTAGCACGTTCCTTAACGCGATGCTCCGAGCCGTACATTGTATCTTAACTTAAATGTGCCTAAATGGACAGTTCAGTAGCCCATACATAAAATCTTTAAATGATTATCCTATTAAGGACTATTATTGGAGTGGTTTAGTCTTGTGCTGTATCATTTATGCAAATGAGAGAAAACCTGAAGTTACTGTTACTTTTAGACAAAGTGCAAATAAGCTTTTCATTGCATATTAATGAATCGCTAATACCGCGGCTCTTCCGGACCCATCTTTATGCAGATTATAGTAATGCTGTTTGCACAGTTGTATAATTTGAACTTTTTCATTTGGAAGCGCCTAGACTAAGATTTAAAAACAAACCCAAACTCGACGCCCTGCAAGTTAAAACAAACAAAACCCCAAATACTCTTCCTACAGAAACACAGAAGGGAAGCTGCAGGCTCGGTGGATGCATTCAGCTGGCTGTATTTTCTCTTAAATAGACGAAAAATATTTTTTTAGGAGTTCAGCGTAAAATTTACCAGATCCAAACAGCGGTTCAGGAAAGCATTTAGGAACAGACTGAAACCCATTCATATATTTGAGATTATTCTTAAATTTAAGCATGTTTAAATCCCACTGGTCGCAGTGACATGCTGACATAGGTTTCAGTGCCGCTCTGAAGGAAATATTTTCTTGACTCAGGACTTTAGAGAACACGTCTCATCTCCGGACCCCATCACGCAACCCGTTACTGTCAACTCCTACAAGCAGCCCCTGTGACACGAGACCCCTTACGTCTGTGCAAACCCCTCAGGTATCAGAGCCAAAACTGCAACCAAAAGTGTAAATGCTCACTGGCTCCGACGGGGAGAGTATCGGGTCCACACAGAGAAACAGAGATGATAAACGTGATCGATAACGACGGTAACTTGTTAAGTTATATCTTTATTGAAAATAAGGAGCTGCTTCCAGCTGTAAGAAAGGTGGGAAGAAATATATATATACCCTATTCCAGAGAAGTAATAACGCACTTTTATGTAGCTTCGGCAAATTTGATTCCAGAAGAGAATCAACAAAAGCGCTTGATGGATCTTAATTTTTTTAGATTCGTTTGTTCTCTTTTACTGCTACTTGATATAATACCTACGCAGTCACTAATAGAAGTTATCCTCGTAAAACCATCTAGTTCATATTTACATACCGCATTTGAATAAATACCAGAAAAACCGAGTCACGCAGGAAGCAAGCAGCTCTTTTTGGGAACACCTTTCGGTGCAAAATGGAGGAAGGACTGGCCACATACAGCTCTCTTCCCACGCGCTGGTCCCCTGAGGAAGCGGTGGGTTGGCAGAGGGACGGGTTCTCTTTACAGTCGCTGCCGAATCCAGATTTGTGAGAGCAGCAACACGACCGACGGCACCGCGCTGGGCTTTGGGTTCCACGTCTGGTTCTGCTGCTGCCCCCACACACAGGTTGGTGGCACGTTGGCTGCTTTTCCTTCCTCCGTCGAAGGAGACAGCAGTGGCTGATAGTAATCCTTTGTGAAATTCTGCCATTTCTACAGAGGGGAAGCAGCGCATTCGGACAGGAGCAAAGTGGTTTGGGTTGGTTTGGGTTTTTTTTTAAAGGGAATTTACATTCATGGCTACGAGGAAGAAAAAGCCTGAATTTTCAAGAGCTCCCATCTTCCAGGGACTCACACGGAAACAAGCATCCCTGTCATTTGCAACCACCCAACTACATACAGCTTACTGGGTTTGCAAGGGCAGGTCCTGCGTACAAAACCATCCGAGGACCTTAACGCCAAAAGCGTGTGGCTCTCTGTTCCCACCATTCACGTTCACGTCGTCCTGAGGTTGACAAACTATCAGCAGCGGGCACAATTCGGCCAGGCGCCGGAGGTGTGATGCCTGGTGCTCCATCACCACCTTCTGCGTCCGCCCGCTTCACCTCAAACCCTCGGAGGTTCGTATTTACCCTAGATCATCGCAACCGCTTCACAGTCATTACCGCCTAGTCGGTAAATAACACGCATGTGTCTAAATGCATAACATACAAATGCTCAAATACATAATTAATGCGGGTTTACCCTTGAGAGCTGTTGTTGGTCTCCTGGGCGAGTAATAGGTCTTTTATTGTTTAGACTTAAAGATCTCTTGAGCCTCTTTTAAGGACGTGCTTTGAGCAGCTAAGAGGGAAAAAAAAAAAGTGCAGGAGAAATCTATAGGTGACTCCATTGGCAAGAAACCAAACCTGTTCTCCTGTCTGCTTTGCCCTGGCAGGTCTTCGTGGAAGAAGACTGAACAACAAAACAGTCTTGCTGCTTCTCTTGCAGCAGCCAGGAATTCGAGTTAAGGATGAAGGCGCAGGTCTGTCCTTGAGGAGGACCCCGTCCAGCCGCTGCCCCTCCTTGGGCTACCCGGGAGCTGGCGGAAGGGCTCGCAAACAGCCCGGCGAGCAGGGAGAGCACTCTTGGGGTCCAGAGAGCAGTGAGCATGAAAGGAAGCTGAATTTGTACCAACACCTTAAAGATAAAAGGGCATTTATGTTTCTTTGCTAATCCTAAGAAGCATCCAAGCCTCTCACCATCCTGATGTGGAAGGATTACAGCATAAAATTCCTCGGTGGCATCTGGGCAAACCATTTCGAAACAGCTCTGTGAAGCCATGGTGACCTTCTCCAGCCGGGATGGGCAACCACGTTCAACAGGAGAACACAAAGTGAATTCAAGCGACGGCATGCGCATGAATGGTCGATCCTAAAAACCCCACAGAGGTGCTCCTGTGTTCCATAAAAGCCATTACTGACATCCTATGCTTGCATGCGTTCAACATTTTCATTTTTTGTGTGCATAAAAAGTTAATGTTCCTTATTTTCCATAGCAGAAGAGGCGGGGCAGAGCCCGGACCGGCGCAGAGGAATATCCCCCCATGGCTGCGTACATCTGTGCCTCGTGGTGCTTACTGCCGAAGCACTCTTTTACGCAGTTCTGGCATTTATTGATGCTAAAGCCACTTTAGGACCCTCTTTCAGCCTAAAGGAACAGATTATCTCTACACCCGCCTTGGCGAGCAGCAGCCAGCTCTGTGCAGGGCCCAGGGTGTGAGCACAGCGGTAGCCCGGCGGGGGCCAGCGTGGCCCAGGGGATTTCGACACTCAGCTCATACTCATTTCTATCTCTGTTGAAGGCTGCAACAGTAATTTGGGAACGGTGTTTGCAAACGCGGGTGTACGGGGTAGGTGCCAGCTCTCACCATAGGCTTGTACAATAATTACCGTTAGCATTAACGAATTTATGAGAGAACATCAATGCGGAATATACCCCCATGTATTTAATTTAAAAACATAATAGGAACTGCAATACTGCGTACAAACAGCTGGCACAAAGGGAATTCAGGCCCTTCCTACTTTATAACAATTTTGAGGAGGTCAGTAACTGTTTTCAAATACAGAGAGCGTTGGCTTCTGCGTTTCCTTTTATAAATGATCAAATTAAATTTGCACCGTTACCTCATTTGGGCTCCCCCTCCTTTTACTTTTAAAACACAACGTTATTATAGACTTACTTTACGGGTAAAGTAACTAAGAACAATACAAGCGTCATAATGAAAAAGATGTGCAGCATTTTACACTGCATAATAAATGTGTGTCCATATCAATGTAAAACATACAAATGGCAATAATTTAACACTGAATATTTTTCTGCCTTTAATTAAAATAAACTAATAAAGATTTCAGAGATGCATTTGCTTTAATAGAATGCAGAGTTATAATTGGTGACCTATTTTAAGCAATTTAATTTCCCATGACCTGTTTTCCAAATTAACATAGTAATAGAAGAATGTTTATTGTGTTTGGGAATATAAGTTTCTCCTTCAAAGATGTCATATGCCTTTGTGATTTGATTTAAAGGTGTATTCTTTTATTAAAATGTTCATATAAAGAGCTTGTAAATTATGTAAATGTTTCTTTTTATGGCATTTAATGAGCCTAGAATTTTAAATCAAAGCACAATCAAAGAAAATAAACAAGGACATCTTGAAGATTCAGAAGATCACTTTAAAAAAAGCATATCAGCTAGGTCATACCGAATTCATTTGAATCCCCTTTTCCTTAAAGAGTTCATGAGCATACTTTCCCCAACTATTTTATTACATTTGTGCGTTTGTAAATACACACCCACAGACAAAATTACGTATTTTGCACACACAAGTTCAATCTGCAGCTGTTTAGAGACGGCTCTTTTTGGAATCTCATTAAACTCCTGTGCCATTGTGTGCCCAGGGCTGATGAGGTGCTATTTCAAAAAAAAAAAAAAAAAAAAAAGGAAAAAAGAAGATATTCCCTCGTGTGATTTTGAGGCACCTGAATTATTCACGCGTTGCACGGGGGGCCCGTTTCCCCGTCCTGCCGCTCCTGCAGCAGCGCACCGAGCGCCGCCGGGAGCAACCGCCATCCGCGGTGACCACGGAGCCCAAAGCCAACAGTTGGGGCTGACTTTTACTTATTAAATCCTCACCTTTAAAGAATGGACGACTTTGTGGGTGGTAGTCTCATGGATTTGGTGAAAAAAAAAATGCTTTTTTTTTTGTTAATTGATTTTAGTGAGCATTTTATAATTTTCTCCTGATCTTTATTCAGTTTGAGGACAAAATGCTGGATAAAACAGTAGACTGAAGTCCTTCGGGCTGCCACGGGGACAGGGGAGCTCCCGTGGGGTGAAGGTGCTGCAGGGACCCAGGTAAACCCCCGTGTCGCTCCGTGTGGGGCAGCCGAAACCTCCCCCCAGGTAACGAGCCCAACATGAGCATCATGCGAAGATGTGTCCTGCACGTGTTACACTGGAGGTAATCCTGCTTTCCATTATGGGATTACGGAGCAATGATTTACAAGGCTTCGGAAACCCTCCAGTTTGTTCGGGGCCGGCGGGGAGGGGGGGAAGGGAGGACACGATACAAGATTAAGGCCAAAGTATTTTATAAAAACAGGAAAAAACACTTATTGCCTTCTCAAGCGCAAGGTAGGTGGGAGTCCCTAAGTCACAGGGAGTAGTGGGATTGTTTCAAGGGGTTACGCAGGGCTAATGAAATATGTCACCTCTCTATAAAATCAGTTCTACTGTTTTTTACGTTTACAATTTTATCATGTTGAAATGTTGTAGATCAACCTTCTTTTCTGGGAGGAAGGAGCCACTCCCCAGTTCTTCCTGCAGTTAAACAGGTTTGCTCATTATACAAGTATACGAATGGGTCTCTATATGTTTGCGTACATTTTGCTGCTTTTACACATTCCCATAACTGTGCGCAGTGCTGTGTGTGCATGTAAAATCTACGATAGCTCAAACAGTCCCAGTCATGGCTCCTATAAAGTCTCACTCACTCTCCACGGGACTCCATCATCTCAAAAGGTGGGAGAGAGGAAAAAAAACCTTCCAGAGAACAGACTCTTTAACGTACCCGGGTGCACGTGGCCTGCTCTCTAGACCATCTCCAAATCACTTGTGAAACGTGGGGGACCGCGAAGGCGCATGTTTTAACAAGAGGAAACGCTCGTCGCAGCGTTCGTGCCTCCGTAAACACGCAGAGGAGCTGAGTGAGTTTAACAGGGGGTCAACTGCTTGGCTAGATCGCTCGGTGACGAGCAGGACATCAACACCTAGACAGATGACAGCTTCCTCCTCCAGCTCGTCTCAGTTTCGTTAGGGCTCAGACAGCCGCGTGGCATTATTTTCGCAGTGCGTCCCCGCAGCAGAGGAGATGCTCTCTAACAGCTTGTTATAGCCCCATCTGTTAAGAATTTACAGCTAATATATCTTATAACATGGGTTTTTATAGGTACGAAAGACGCATTTGGCCTGGTTAGGAGATCTCTGCGTGGCTCTGTTCGTGATCTCGTTGCCTAACATATTTGGTTTAGTATTTTGGGGAAGTGGTATTATGATAGCCATCAATGATTCATCCATCATTGATAAACACACTGAGATGTTCAATAAACATACTTCAGCAGCAATAACTATATGTGTTTATATATATATATTTATAGATAGATAGAGGAATATGTCTCCTACACGTGTTTCAAGCATGACTCCCTCAGAACAGCCTAAGCTCTAGGGCATTTCACACTAAATTCCAAGTTTTGTACTCTGACAATTAAAAACATGCGATCTATTAAAGTGCAGGGTCTGGGGGTTGACGGAGATGGGGTGCCCAGCTGGATCCCTCAGCCGGCCGCTGCTCTCCCGGCTCCTGGCAGCATGGGGAAGAAAAGGACAAATCCCCCCACCATAAGAAATTTACAGCTTGTTTCTGTTATATTATTTACTCTTTATAGCCTTATTAAAGCACCAAACGGCTGAAGGCTCTGCTGGGAAGACTCAGAGGGAATGAATGAAATGGCTTTTGGTGGAGAAAGCAAGACCAAGCCAGTCGTCTTCTCCAAAGACTAAGGCTAAGCAAGCTCTAATTTACATCTGCCCGTTGAGTTGAAGTCCCCCATCCCATCTGGACCCCTAAAGCACCCGCTGTCTTGGGGCCGGACCCTGCAAACAGCCCACCCGACATGGGGAGGAGCCGGGATTGTTTGTCCCATGTCCCTCACCCATGAGATGCAGCGTGTCCTCCCCGCTCCAGCAACTCTTGTCGGAGAGCAGGAGAATCGGGGGGAGAAAAAGCCCTAAAACAGACAATAAAGAGAACGCTTCAGAAACCTACCCATCGGGGATCTTTTAAAAGCATTGATTTCTGGGCTTCAAGAGAGGAAAAGGAAGAGAATAATGTTTCAAGAGAAAAATAACAGCCCCCAAACCACAGACTTCGAGCTGCCTGAATTTCCCATTGCCTTCAGGAGCGGCTCCGGGCTCGCTGGGGTTTAACGTCTGTACTGCTGGATCCGACCCCAGGATGCCGCCCGGATACAAACCCACCCGCCTTTCTGCCATCTCATTTTCAGGGGCCAAAAGGCCCAACGCTGCTCTCGCATCCCTTCCATCCCCGCGGCAATTCCACTGGCTCCAGCCAAGCACCTGCTGATAGAAACAACCCTGCGTGGAAGCAAAACCCATGCCCTCCATTTCCTTTTTGTTTTATTTTTAAAGGCTCTGAACTGAAAGTGGGAGGAGGGGAGTATCTGAAGATCTCCGTGTGTCTTCTTTATTCAAGGGGTAACAGGGAAAAAGCATTTTGCTGCTCCAAGGGTGCACAGTCAGTGCTCTCACCAGCGCATTATAGAACGCTGCCGAATAAATGACAGACAGCCGGGATTTACACGGCGAACTCAGCACATCAAAGTACCCCGGTGACGACAGGAACCACGCGAACGCAGCTTGAGGGGGCTTGCTGTCGCTCCAGCGTCTCCAACGGCATCCTCGTGCCAGCCTGCCTCTCTTTAATCTGTGCAGCGAGTTCATCTCCCCCCCCGGCTCTCCCCCACCGAAAGGCTGACGCTTTTCTGGTCCATCTTCTTCCCCTCAGGTACCGGCTCACCCAATACCCCACCCCACCGTCGACCTCTCAGATCGCCTCTTCTGCCTTCAGCCTAGCCCTGTTCCCACTCCTCTGCTCCTCCTTCAGTCCAGCAGGAAAAATACTGCTGAAATAAATCATATCGGGTTCTATTTAGGACAAAAAAAAAAATAAAATTACTTCTGTTGTTAACCAGCCTGGAATATCCACACAGCTCTGCCTCGACCTTACGTGCCTTTGGTTAAGGGGATGTTCCATTATTAATCCATCTTAGAGCTGGATTAACTTTTAAAGATACAAAAATGCCCACAAGCCAAGTAAGGTGATATATTTTTGGCTGGATGGAACTGGCAGGCTGCTGGGCAGGGTTAGCAAGCATCTAGAGCTTAGGAGAGGTGCTTTTAGATATAAATCCCAATGAAAAAAAAAACCAAACAAACAACAAAACAACCCTAAAATAAATTATGTAAGCAAGCAGGTCACGCTCAGGACAGTTAATGTCCTCCAGATGTATTTGTGCTCCATGAGAAATTCCCACTACGGATGGAATCTGCCCATCCTGGAAAGCAGGTTCACGTTCCGACCTGGCGACGTTGATTTTGAAAGGGGAGGGATGAGGCAAAGACAGAGAGGGGGAAAAAGGTAATTCAAAAGAGGAAAACAAAATCACGCTGAATAGAAAAACATTTAAGGGCTGATCCAAAGCCCACCAAAATTGATGTCAATGGGAGGGTTTTGTTTTCCTCCTTTCAATAGACATTGGATCGCGTCCCTAGAGAACAGTTTCCAAATGTGGCCGCTCTAATGAAGCATCTAGAATCTGCATTTGGAGGCTGAAAAACCACCGCGATTGCAGCCCCCCAGGTAGGGACTCTGCCTCCTTTGCTGTTTTGCGTGCCTGGCATGGGGTGGGCGCTCCTGGAAACCAGACCTGACCAGCAGGAACGTAACCGGGCCCAGAGCAGGACGACGGTTGTGATTAGTGAAACGCGCATTTTCACAGGCATCCGCACAGACGCATCCTAAGACACCCCCTCACATTTGAAATAAGGTATTCAGGTTTGTAAACACATTTAGAATGTTAACTCAGGCATCAACAGAAAGGCAGATTTTAACATACCCTTTAAAACAAACTCTTAAATACTGTTAATGTATGCCTCTCCTGAAACTGCGCATCTCTACCTACAGATTCCTGCTGGCTGCAAAAGACATATCCGGGGTGTTTGCTTTCATCGCTGCCTGAAGAAGGGATTTATGGGCAGGATACCTGCTTTTGACGTGCACGCTAGTGAGGAGCTGGGCCGAAAGGGAGAGAGAAGACGCCGCAACACATCTCTTCAGACGCCCAATAAAACAGAAACCGTAGAGCTGTTACTGTTTTGCTCACTGCAATAAAGTTCCTTGTTTGGCCCTAGACGGAGACAATTCTTACTAGTTTACTTCTATTACCGTATATCCAAAAACGTATAAGCAAAAATAGTCGGATAATGAGAAAAATTACCTTTGAATACGTATTAGATAAAAAGAAATAGTTAAGATCCGCCATGAATTATTCAAGCAGCTCCAAATAGAAATTGCCACAAATAGCAAGACGAGATCTTGCCTTTCTCTGGGTCGCGCGGGTCCTGCAAGAACCCAAACAGCACATTGCACTGGGGAGGCTGCGGACGGAGAATTGCATTGCCTCCAGGAGATCCAGTGGTACACAGGGCAGAATACGCCCTTCTTCGCCTTACAGATGCTTTAAAGCCATTTTGGGCAACCAGGATCTTTCAGCACGTAACGTCCCCGTTGAAAGTGCTGCCGCTACATCCAGAGGGTTTCACACAAAATCCTGCAGCCTGGGGGGGTGGGGGGGGGTGTCTGGGTCCCACAGATAGAAATTAAGGCTGTAGAGCTGCAAGGGAATCTGTGCTCTCATATAATTAAGAGTGATTCTTCACGAAACAATTTTGTTACTGCAACACCAGCCGTTATTTAGATGCACTTGGAAAAAAAATAATAATACCAGCTGGTGGCTAAACCTGTGTAAATCCGTTTATACCAACGGGGCTGCACCGCACAGGTCAAACAGCGGAATTTGGCATGCCGGCGGCGGCGCTCGGACTCGCCTGCCTTTTCTAGGACATAGCGTGCAAAGGACGGGGATAATCGGCGCTTTTACTTGTCTGAAGCTGCAGGGAACAGAGCTCCACTCCTCTGACTCTGGCCACTCTGCGAATTCCCCGACGCCTGATCAAATTAAACGGACCGAACGCAGGAAGGCAGCCTCCTGCGCGGCCGCTGCCCGGCACCGCATCCAGGGGGATTCCGCATCTTCCCTCCCGCTCCCCTTCCTTCCTTCCTCACCCTTCCCCTCAGCCGCTCCTTTTCTTTAAAAATTTGGGTCACCTTTTTTTACACCGGCACAGCTTTGCCCAATGACAGCTGCTTTTTTGCAGCTCCCCAGGGTAGGAATAAAGCGCGGATTGATGTTACGTGGAGACAGCCAGCCACCCTTGCAGAGGAATTAAGCTCTCTCCTTCTGGGGTTATGTGTGGGGGGAAATATAAACATTTATATTGTTTCTTTTCATAATATTCCAGATAAAAGTTCAGAATATTCCAAACACGCAATCTGCAGAAATGCATTGTTTTCCTTCAACGCGTGGGGGAAGTCAGAAGTCTTTGCTTTCTGAGTCTTTATTTTTATTTTTTAACTATCTCTTTCTTTAAAAAAAAAAATAAATAAATAAAACGTTCCGCTGCTTTGCAAGCAACAGACATTTGCATGTGCCCACCACTTGAGAGTGTGTCTCTCCGCCTTGCCCGAGGAGCATGTGCCGAGCCCGAGTCCCCACGGTGAGTGGCAGAATCTGCCATATGGAGGTCACCTTGTCCAGGTCCATAAATAGCTCTTTTTCCTAAGCAGGGAAGGGAAGGAGCTACTGCGAGGGATGAAAGAGGAGGCTAGCTTGCATCCGTGGCACTGATTGGTGCCAGGGTTACAACACGCAGAGACTTGTCATGCCAGCAGCAGCGATACCGTCAATCTGCAGGCACAGAAGTCACCTAGTTCCACCGCGAAAACGTGTGCCAGCCAGCGTTTCGTTTCAGTTTTCACACAGGGGTTTGGATGCCTTTCAGGAGTTGAGAACAGATACTTCGGGAAAGGTGTCCTTGGGGAGACGACAGCCCCCCCCCTCCCCAGGCAAAGGGCTTTTGCTGCTGAAGGACGCGCGTTGGGGTCTGCGGGTTGGTCCCACACCGCGGGTCGGGGCAGGGGAGGGATTTTGATGAGGTGAAGAAGCAGCTTCGAGGCAGCGCGGTCCAAGCCCCCCACTGCTGCCCAGAGCTGTGTGACGGCACAGGCACGACACGGCTCAGGCACAACAACCTAAGGGCCATCAGTCAGCGCCCCAGGTTGTGGCAAGGACTTCTCTTCCACGGACCAGCAACTGGAGCCGGAAAGATCAGGATCTGCACCTTATGCAATGAAGCCTTTTCGCTTTATTCAGCTTTCGAGATACCAACAACTATGAAAATGCTGCAACCGAAGCATCTGATAGCCAACGAGGTGCTCAGCTAGCAGCAAAGGAATTGATACCTTCATTTAAAAATAGACTGGGATATGTCACCTAGCATGTCACGTCAGACTGACTTTCACACAGACCAGAAAGCACACTGTCGTGTTTCCATTACAACATCCTGTGGAACAACATGAAATTAATGAAAATTTTGCAAAAATAAGGCTCCCAGGTAAATCACAGGAAATTTAAAGCAGGACGGAATGGGAGGAGGGGAGAAAACCGCTCTCTCTGATTCAAATTCAAAATTATTTTGGAGTGCAAACGCTTCCCACAGCACCTGAAGTCTGAATTAGCACCAGCCCTCTTTTTGCCCCAAAATGTTTAGCCTGTAAGTCCTATCAGGATATAAGGTTGAGAAGGAGGCATAAAATCTTGGATGCTCTCAGTTTGCAACTTTTTGGATGGTTACACCTGGCAGCAGCGAGGTGGTGACCCAGCCGTCACCATCCCCTGTGCAGGCGATGCCAGCGCTCTCCTCTCCCTCCCCCTAAAAACGATCCCCTCCCATTTGTCGCTACAGGAAGGGAAGAGCACTTATCCCTCCGTGACATCTTTTTGCATCCCACAGGCTGCAAATCCCCGGTTTGATCTTGTTCAGTGTGGAACATCTGACATGCCTGTGATGGGGAGGCTTTAACCGCTCTTATTCCTTCTTATGATACCCATGACTATAGGATTGGATAAAAGGGATGAACAGATGGATGGATCACGTATATACACTGTAAAGCCTTTATCCTTCGCTAGGTGTTGGTTTAAGCGATGCACAGTATTTTTAAATAGCCTCTTCTCTTTTTCCTTTCCCCTTCACAAGTTTTCCTCTCTGTTCCTCCCCTCGGCAGTCTCTTCCCCCCTCTCCCATACAAACACTTTGAGCCGGAGTCTTGATATAAGGAAAAAACCACCCACCATGAAGCAGCCCTAAGCCAGTGTTTCCTTTGTCCTTGCTCTTTAAAAGCTGTAGTTGCTGCTCAGATGAGGTAACGGGCCTCATAACACAAGAAGTATGTTTTTCAGAACTTAATGTCCTCTGCCACAGATGTTGTCTCTGCCAGAGGCTTATTAACACCTCAGAAGAGCAAAGCCCTGCCCACAAAGGGAAGGGAATCTAAAGAAGATACACAAACAAAGGAGGTGAATGTTAAAAGCGGCTAATGAGGGGGAAAAAAACCCCTCCACCTTCCTCCCATCACGGCACTTCAGAACAAGTAGCATTGCCAAGCACTAAGAACCTGGGGATTAAAGAGACAATTTAGGAAGACTTGATGTGGGGAATGGAAATCTCCTGGAAGACATTAAAAGAACACAGAAGATCAGTGCGGGTATTTGGGGAAAAGAAGACAAACCTACAAAAAATATATACGTATGTGTATGGACAACTTTGCAAGGACTAACAGAAAAGCTATTCGGAAATAATCAGGCGCGTTTATTTCCTATACTGGAAATTTAAATTTGAAAGGAAATTGAAACAGGGGGACACGCACAAGGCAGCTTCATTATCAAAAAAAGATGCACGTTCAAAGGGACTTTCTGAAGAAGCAAACCTGTCCATTTACAAACCTTTTTATTTAAAACCTATCCTCTTAGAAACACCAAGAAGTACTCAAATAAAATATCCCCTTCACTGGCTTGTCTTTCTTGCTGTGAAAGTGCTGTGTGTTGCTTTTGAAATTATTTTTTCCCCCCAGCGCTACACTTGGTCCTCTTCAGCAGTGGGGTCTGGTCTCCAGCACCTCTGCCAAGGTTGACCTCGCACACGGGTGTGCAATGGGCACCCCATGGCGCTTCCCACCACCTCGTGCACTGGGATGTGGTTTCTCTTCCCTTTCTCTTAAGGGCAGACAGAAGTGATGCCGATGCCCCTTTACTGCTTTGGAGAGAGATTTGGGGAAGCTGAGATAGGTCGTAAAGACCAGGATTTTCTTGCTAGAGCGAGATCCTTGCTCAGCGGCACGTGTCACCAGCAGGAACGCGGCAAGAGGTTTGGGACCAGGCTGTAGAGCAAGACTGCTGGTACGAAAAAGGGATGGGTAAGAAGTAATTACAGGGCCACAAAGATCACCAGAAATAAACGGTAAGTCAGGATGTTCATAAGGGCACCATGACTGAGATCGGCCACAGCAAGGACAATAAAATCAGCCCCTGAGATTGTTGCTTTTCAAGAAATGTTTCATATGGAAATGAACAGCCCATAGAGGGAGGAGCTGGGTGCACAACATGCGTAATGCTAAAACTGCCTGGCATTTACCCCCAGCACAGCTCACTGAGGCTGCGGGGATCACACAACATATCACAGGGGTTAAGAAAACTCAAGGGGTTAAAAGGATTCAAAGAGCACTTAAGCCAGGTTAGACACTCCCCCCAGCGCTGCCAGAACCGCGTGGTAATTAAAGTCTTTCCAGTTAGTTAAGTTGCATCCACCCCCGTTCAAGGGGAGACAAACTTTTCGCGTGGTCTTGCACTTGTGCCTTTTGCATAAAAAAAGGTCAATTCATAAACAGAAATTTTCCTGAACTGCTCCAGGAGGAGCTGAGGCTGCAGGGAACGTTGAACAACCCATCCCTTGAGAAGAGCTGCAGCGTTGAGGTGTCCTGGCCCACCATCAGGGCTGTAACCCCCCATGTCAATAAGGACCCTTGGAGGAGGCAGTGCTGTTATCCCTGCGGTAACTTATTTCTTCATCAGTTACATGGGGAATTGTCATTTTTGGTACTCTGAGTGTCTCCAGCACAGCCACATTAACAGGTCATGTCCACAGAAAGGAGATGGGATGCATGGAGTCCTGGCTTCACCCCTGGGTCAAGTGTCACATCTCGGGCCCTGAATGCGAGGAAGATTATAATTTTTCAAACTGTCCACCCCTCTTACGTGATCCAGTCCCAGTTTTGTCAGCCACCCTTGCCTGTGCAGGGCTGAGCCAGAGCGAAAGAGAAGACGGGGACCATTCAAAGGGCAGGAGGATGCGGTTTGCTTCAGATGGTGCAGGCTTGGATTGCAGTCAAAGAACTGAATCTTCCGCAGAGATTAACAAGCTCCACAGGTGCAGGGGAAGAACAGGCTCCTCGAACACAGGAGGAGAAAAACACACAGTATGGAAAAGTGCCCACTGCCCGACTCGCTAGTGAAACTGTTAAACAACTGCCAGTGGGTTTCCTGGAAGGAGGTCAGGAGAAGCAAAGGTGTGGAAAGAGAGAAAGCAGCAGCCGCCGATGTCCCACAGGAAGGGAACGCCGGCCGGCGCCAGGAGATACAATCTGATCCTTTGTGTATTTTGCAAGTTGCCTTGTTGGAATCAAAGACCGTAGAAAACCAGTTTGCGGAATAATGCTGGTGACAGAGCAGCACCACCCCGCGTCAGGGCTGTTTTGCAGAGCGGGGCTAATGCACCTTTTGTCTGCCTAACAGTACTGCAAAACCTGAACCTTCCCAGCAGAGAGACCGAGTTATTCCACGCTACAGACCCTTTACAGGCAGCCTGACAACAGAACGGCCTCTGCAAAGTATTACAGAGTCGCAGCGAGCCTCAGATGGCACTTCCCAAAGCCCTTCTACCCCATGGAGAATGAAGACTGTAGCGGGGAAATACCAGCTTTGCGGGGAAGGGGCGTAAATAGCTCCAAGCGGGTATGGCAGCAAAAGCAATGCGGTAATAAGAAGGAAGAGCTGCTGAGATTATCAGTTCCTGGCATTATATTCCCAAAACACTCCTGAAGCCTCACAGCTTCCATATGGCTCATCAGACACATACAATAACATGATGGCTCAGAACATTCAGTCCTATAGAAAGGAAACAAGAAACACAGACACGTCCTTGCGCTCCTGCACACGCGCACGCAAAGGCAGCGCTGGGACCCAAAGCAAAGAGGAGGGGAGCAAATTTTGTGTTCGAGTCAGCCTCCTCCAGCCTTCCTGCTCACAAGTTCACTGTGACCATCAGAGATGGTTCGTGTGTTGCTTCCATGTGGGACACCGATCCCAGCGAGCCACCAGACCCTCCGATGAAGCACGTCTACGCAGATGACCCATTTGCAGACCCAATGGAGACGTCGTCGTGCAAACCCAAACTCGGTATTGCTAACCAGTAGGTATCACCTAGCGCTTCCCCAGCGCCATGGCTCCATGTCAGCCTGCTGGAAATCCTGCCCAGAAGCAAACCGGAGAGCAGCTCTGCTGGAGAGAGCAAAGCTGTGCTAAAGACTGAAGGTAGCGGTGGTTCTGTGCAAAGGTGGCTCTTGTCACATCCACCTCCACGACAGAACGGGGCCTTGTCCAGGTCCTTATCCCTGTGCGCTACCAACAGAGCAAGGTTTTAAAAGAGCAGGAGGTGTTATTAGCCCTGCAAGGAAAACATGGTTGTTCCCTGGAGCTCTCCTAGAAGATGTCCTCACGTGACAACCCTGGCCCGTCCCAGAGCTGCCGGAGCCGTCCGTGGTCTCCGCTGACTGCAGCATTTCATTTTCAGTCTGAGGAAGGATTAGACCCATAGTGGGCTCCAGAAAAACTTCTCAGTCATGGCTTGTAACCATGAAAACTCCTTCCCCAGCCTACTGAGGCTTAAATAGATGCAGTTTCAGTTTCTGTGATTCTTTTCCAAGACTGATAAGCCAGCATCCGTATTACTTGTTTCTCAGTCATCTGGTCTCCAGTTTTGAGAAACTATTTCAGTTCTACAAACCTGGCCTGCCATCTTTTTCCTTCTATGAGGCTTTAGAAAGAAAAAAGGATGAATCACCCTTTTCTTTATCACCTCTCCAACTGGGGGGGTCCTTCACACAGTTACTTACTTCTGGCACCCATTGCACCGTTCCTTCTTTGGCACCTGCAGTTTCTTTGATGCTTTCTCTTTCCTCACCGAGGGGCTTGTTTATTTTTGTTTTTTATAAGCAAAGCCTAATTCTTGGTTTTCTTATAAAAATCCCTCAACCAAGCTCCTTGAGGAGTAAAGCAGGCATAGAGCAAGTTAATGAGAAAATCTCCCTAAACCCCTGAGGACTGAAGAGGGGATAATTTAGGTAATATTCGGAACCAGCTCTGACCCTTTTAAGACTCTCCGGCATCGCTGCGGGAGGAGGAGGATCCAACCGTCCTACATTTTCCTAGTGGGTGCCACCATGGCTAATAGCGCGTGGCTTTTCTCCCAGGGCTCTCCCGACGTGGTCTAAGCAGAGCTGGGTGGAGCAGGAGCTGGGCTGGGTGCGTGGGGGCTGCCTGTGTGACTACAGGCGCCCGGTAAGAACTGCTAATTCCCATCACTTCCCTACATCGGACACCCAGAAGGCGGATGACTAGTTATGGCACCTTCCACTGGATGCGATCATCTCATAATAACCTAATTAGCAGATCAGTCTCCTCCTCATCACGAGCAGCGACCGAACGCCTTCTCCCTCTGCCCAGGCCGGGCTCTCCCCCCGCTCCGCTCGGCTGCGCTTTGCCCTGGGAAGCGTTTTGTGATACTTTGGATCCCTTGTAAACCGTATTCTTCGATTTGGGCAGTCTTTCAACTCCGTGAAAGTTACACGTTGTTTTCATTTCTTCTCAAGTACCTCAGGTCAAAGAAAGACCTGTGTCAGTGGCTTTAAAAGCCTAATAAAGTCTTTCATCCGCGGACCTGCTCGCTGGCGCAAAGTCAGGGAAAACAAACTAAGTCATCGAGTGTTGTTCAAACTGTCAGATCCTTTTCAGCATGCTCTTCCTGCCAGCCTGTTCGTGTGCGTTTGGGGGCTGGGATGGGGAGGACGGGAAGGAAAAAGAAGGCGGGGGGGGGAAGAATAATCCTGATGGCAGAAAGCCCATGGAACAACTGGCACCTTTCCAAAGCAGCCTCCCCCCGGCCCCCGGCCCGCCTTCGTGGGCACAGGCGTCTGCCAATCTGTTCTGCGCGCACACACACACACACACACACTGCACAACACAAGCAACAAAATGACTTTCCAACAACTTTGCTCACAAGTGCCACTCTACTCCCGAGTTTGGCACCTTGCGCTTTCTCCTCACCCCCCGCCTCTCCGGGCTTTGCCTCCCAACAAGCTGGACAGGTTCCAGTGGTTAAAAGCCCATTTAACCACTCCCTTTTGTTTAGAAATGCTAAGCCTTGATCTGATTTTATCGACCCTGCCGTGCCAAGAGGAGGAGGATGCTGAGGGTTTCTGAGGATCCTGCAAAGAGCTGAAAAGCTCCAGGAGCCCTTCAAGCTTCAAGAAGGGCTTTGCCCACTTTGCAGCAGCCCTCTGCTATTGAGAAGCCTCAGAAGGAGAGCACGTACCATTCATGGGACCACACAGGACGGCTTCCACTCGTGCTTTTGTGCACGTTTCTCCCTTTAAAAACTTCATTATTGGCATGTTTAGGAGCTGAAATTCAGTGCCATGCTTGGCTGGCACTGGCTTTTGATGGTTAAAGAGTTCTTTACGTTCTTTGCCGTGTTCAGCGTTGCTATGCCCAGGAAACGCAAGAGCAGCAGGGGAGGGAGGCGAAGAGGCAAGAACAAGACCTCTGCTCTGATTGACAATTGTAATCTTCCCGGGTATTGTTAGGAGACATCTTTCTGCACTTGATAAACCCAGCATGATTACACGAAACATATCCTTTTAAAATATATTTCTCTTTTCCATAAAGCAGGTAAAGCCAACTGCATTTAGAGCTAATTTCAATTCCTTTGTACAGTGCAGCATTTGGATGCCCTCTTAAGGATGCTAGGTTTGAAAGTTTGCCTTATCAACATCCTTTTCTCATAACCCCGGAGAAGCTCTTAACGTCAGTGACAGAAAGGATAGAAGGGTAGATTACAAGTCAGACAGAGCCATGGAGCTCGGGAGTCACAAGGCGACCCTTGCCAAAAATATACCTCCCTTTCCCACATGATCATTTCTTTAAGGCAGATGGGAGAGGAAGAATCCACACGCTCGGCCAGCAACTGCATGTGGAAAGATGTAACCAAACATTGCCCACCAAGAGCTCCAGCCATGGGAAAAGACATTTCGGTCCAATTCTTCGTATCCATCATCCTACCAGTTCTGCGCTGCTGCTGGTCACGGTGCTGCTGAACAGGGGGAAGAATTTAAACATAGAGACAGCTGCTATAAATCTGAATGAATGAGAATAGTTTCTCATCTATGGCAATTTACACCAATCCAGGTTCTACCTTCATGTATCCATCAACCTGGAGGAAAGAGTCTGCCTTGTGCTAGGCAGTTACTGGCACGTTTTTAACTTCCCTGCACTGACTCTGCCGTTCTCTGCTTTTCATTTTGCACCAAAAAGAAATAAAGGAAGTAATGATGAACAGGCTGCTCTGGTCAATGGTAGAAGTAACACGACCGAGAGAGATCCTATCTAAAAGCTCACGCGGAAACAGAGACTTACGGGCATCGAGAACAGCAGAGCCTGGAACGACGTCACTGAAAAAACAAATTACACACAGACACCATCCAAGCAACTTTCTTCGGTCCAAACCAGTCAGATATTTTTGATACCCTGCAGCTTCAAGGAGGATAACAGGCAGTTGAGTGCTAGTGCTGAAGATCACGTTAGCACTACTGGATTATTCAGGTCATGCTAAACAGCAAATTCAGTGGATTAAAAGAGTCCTCGTTCCCGCTGTGCGGTTTTAACAGTCTGCAAGTTACACAGAGGGGCTGAGGATGCTATGTACGTTGCATGTCTTGTGTAGCACTTTATAGTCAGACAAGCTCAGCAAGGGGCATCTGCCTTCCTAAAAATTACCATTGACCCATTCCTGTTTAGGAACATTGAGAAACCAATGGACTCACCCAGCAGCTCTGTGAAAATCTCTTTGCCAAGCCATGCAGAACTCACTTTTGTGTCTGCAGTGTATCGGCATTGTATTACCATGACAAAACCAAATTACCGCCATTGAGGATAGCCTTTGCTAATACAACAGTCCTTCTATAGTAATATACTCATGTGCACAAATGATAGCACAATGGAGTGGATGTGTACCCGCTATAGGATCTCTGTGGTAGCAGCGAACAGATTTTCAGCTGCTTTCTTGTCTTACCCGAGTCATTCTCCCTGCAGGCGTTAGTGTAAAGTTCAGCGGCGCAAAGCTCGCCTAACACCAGTGCGATGCCGCGGTCTCACGTTCATCTACTATTCCTGCCATTGCTAGAGAGCAAAAGCAGGACGGACCCGGTCGTCATTGCAAAACATTTTGGGGGGTTTTGGCTGTGTCAAGCACTACCCTTGTTCTCCTTACGGGTCAGTGAAATCATAGGTGTTCCTGTACAATGACCAAAATCAACGCGGTACCAACGCGACTAATACTGAAACCACCCCTAGTAATTAAGGCTGTATTTCAGATGTCCATTAAAAAAGGCTTTTGTAATCATTACAAATGAAGATGTTGCATTGCCTGGGAAAGGAGGTCCTGGGACAGGCAGAAAGAGGAGCCCCCGGCTTTCTGACCCAGCTCCTACCACACACTCGCCAACCCCCACGTGCTGAGACCTGCCCAGACACGCCAAAGCTCCCCAGAAACGTCGTGTTGGTGGTCATTGCTCCACAGCTCATTGGAAAAACCAAATCCTTCAATGGCTAAGTGAGCAAATAGCAAATAAATGAACTAGTGGTGGTTTTGTTTGATTTTTCAAAATACCTACTGCTGAGGTAGACAACAGAGGTGGGGTCTCTGATGCCTAATAGAGGTATAAACTGTGCAGTTCCCCTCCCTTCAGGAGCAGCGATGGGGTCTCTCTTCTGCCCCACTGCCCGTGCTGGAAAACCCGCAGGGACCGAATATCGTTGAGACTTCTACCTCTGTCAAAACTGGTAGAAATTAGCTGACAGGCTTGAAGAATATTATGGAAACTGATAGACAGAGACACCTACACACTATTTGGGATGGCACAGAACTGCTTTCCTGACAAAAATTAAACTAAAAATGAAAACGGTCAGTCCCCGCGCAGGTCGAGACGTGGATATGAGCTTGTTGGTAGCGGGCTGACAGATTCCTTGTGGAGGCAGACAGCTCTCCCGACACTCAATGAGCAACGTAAAAGAGAAGGATTTGGTTTAGAGTAAAATGCTAAACCATGCATGAGGGTTTAGGAGGACAATTCTTCCTAAGACTAACCTCAACCAGCAGTTTCACAGAGCAGCTTTGACCTCGTGATCAGCACGTTACGAACTCAAGACCACACCTGCACCCCAAAGGTCCAAACTAAACGCCGAAGCAGTTACTTTTCCACCCATAATTATCATCTTACTGGAGTGTAAATTCAGGATGCAACAAAACTAAAAGACACTCAAAGTCATCGACAAATCTAACATTACTCCTTGCTGATATAACGACAGTGCAGCGTGCCACTGTAACGATTTGACAAAGGTTTTTTTCACAAAAGTTTGCAGACGTTCCTGGTTATTTTTTCAGCTAAAAAATCACCAGGAGCTCCCACAAAGGGCTTTCCGAGGGTAGGAGACAGCAAAGCTGAACATTCATCACCAGCCGATCAGGGAGCAGATGGAAAAACCACGGTAAGAGGGTGCACGGAGTTCGCTGTTTCTTTAAGTCGCTGATGGATTCACACATGATGCAACTAGACACAACACAGCACTTGCATCTTCCTGCATCAATGATTCTGCAGACATAGATCTTCCCACCCTCCTCTTCCCCCTTCCAAGGCCCAGACATATTTTTTGTCTGGAACTGGATACAATCACTTTCCGCATACAAGCCCAGCAAAACAAAACAGCCCATTTTCAGTTCACAGAGCTGCCATGGCAGGAATAAATATTATTTTGTTTGTTGGGGTTTTCTTTCTAGTTGCTGCCGTTTTGTTTCCCAAAAATCATTGTTCTGCAGAACAATTTAGCAATACGTGTTCTTCCCGATTCAAGACTTCACAGCTAGCTGCATAGTAGCTGGGTTCGCATTGAAAAAGCCAACCCTTCCAAGCCAAAACCCAAACTTCTCTGAAATCTCAACCTCTAGAGAACTTCCTAAATCAGTAAATCGAAGACAAGCATTGAGCCTCCTTCCAGTTTTGGCCAAAAGCCACCAAACACAAAGTCTCTGCAGCCCTGCCACGGTTTGCAAGCAGAAGACAACACCCTCGGGTCTGCCCCCCTGCTGGGAGCCTGCCATGGCTGAGGGAAGGAAGGGCACAGACGAACCCATTCCTCACTCCCAGCCTGAACTCTCTTTGCGACTGGTATCAGCATCGCTTGGGTGGCACGGCAGCAACTGCCCGTCTGGCTGATGCCCCCCAGGAATTTAGGACAAAACATGCTGCAGCACAACGGCCTTGCACCGACCCTGCGGCCGTGCTGTGTTTTCAGAAGCACGTCGCTTGACATTGCTGAATCCAGCCAGGGGACGAGCCCTCCTTGGAAGAGAAACCTGCTCAAATTTGGGCTTTATGATCCTGACATGGACTCATTAAGCTCAAGCACCTGCAAAGGAGCCTGAACTCCGTTTGCAGGGGGCAGCTTCAGGAATTAGCATCCTTTTTCTCCTCCTCTCTCCCCTCTCACTTCAATTGCCTGATCTGGTGGTAATTTTCCTCTCCCCGGTGCCTCCCTCCCCATCTTTTCCCCTCTCTCTCCCCACCCTGTCAGCCAATGACAAAAATAGAGATGAGAAAAGGCACAATTGCATAAAAGAAGGGGTTTTTCCATCTTTAATCGCAGAGGGGGATTGTTTTGCTCGCCGCAAAAGCGTGGCAGGCTGGGCAGGTAAGGTTTGGAGGGAGGCTGTGCGACGCATGGAGCCGAGCCTGCCCCTTGACCCCCCGCTCCCTGCCTGCTCTGCCTCCGGCTTTATTGGAGGCACCGGCCGTGAAATGGTACCAGCGATGATGCTTCGTGCTTTTCTAAGCAGCCTTTGTGCGGAAAGGAGTGGTCGTATCAAACCTGCGCCCTGCGTGGCGTGCTTACCTTTAACGGGCGGACCTGGGGAGGGATATTTCCCTGGTTGTGCCTCGCTAATAAAAAAAGCACGTTTCTGCGCAGGCACTGGCTCTGCGGCTCAGCAGATACAACGCTGTCGTACTCCAAGGTTAGAATCCATTTAAAGAAACCTGAGTTACCGACAACTTAAGGATGAAGAAAAAAACCTTGACTGATGCTTACCTTGGATTTTGTCTGGTTGGGGGTTTCTTTTTCTACGGAAACTTGGCTTCTTGTAGCTTCTTATATCTTGAGAAAAAAAAAAAAAGAAAAAACACTGTAAGAACAAATCAAAAGCAGAAATTACATCAGCGTACCGTTTTTTAAAAGCTCTATTTGTGTTATGGTTTATTTTGATTTTTGCTTGGTATTACAGCTGATCAGATTAAACTTTGCAGAACAATATCAACCATAGGGTATACCCTCATTTTTGTTGGACATTGATGCTCTCATCTCTATTCACAGTGCTGTTCCTCTCCTCCCAGCCCCTTCCTTCCTCACCATTTGCCACATGTGAAGCTGAGACTGGTCCCAGAACTGCTCTGGGACATCTCATCATATTCACCTGGGTAGTTTAGCGCCAATATATATCAGTATGTATCAATTATCGGTACAGCTTTCTGCTCCCCAACGGCACAATTAAAACCACACAAGGGTAACAAGAGATGAGCTTGCAGGTACCAACAGCACGACTTTGAGGACAACCACTCGTACCAAGCAGGGTGATCTCCTCCAGTTCCACCAACACTACGGCAAACTCCTTGACCATTTGTGAACGCAGCGTGAAGGAGCAGAGGTGGGTCCTGAGCCGCTCGTGCTGCTTTCCCTCGCAAGCGGGTGCTCATCGCCTTTTATTTCTCCTCCGTGCTGATTTCCAACCTGAAGGTCCCGTCCTTTACCTCTGTGGAGCCTACTGCCGTTTGTACCAGCACGAACTATGCTCAGACCGAAGGAGAGCAGCGAGAGGAGGTACCAAGCCCGTGGCACCGCCAGCCCGAGGGACAGTGTCACGATGCTCAGCATTTGATCGTACATTCCCCATATACAATTAATTGATCACGTCTTTTCCATGGACCACCTACAGCTCTCGAAGTTTAACCAGATGGAAGCAGAGAGATTCTATTCAGAGATTTGAATCAACAAAACACGATCACAAAAATAAAATCATTCTCATTACAGTTTTGTTGTTTTTTTTTTTTAAATGAATACTACTCAGTAGGGCTACATAAATTATTTTTGCTAGAATACTTTGGTCTGGACTTCTTAAATACATTTGAGATGTTTCCCAAAACAACTTTTTTTAGAATGACTGATTTATCAAGATGAAAAATTTCCCCTGGAAATTCACTGTAAATATTTTTTTAACCTACTTTTCTTCCTCGCTCCCTCCCCAGGAGCTCTTTGTCTCACATCAGTGCTCTGCCACTCTCAGATCCTATGAGTCCTTCTGCCTCGATGCTTCTTGGGATAAAATGATCTTCACCGGTGACTCTGATAGAGCTGATTTAAAGCAGCCTTTCCTGATTCGTGCATTTCACAATTCTTCTCTCGCCTCTCCGCTCTTGCGGCTATAATTACTGGTGGATTTCATTTTATTAAAAAAAACCCAAACAAACAAACCCCAAAAAACAAAACCAAAAAAACCCCACTCAAACAAAAAAGAACCTAAACAGCATCCTAAAACCCTCCCCCCGCCAGTCTCCATCTCTTCCTGCCAGAAATGACCCCAAGGATGCGTGCCCAGGATGGCAGCGGGGCTGCCCGAGCCAGATGGGAGCTGCTGAAGACCTTGAGATCAAGCCACCAGCCTTCAATTGTGACATTTGGTCGTGGGTGGCAGATTTCTTCCTTTCACGCTTAAAAACGTTGAAAACCACTGCAGTTCTGTTTGACGGGGAATCAGAGGCTGATTAACCTTATCTTGTTATGTGCAGATGCAGATGTTGAGAAATCATTTCCCACCCACGCTGGCCAGAACTGGTCTTTGGACCATTAGCCAACGCACAATATGCCGCGCCGAGCCCCAAACCCTCCGTACGCTGCACAGACCTCTGAGGGGCTTTTGGTGCCATTCAGGGAGAAAATAAAGTTTACTCCTCCTTATGCTGCCCTGCAACTTCTCTGGAAGCTCTGAACATCCCTAAATTTTTAGCATCGTTGCAAAATGCTTTCCTGATGGGCCAAAAAATGGTCCGGTCCCCCCCTCCCACACCATTTCCCCGGGTGCGGCGCTGGGCCAGCGGGACCTTCCCCACGACAGGGGGCAGGAGCGAGGCCGACGCTCCCCTTTTTCTTTTTTGCAATAAGGAGGATCCTTCTTCACGTGCTTTTATTAAACCATGTGCCCGCACCACGAGCTCAAAGTGACACTTTTCAATGATTTAAGATGACGATAATAGAAACATTCAAAAAACTCTCAGAGAGACCAAACCTGATTCCTCTCGCGGCTTCTGAATTAGTTTTCCTGCTTGTAGCCACTTCTGCTCTATCTCCAGAGCCGTAACAAAAAGCCCGACAGAAGGGAATAGTTGGAAATTACTGCTGCTTTTTTGAAAGCACCTACTGCCTCGTCCCCTGCGGTACTATTTCTGGATGCCTCCGCAGCTTCCATCTTTGCCCTGAGTGTTTTACGAGACACCTCGCGGGCTCACAGCCCGAGTCCAGAGAGGACGGGTTGGTTTTGCGCGTTTTCCCCTGCAGCTGTTTTGTTCCGTTGGAGATGACGCCTCACTGGGTCAGGACGCTGGTTTGTTTTTTTTTTCTTTTAGCTTAAGGGATGAGCTTTATTTACAAGACAACATTAACCATTTGGATCTCCCAGCTCCAAGATTCCTTGCAGGCATTCTGAATATATACATATTTTTATTTATTTTCTTTTAAATTCTATTTTTAAAGCTAGGAATGCTGGGTCCGGCACAGCTGGGGACTTTGCTGCGTTTTCCTTTTCACGTTTTTGCTTTCAGGAAGGCAGAAATGCGGGCTGCTCCTAAAAGACTGGGATCAGGACATCATCTTTTCCCCAGCAACATCTGGAATATTAAGAGAGCGGAGCGGGATTGGAGTTGCATTGGCTGCACCAATCTCCAGCAGGAGCCTCCCCCCGCTCGCAAGGAGGGAAGAGCAGCCGCGAACGTGCGGAGCCGCAGCCGCACTCGCCGCTGCGTGACTCCGGTTTCATGCCTGCACTTCTCCATTGATTTATGGGGCAGCTCGTTTCCAGACCCACCTCCTTCAGGAGGAGGAACTTCAACTCCATGTGAATAATAGGGTCCTATATCTCTTAAAGCAGTCGCTGCTTCTTGCCGGGGTGGGGAAGGCGGAGTGGGGGGGGGGGTGGAAATTATGGGGAAGAGAAATATTTCTCCTCCCGTTGGATGGGTCTGGGAATGAACCGCGCAGCCAGAGAGCGGGTGCGTTTTGCTATTTTTTTTATTATTAAAAAAAAAAGACATAAAGCCCATAACCCAAAACACAGCTCGAGCCGACGAGGAGGAGATCCCACAACCCACTCCCGTTGTTAAAGCCGCACAATAGAAGACACACACGCCTTCCGCCCATTCAATCTCTCCCTTACATCTATATATCTATATACACATGCCCCACAAAGGCATATTTTCTACGTTAAGCCTATGGATTACTGGCTCAGGCCCTTACAAAAAAAAAAAAAAAATAAAAAAAAAAAATGTTGCCAAGGCAACGAGCCAGGGGTTGCTATGGCATCTTGGAGCCGAGCAGCTGGGCCAATCCCCGCTCCCTGCGAGCTGGGAAGGCGCAAAGCCTCTAAATTTAATGTCAGTGCGGAGAGGAAGGGAAGCTGTTGAGGCATGCATGATGCTGAGCGTGCGCTTGCTAAATGCGGACAACATGGCCCCCATGATTAGGACCAGCACACTAATGAATATTCATTGGGCTGATTAAAGCAAAGTCAATTAACTACTTGACTGCTTGATTTTTTGCTGGATTTTAGTCATCTCTTTTAACCATTTTGCCACTGGGGATGCTCTTGTTCTCCCCTTCATCTCCCTCTTTCCTCCTCTATATTTCCTTACACTGGCAATTAGGGTTCAGATTTTTTTTTTTTCCTCGTCTTTATGCTTTTTACTGACAATAACCCATCCTGCTCAGATTTTACGGCTCACTTTATTTCGCCAGTAAATAATTTTCTTCTAGGGTCACTGTCTTCCACTGCAGTTGTAGGTAAGCCAGAAGGTCACAGATTTCCATCAAGTTTGGAAATCTCACGTGCGATTTAATTCAAAATCCCCAGCTAAGCAATAATGCTGATTTTCTACTTCGCAGTGGGATTCTCCCCCGTCCCCACAGCCCTTTGTTTTATAACACGGGGAGTTGCTGTGAGGCAGGTCAAGGGCTGCGGAATATTTTATTTTTTTTTTTAAATTCTGATTTGTTAAATCAGGATCCCTTCAGACGGACGACTCGGACCGAATGTTCTAGGAAACCTAAAGGAATCCTAAAATAAAACAACAATTCATTAAAAATGGTTTTCAATTTAGAGAGATGTCTTTCTCCCAGTGCAGTAGTGATGTAAGAAGACTGCGAAGAGGACTGCATATTTTATAAAGATCATTTTTCAGAATGTGCCTGCAAACTAAAACATGTGATTAAATTAAAAATAAATGAAAAATTGTTGGCCAAAAAAAAAAAAAATTCCACATCTGTGAATTCAAGCCCTTACAACCCAAGCTGGGAAAATACATTCATTTTCCTCATGTTCTTTGCCTTGTTTTGAAAACTCTCTCAGGTTCTTGTATTATGTATACAGAACCGTGTCAGAGAAAGATGCATTTACATGATAGTTATGACTCTCCTGGAGGGGAGTTATTAATAGTTGTAAGTAACGTATCTGATGGGTAGAGTAGAAAACCTGAACGTAATCCCCCAGCATTCGGGCCGGTGTATTTGTCAGCAATTGGAATAAAAAGGTACAGAAAAAGGCAGAGTCTACAGCGGGGTAGGAACTGACTTCCAATATTGTACCTGCGATCCAGCTACTCGCAAGCAAAAAAAAGGAGGACAAAGTAGTGGAAAAGGAATGAAGCAAGACAGAGCACAACTGAGCAGGGAAACTTTGCATTATTTTTAACTGCAAACTAAAAAATAACAAAATAATCAATTTCCATTATATAAACTCAATGGACATACAGGTTTCTCTATTATTTTTCTGGATGATGCACAGATTTATGTGCTTTTATACATATATCGTCATAAAAACAGACAGCTGCTTTTCCAGCACGCCACTAAAATGTGGAAAACAGGGAACTGCGATGCTTTCCTTATCCAAGTTGTACTCCGGGAGCACTACAAGCAATTTTTCCCCGCAAAACCCGTTGTGCGTACAGCTCTCCTAACGCCGTTATCCCAACTTTTAATCTTTTGCTTTCCAACCGAACACGTAGCACCTGTTTGGACCCCCGGAGCCGCGGGGGTCTCGCCCTGCGCCGGCTGACGCTGCTGGAGGGCTGGAATGGCAGGCGGGATTTGGTGTGCGCGTTCCCGGCTCGCCGAGAAGCCGCCCTGCTTTTCAGGGCTTTACGTTTCTGCCATCAAAATCAGAAATCTGCATAGCAACACCGAGCTCCGCGGGGCAACACGTTTCATTTACCCAAATCCGAAGAAAACCCGCAACACATAATTATCTATTTACAAATTAAAAAGAACAACAAAAGGAAAAGAGGAGGAACGTGTTAAGCTGCCACAGTCAATCAAAAGAAATATATATTGGGGGCTATTTTTCAAAATTGTACATTTTCATCTCTGTGCGGTGGAAATCTCTTCACAGGGGGCAATATGCAAACATAGAGGTGCAGACACAAAGACAAGTAGAATAATTCCATTTTCCCCCCCAAAAAAAAGATATTTAGGTAATTGGATTCAAATTTTAACTGGGTCACAAATGAAATGCAGTCAGCAACCTATGGTACTGGGGGGAAAAAAAAAAGGGACAAAAAAAATAAAAAAAAAGACAAAAAGTCAGCCCAGTGCCATGAAACTCAGCAGTCTGCGGTTCCTGGTCATGAGAGGCCACGGCATTAGCCAGGCAGGGTGTTGCGGGTCAGGATTAAGAGGCATTAACAAATTCATATGGAGGAAACTCGCCCAGCACCTGCCCACAATTTGCCAATTCTCTTCCACTCCCTTCCATGTGAATCAACTTCTCTTTTTCTCCTTGGAGGAGGATTTATTTTATTTTTATTTATTTTATTTTTAAATAATGTTATTCTGGGTAAAATTTGCATCCCTGAGCTGTGAAAAGCATTTTAGCTCAAAACCTACACGACAGTAAGAACGACACGATTATTGTGCTTATATTGTGAATGATACTGAGATTAAAAAAAAAAAATGCTCAAAGACACGTGCATGTGCGCGCGGGCAAACACACACGCAGATAAATGACAGTAAACAGCATCTACCCTCCTTCTGAGATATATGGTAAATTCTATAAACTGTTAAAAAAAATTTTTCACAAAAATACAAACCCGGAATCTACATCTGCACAATGGAAAATATTCTGAGCGCAAACCCATTGCGGGAGCAGTAAATTCAGGGTTAAGTCTCTGGATTCCTGTCGGATACTCTCAGCCTTTCATCATGTCTCTATGAATTTTCATTCCTGCACTCTGGGGTAAATTAAGGCTGATGGTGTCAATACGGAGTTTTGAGCCCTATTTCGACATTTCTTATGTTTCGCCTCTTTAATTCAGACCCTTTAGAGTTTGATTTTTCAACAATTTCGGGAGGAGGGCTCGGGGCTTTCTAATCCGCTTTTGAAATGCCATATTTTCCAGGAGGCTATTTCCCACTGAACACCCCCCCCCGCAAGTCATCCTGCAGACGTTGTGGCAAGGCAGTAGCCATTTTCCCGGGCAGAATAAATTCCTCGTCGTTCCCATCTAACGAGCTGATGCCTGATCAACCCCCTCCCAAATCGCCAAAAGCGGGCGGTGTCGCGTCTCCCCCCCCCCCCCCCCCCCCCCCACACACCAACAACGCTGCGGAGATCCCGAACTTTTGCATCTGTCTGCTCTCGAAAAGAAAACAAACCACCGAAACCCTTCAGGAAAAGCCTGATGCGTTTGAGATTAGAAACGTGATGTGTCTGGGATTAAAGCACGACACGTCTGCAGAGCTCGCAATGCTAACCAACCAGGAGAGTTATCTAACACGCCATACATGTGATTGCTTGAATAATATTCCAGTAGACGCCGCGTCCCTTCCTCCCTGCGTGCGAACCCCTCGCTGCACGCACACACATGGTATTTCTAATAGGATCCCTGCTCCCCTCTCTCTCTCTCTCCCCCGCTTTCACAATCTGTCGCTCTCCAATCTGCCCACTCTGCTCTATTTTTCCCATCCAATATTCCCCCCTCTAACACCTTCCCCTCCTCTCCAGCCCCCAGCCTCGCTCCCCTCCGTCTCCCCCCATCCTCCAGGCTCTGGGATCGGCCGCGCTAGCCCCAGCGCCGAATTTTGGGTCCGTGGACATTAAAGCAGTTAGCAGACTGGTTAAAAAAAAAAAAAAAAATGCTAGGAAAAAGCAATTTCTCCCCCTACTACTCGCTCTTAAATAACGTGGTAAAACTACCTACCTCGTCTAATAATTTGGTGCCTAAAATCAATTTTTCATAGCGACGGCCTACATTATTAATACTCCATCTTACTTGCTGCTGTTTTATCAGAAAGTTTACAAACAAGTTGACTATCGCCATCTCGGCTTTACGGAGGGGAAGAAAGAGCAGAGGGAGGAGAAAGGCTCGGTCAGAGCTCCCCAGCAGGCTGGTAGCATAGCCTGAAATAAATTAGGTCTCCTGGGTTCCAGTCCAGTGCTCTACCCATTAGTCTCTGACTAAGAAACAAATGCAGAGAGGCCAGGAAACGCGTAAATTGAAGCAACACTTCACCGTTCCTTGTAGCCTGTAGAATAATTACTAGATGCAGATGTAGCTAGAGATGCCTGAGGCTTTGGTGATCCCAGGGTTATATTTATAAGATCTGGCTTTTCCTCCAGCCCATCCTGCTGCTCTCCTGCCTCCTAGGAACTATTCGCTCTGGCTGCAATTTGGCCCTAACTTGGGAAGCGCAGGACACAACCGCATCTAAGCAGAGCAACTGGTTTAAGGAGTTCAGGGGAAACACCAAGCTTTATCTAGGCCTGCCAGGATTGTGGAAACAAGTATTAAATTTCCCAGAAGAGAATGAGCTCGCGGCCAGCTTGTATGTGCCTACACATGGACACATACATGCACACATGCGAACACGCCAAAAGCTCCACTACGGCACGCGAGGAGGGGGAGAAATGGGGTTGACACAGTGTGTAAGATAAAGCTCTCACAAAGAGGGGAGAAAGATATATAAATTCATGTTCTTTGAACTTATAGATCTACCTTTGAGGGTGCCCCTTGCTTCCTGCCGTGCTGCACAGCTCATGGAGACGAGGGTAGCACTGACCCCATGGAACGATGGGCATGGCTTCGAGTCTCGGCATGGGACGGGGAGATGCAGAGCCAGGACTGATGTAGGATCTCACAGCACGAAGATCCTAGATGATCATGATGTTCTGCTCCCCTTTCCAAAAGACAAAAGCACCTACCGCTAGGAAAGTTAACACTGCCACACACAGAAAGCATCAAAACCAGTAAGAAAGTGATGCCGTTCCTGCAGACCAAGCAAGAGCTGCATTTAGGAATGGTTTTAAACAGAGGAAAACCTCCAAAGTCCAAAAAGGTGAGAGGTAAGTCCTTGTCCCCACTCTAAATTCAAACCCGCTACACATTACCCAGAGTAGAGCACCGGGTAGCTGATATCATGGACTGCTGCAACACAACGTCTGTATTAACACGGCAAGAGGGAGGGACTCGCAGCCTTCAGTCAGACACGGGCCGGGCACCACGGAACACGGAGCTGCTCTAAAAGAGACGTTATCCGGAAATCTCCTGGTGCGGACCATAGTTACTGGAGGAATCTCAGCTATTCAAGCTGTTCCCTTGCTTGGAACATCACTTCAGCGCCTGCAGACTGGGCTCCCCAGTACAAGAGAGACATGAACACACTGGAGAGAGTTCAGTGAAGGACCACAAGGATGATGAAGGGATCTGAGCATCTCTCATATGAGGAAAGGCTGAAAGCCGGGACTGTTCAGCCTGGAGAAGAGAAGGCTCAGGAGGGATCGTGTTAATGGATATAAATACCTGAAGGGAGGGTGCAGAGGACAGAGACAGGCTCTTTTCAGTGGTGGCCAGTGACAGGACAAGAAGCAATGGATGCAAACTGAAACACAGGAAGGTCCTTATGACTGAAAAGAAGGAAAAACTAATTTTACTGTGAGGGTGACTGAGCACTGGCAGAGGTTGCCCAGGGAGGTTGTGGAGCCTCCATCCTCGGAGATACTAAAAAAAAAAATAGTAAAAATGTCTGCACACAGTCCTAGAAAACTGGCTCTAGATGTCCCTGCTTGAGTAGGGGGGTTGGACCAGTCAACCTCCAGAGATGCCTTCCAACCTCAGCCATTCTGTGACTCTATGAAATTTGCTTTTTTAAAAAAAAATAAATCATTAATCTTCATTAAGAAATTACAAACAAAAATTTTGATGCACACTTTTCCCATACAGCTTTATAAACCATTTCTTCATTGCAAAGGCAACAAACAACTTCCTGAATCTGTGAAGTTTCTGGGAAGGTGGCAGTTCCGCTTTCCTCGCAATAGCGGCACTGAGGACCGCGAGAAACCCCAACAGCCAGATCACCTGGGGACATTTCCTGTTCAAAACTTCGAGGATCAAGCCTACGGCAAAGATTTCTGTGCACATCCAGGCTTCTTTACCAACAGGATGGCCTCCTTGCCTTGGGCAAGTACATCTTTATAGAAGGAATCCAAGAAGAAATCAGCCATGATAAAGGTGTGGAACATCACAGCAATTCTTAAAGGGGCTCCAAAGCTGAATCCAAGGACTACAGACTTGTAAATATGACTCACACAGCCAGCAAAAAAATATTTGCTATTACATATACATACATAGATCCTTAAGATCTGTGTTAGATTTGTGAGGTGGGACTAATTCATCCAACTCAAAGGTGACGCTGTTGTGACACAACACTTGCATCCCTGAAAAGCTTTTGGCCACTTCCCTCTCCAAAGTCTCCTAAAGAAACTGAACTGTTGTGGCACAAGAGGGAACATCCCCTTTTAGACTCACAACTAGTTGCAACATGGGAAGCCACAGACAGGGAGAAAAAGCTTTCACAGTGGGTGAAGTTATTTGAGAACCATCCCTTCTAAAGAAAGAAAAAAAACCAAAACCAAAAAACCCACAAACAAAACACCTCAGTTATTACTTATTTCTAAAAGATCTCACTACACCTGATGACAGAATAATAAAACGATGTCAGTAAGCAGAGGTACAGGAGAAGAAGAGCTGTGTTTGTCAGGAGGCCACTCCACTGTTGGACAGAGGGTGCTGGACCAGACAAACCCTCATCTCACCCCTTCAGTAATCCTGATACTTTGCGTATCCCGTTTGATTGTTTCAGACCTTTTGCCCACCACAGGAGCACAAAGTCCATGTTACATCTGACAACCAAGGTCTTCACTTCTAACTTGAAATAAATAGTGTCCCACAACATTTTACCAATACCTTCACTCTACAGGATTCTCAGCAATAAATTTTTAGTCCTCTGGGCCTATGATTGTGTGGTGGATGGTACTTCTCCAATACAGACTGAACGGAAACCTCATACCAGAGCAAACCTGAGGTCAGCTTTGACCCCTGACGTCTGCTGGACAGCCATCTAACATGTTGCTGACGAGGTGGAGGCTAGTGAAAATGCAAGTACAGAAGGATTTTCTTGGCATGTGTCATGCCCTTGCACATCTCTCTTCTTGTGATTGATGACCATGCTCCAAAATGATGATATACTGTGCAGCTGAGTCAGTTTGATCTTACAAATGGGTACAACTTCTGCATGCCCACGGTCAGGTACCGGGAGCGGTCTGCCCAGAGATGGTGACAAGAGCAGTTTCCTCAGACCTGTTGGAAAAATCCCCGCTCCAGGAGATCCTGGGCAGAAGTTTCCGAATCTCTTAAATCAGGACAAACCCAAAAGTTTTTCCACATGAGAAAAGTGACACTGGCAAAACGGATACTGGGAAAGGACAGAATGAGGAACTCTTTGAAATCACCTTGAAACCAATTGCTACTCTCTTGGGTTTGGTTGTGAATGACGCAACTTTCCTGTGCTAATACAAACACATTTGAAAGCCAGGCTAGGGAGAGTCAAAAGCGGTGCCTCCGGCTCTAAGTAAGGACACAATCATCTTTGTAGTCCCTAGTGTGCATGTCGGCACCCAAAAACCGGATGACTTCCTGTGCTGCTATCTCGTGTTGATGTTGGGTGCAAGAGGCTGTGCATCGTCTCACTTGATATTGCAGCCTACAAGACACCAAGGCCCATCTAAAACCTCCACATCTCAGTGCACAGGTTGCCCACGTGGAGATCCCAGCTCCAAGGAAGCCTTGAGATGCACCAAGAGTCAAATGCGCTCAGCTTGCACAGGCTTTTCAGAATCGGAGTAGCCCATCTCTGCACCCCCCCTCCACCCACACCATGCATCTGCCCTTTGACTTGACCCACTCACCCAACCAGCCCTTCGTGCTGCTCCGCGTTTGCAGAACACGAAGCCACCCCTGCACTGAGCCAACCCCTTTCAACAAGTGCAACTGGGAGGCAGAAGCAGAACTCGAGTGCACCAGTGCAAACATGCCGCGGCCCCGGCGGAGCCAGGAGCGTGCACGTCACCTCTCCGGGAACTTGTTTGTATTCTTGGGAGAATGTTGAAAAATATCTCTGACCCCCAAACATTTACCTTTTGATCGGAGGTTTCCAATGTTGCTGTAGTGTATTAAAGCTGAGATGCTCATAAAAAAACCCTTTGTGTCAACATAGTAAATGACTCTAATTAGGCTGGTGGTGCAATGAAAATGCTTAATTCATTCTGATGAGGCAGAAGGAAGAGCTAAAATGTTTATAGACAATGGGTGAACAGGGAGATATAATGCTGAGTGCCAGCTTTAAATGCAAATTACCGCAGAAATCTTTCCCTCTCCACCATCCCATTCCTCCCCCTTCCTCTCTCTCTCTCTGTCGCCAGCACCACACTGTAATCTCCTAGTGCAGTAATTAGAAGTGAAAGGAGCCACATAGAGGGGCCTCTAAAGGCAACACTAAAGAGAATTACAGAAAAAAATACCTGCCTTTAATAGAAGACAGCACCATTTTCCAAAGTGCACCACCACTGCAGCACTTAGCATGGTGGTAGGATCAGAGAGGTGATAATTTGGAGGGGTATTACTGAAATGGTATGTAAATTTGTTGTGCTCCCTCTCCCATCTGACCTGTCTTCATCTATGGTGTCTGTTCCCAGGGCTGGGGCCACTTTGCCTTTTGGAAGGAGGCCAGGCCAGCATCAACAGCCAAGCATTTTGGGGAAGGCAACTTTTGTGGTGTTCCTTCCCCTCAGCAGAAGTGCAGAGCTGCAAGTGGACAAGAACTCAAGGCCTGAAAAAACTCAGCCTGGAAGCTGTCAAGAGAGAGTAAACACGGAAACCTTACAAGGTCATCCTTAGGAATGTTTCTCACCACACTTGCAGTATTGCAGCTTCTTTTAGAGAGGAGAAATTATACATTTGGTGAGAAAGAAGAGGCAAGAGAATGGAAGACGACAAGGAAGGAGGAAGAGAAGGTAGCCAGTGTTTGGTTCACATATAGGATATGACACTTTTTTCTTTAAATGCTCTCATTTGAAACCTCTGGAATAGCTTTGGCTTGGGAGTTTGAGTGAAGAAATTCTCCTGCTGCCAACTTGCCAGTGTCTCCTGTTGTAGGATCTCCAGTACCAGCATGGACACAGCAGTGCACAGATGTGTCTTAGAGTTTCACATCTGGAGTCTGAGTTAAAATTGGGGTTTGTTTCATCTTCTGTGAATCAAGTGCTCTCAGCCCTGCTTCAGCATTGAACAAATCCCCTTTCCCTTCCCACACACAGGCACACAAACCACCCCGGAACAGCAGAAGGTCAGAACGGGAGACCGGAAAGATCTGTCAGTCCTGGACTACAAGCCAAATGAACTCCCAGTAAAATGCTGCTGAAATTACATTCTGGATTGAAATCCTTTAAAGAAAAAGTATTTTCATTCCTCCTTGCAGCAGTAGCTGAGTCTCAAGGTGGAGAAGAACAGGCAGGTGAGTGTGCCCTGATGCACACAAGCAGGATAAGGTAGCCCTGGACTCTTGGCACCCGGAGCTGGCTGGGACAGTGGAAAGGGGCACATATGAGGTAGCTTTTTCATGAGGACTATGAATTTTTATTGACTTTCCACTCTAACACGGTTGTGTTGTCAGTAGACAAGGTCACGCTCACTCTGGGCACATCATTTAACACCATGCTCATCTCTTTAGGCAAACCTGGTGACGTGCCCTGCCCTTTTCTGCAGGTGGCCCGACCACATCAGCCAGCCTGGGCTTGCTTTTACTTGAGGGGTTTAACACCCTTTAGGAAAGCTGCAGGAGGCTGAGGTGTGCTGCTGGAGGTCAGCGGTCAGACCCTCTGCCAGATCACATTATTTTACCAACTCCCAATCAAGCTGGAGTTCCTGCCTTAAAATATTTTTATTTGCTAAAAATACAGAGATGATGGTTTTCCCCTCCCTTAAGGCCAGTATGCGGGAGGTCCAGCTACATCCCAGAGCCTGGCCTGGGTAGAGTCACATTCCTGCAGGACAGCTACGGCAGAGGTGATGCCACCTTTGTGCAGTGCATAAATATAACGGGGCACCGTCGTCTCCACGTCCTCATCCGCATAAACAGGACCACAAAAGCCCAAGATAAAGCCAGACGTGGAAAAAAAGCACGGTTTGCTTGTGCCTGCGTTTCATTCCCAAGGCTCAGCTCATTCATAAAAGATCTCCATCCGACCCACGGAGCCACCTCAAACCCCCGGTGTGTGGGCGACGCTGGGCTCTCCTGGAGGATGCCCCTGGGCACGGCGCAGCGTGCCAACAGCTCCCTCTCCCCAGCCGCAAGCTGGAGCATCCCACCCTCGCTTTCTCTCTCTCCCTCTCTGTGTTTGCTCAGTGAGACAGAAGCAATACCAGTTTGCAGCACAATAAACCATGTAAAGGAAGCATCAATTAACTAGAATACATGGATATAGTATTTAATTAACTGATAGGCTCACAGTTACCGTATGATGTCATGGAAACCTCAAATCTCCTGGGTGCCGCCTCGCACATGCCAACCGGGAATTGGAGCCATCACAAATCCTATGTAAAGTTTGAATCCTGACATTTTTAATTAAAAAAAAAAAAAAAAGATCCTGACTCTCTTAAGTACCTTTTAATTGACACAAATGTGTGCACATCTTTGGTGCTGCAGGAGCCCTGGGTGTGCCGGCTCCCGCAGAACGGACGCCAGCGGCATCACTCACCCATTCAAGGCCACTGTCATTAACCATGGCTTTGTGTTAAGGAAGTAGAAGAATGAGCCCACAAGGCTTTAAGGAAATAAAAAGAGGGCAAAATCACACTGGATGGGTTTTCAAGGATATAACAAGACAAAACGCTGCAGTTACTTTGCCTTTGATATGAGGATCTCAAAGCACTTTACAAAATAAAAATGCAAAAATTTAAAGTCGATTCCCCGACTCCTAATTCAGCATGAAAGCACCATGTAACTCTGCAACTTCTTGTTCAGCGCCTTTTAGAGAAGCAATCTGTCCCGGGTCGAATACTAAATAACGTAAGCTCACCGATTTAAAAAGCAAGTGTTATTTTGCAGGATCTACAGCTGAGGAAACCGAGGCAAAGGGAGTTTGGGGCCACTTGTCCAGAAGCCAATGGCTGTTGAGTGCCAGAGCTCAGAACAAAGCTGAGACACTCCAGCCCACGCGTGTACTGCCCGGTCAGAGCCAGAAGAGGTGGAAGAGGGACCAGCACCCTCGCGGTACCGCTGGCAATGCCCAAGCACTGCTCATCCCCCCCCGGGATGTGCCCGGAGCCGCCGAGCATCCCTGCTCACACCGGGCTTGTCGGGGCCTCTCACGCTCCAGCAGCGCTGACTCGACCTCCTCAAATAACTCTTAAATAAGGCAAAGGGCTGGTTCCCCAAGCCCCAGGCTGCTGTAGCAGGTATTGAAGTTGAATCTTTGCAGCCCATAAACAAATACCAACGATCAACCTCAAACAACGCTCCGATAGACGCAATTTTACTTCTCCAGCTGCAAACATTAATACTTTCACTCCATTTACTGCAAGATATTTGTCGCCCGATACTAATTTTGTCCCAACAGCTTAAATTACAGGAAAAGTCCTGTATTAAAAACCATTAGGCTGAGACATATTGTATTCCTTCCTTTAGTGCTTTGACAGTGGAACATTAGACTTAAATACACCAAGACAGGTTAGTATGGTATTATTTTCTGTGAATGAAGGTGTGCGTTTGTTCTAAGTATCCATTGTCTCTGTTTATGTGCGAATTAGTTTATGGATCGTTCTTGACAGAGCTACAGCGCCCTCCCTTAAGGGCATTGCTGATATATTACCTTTGAAAGAGAATCACAATTTATTCATTCAAACACAGAGCTAAAGATAGATGTGCACCGGAATATTTTGAAATATTGCATTATATATAAAATGAAATAGGGGGAAGCTAAATTACACAGCTATAATTACTTAGAGTTCAGGTGGCATCGTAAATAATCTATTCACAACTCGCTCAGTGTTTATTATGTCACCAGAGCGATATAATTAACATGGTATAGATGGGAACTACGCAAGGCAGATGCCTAATACACCCAGATCAAACACGCCCCGACGTAAGTACAAAAACACACAAACATATACTATGTCATTCATGAAAATTCATATGAAAGTGGGGAAAAAAGGAGGAAAAAGCAGCAGTTTGACCATTTTGAGGCCCTAGCCCCGCTACCACCACCAGCACCTCTTTGGAATAGTCAGAGGTCGATTTATGGGCGCGCTGCAGCGTTCACGTTACAGGGGCTTCGATGGTTTTGCACTGGCTGAGTTCATGCCGCCAAGGAGATTCTTTCTGTGCTGCTCTAAAATCGGCTTCCCGGCTGTTTGAAATGAAATCGTTACGAGGAATAAGAAGTTGGGAAACAAAACCCGGAATCTGCAAGTCATCTTCATCCAGCCTTGCACCGCAAATACACGCGTTCAGATACCCCAGGTGAATTGCTTGGAAATGATAAATAAGGTGTGAGGCAAAAACATTAAAAAAAAAAAGTAAGAAAACCAAAATACATTACAAAGGGGAAAAAAAAGAAAACCCAAACATCAAAAGACTCAATACAGTAGTTAAATTTGTAAGAAAATATTTCCCATTTTACCTAGAAATCACAAAGTCTGTCAAGTCTTGTTTCTACAAATCTACTCACACAAACATACGTATACACCTTAGCACTAGAAGAAAGTTTGAGAAACAAGTGAAGGTGCCTTTCACAGGCTCAAAGAGGGAATGAGATAAGCAGGTGGCAAACTTTGCATTACAGAAACAGACAGGTTAGAGGAACAGGCTTTCAAGGGGGTTTGCTTGGGGCATGACAGTGTGAGGGACTCCAAAATAACCTGCTTTTCTCAGAGTCCAAGGTGTCCTTAAGTTTCAGTTGCCTGAATCACAACAATACTTTTAAGGTCTTGGAAAAACAATTGGGTTGTGTTACTCCATTTCTGACTCACTCCTTCCCAGAACGTTTTGCTGGTCACCATTTCTCTCTCTATTATTTTTTTCCAGTTTTGTTTCTGTAGCAGGGAAAGCAGAGGGAAGAAATAGAATGGGAGGGACAAACTCCTGTGACTCCCCCCAAACCAGAGGTGAGAAAGTGAGTCAGAAATCAGATTTTTTCCCCTTACACCTTCTGCTTTTCACGGCTGTGGTCATTATTTGCAGGCAGTTTATTACACGTTTCTCCATTGAAAAGAGACCAAATAAAATATACCGGCAGAGGAGTTCTACGCGTTTGCTCTTTTACTGATTTCTTGGTCAAATCTCTTTATTTTTTTGAAAGCAAGAGGACTTTTCCCCCAGCCACCAGCTCTTCACTACTATTAAAAACCTGTCTCCAGACTTAATTGTACCCTCCAAAGAGAAACCAGAGCAAGCCCCAGTGGCTGCATCCTTCAAAGGGCTGCAGCATTGATTCGGCCTGGGATTTGAGGACACGATGCGTGCTGAAGATGGGGACAATGCCCAGATGGGGGCATCCCAGACGATGGGGGAAGAAAAAAAAAAAAAAAGAAAAATCATCATTCCAGACAGCTTCAACGAACTCACAATTTCCTTCTTCCTGCAGTGGGATTGCAGGTACAAACAATGTCCTTAAAGAGTTTTGGCCCAGCGCTGAGCTCGTTCTTGTCCTGCCTCGTCACCTCGCAGCAGAGGTGGGAGCGGGGCTGGCTCCCTGCCGCCGCCGGGGAGAAGATTCAGGAGGTTCGACACAGAGCAGAGCCAAGCGCTGTGTCTTTTATTAAACAGCATCTGCCCTTCTTCTGGATATATTACTTTATGCCAAGTGGTGTGGATTTTTTTTTTTTTGAAGTAAAGAATATTTAACGTCATATAAAAAGAAAAATGGTCCCTTAAATTATTTGTGGCGTGTCCTCTGCGCTGTGGAAGAACAAAGCTCACTCTCCCAGTGCGCTGCACCAGAGTTCGGGAGCAGCGGTGACAGCCAGGCAAGAATTTATGGTCCCTGGGGAGAGATCTGCTAGGGTCCTGCACAGCAAGATAAAATATTTGAGGGTTGATTTTTATTTTATTTTTTCCTTCTTCTCCATGGAGGTAGCAGAGATGAAAGATGTAAATCCATTTCCCAGAGACCAGGACCCCACCAAAACACCATCCCCTCCTGGAAGACAGACTTGGGTTTGCAGAGAGAACTTAATAATCTAGTTTTGCTTCCAATGCTGCTCTTTTCTCTGTTGCCCAGAAATTTTGCAGTGTGAGCAGGAATTCCTCAAAGGTTAAAAACAAACTCTGGAAAAGGCAAAAGAAAGCAGCCCACTGGGCTCCCTTCCTCTTGGATGCTCATGATTTATTTTTTTTTTTGAGGTCTTTGGGGCACACTTCACGTTTAACATGATTCATGAACACTTGCAGAGGGCACTCCCGCCAGGTGCCACCAGGGAAGCTGATCAGCCTCATGTTTTTAAATGCCTTTTGCTGGCTGCTCCCTTGGGGCCAGGCTGAGCTCAGGACTCCATTGGTGGTCACAGCTGGAGCGCGATAGAGGGTTTGGGTTATTTCTCCAGAACCTGGTCTGAAGGATTAAAACCCTCACAAGCTGTCGTTCCCAAGCCTTGCACTGAAAATTGGTGCAAGCCCTGCACCTTTGTACCATTAGGTTTCCAGTGCTGGAGCAGAACAGCCTCACACTTGCTGAAGAGCTGCACCATCACCTTAGTTCTAACCCCAATGAGACAACTTCTTCCAAACTTGCCCAGTTTCTTCCTCCAGACGGAGGAGTGCTACGCCCTCAGACACCCATCTGAGGACAAAGGGCAGAGCCATTCGGGACCAGCGCTCTGCCCCACGCCAGGCTGGCCGGATGGCTGCCCACTCTCCAGCCATCCCAGCACGGTGCTGGGCTGGAGCCAAAGAGCTCTGCCAAGGGCTGCAGCAGAGGACATATCAGCCGAGCACATCAGCTTCGACACGGAGCTGTACAAACACAGCTCTGCAGCTGAGGGTTCAGAACCAGCTTTGTGCAGGCAGCTCAAAGCACTTGCAAAAAAAAAAATAAAAAAAAACAGAACAGGTACTTGTCAGGTCAGCATCTGCTTGTGCACTGGCCTCCATTGCTTCAGCATCTTTAAGGGGAAGAGCAGCATGCGATTGCAGCCACGTCATCCTGCAGGCAGGAGTCAGCCCGATCCAAAGTCCCCCGAGCAGGAACAGTAGCTTTTCCGTAAGCTCGGTGGTGCTTTGGATCTGGCTTGTAACTCCTGCATCACCACGATCTTCAGCATCATCCTCCCATTTGCAAAGATTTTTCTCCCTTGTCAAGCAGAACTACCCAGAACTTTTCAAACAGGTAAATAGAGTTATTTAAAGTCTTGTTCCTGCCTCAAGATCTACTATGGCTTATCCGTTGACTTCAGCCCAAGCACGTGGAGCACTGCCTTTAAGAGTCAGCAAGTTTCAAGGGTGACCACCCCAGAGGGACAATCTCTGGCTGATGCAAAGCACCAAAGGTTCATTTACTCCAGTAGTGACATAGTAATTAATACTAGCAAAGAATCAACATCTTTTTAAACACAGGACATGAACAGCTAGATGCCTTCAATGTTAGGTTCTTCATCTCGAATCACACTTAGCTTTGATACAGAACAAGCTAATAAACAGGGGGCTGATGGCCAGCACCAGTGCTGCTCACACATACCCACACCAAGGCACCCTGCTTTCTGCAGGCTGCTGCAAATCGTATTCAGCACCCCCTTGGGAGCAAGGCCAAAAACCCCCCAAGTCAACGCCATGCATAGGGTGGAGGAAAAACATTTGTGTCTCCAGGTGAAAAGGTAAAAAAACTACAGGAGGGTTTGCTGACCACCCAAAGCAAGCACAGACAGCTACGGGGCATCTCTGGTCTCAGCCCACTTCAACAGCATTTTGGGTTTTTTTTTCCAACCCCCCCAAACAAAAATCCCTCATCGAGGGACTGATTTCTCTGAAAATTAGCACATCAGCAAACTGCACATCCCACTTTCTGGTAAGAAGATTTCAAAGGTGGCTGCAGTCCCCCCCCGCCTTTCTGCTGCAGGGAAGTGGAACTAATTACACCGCAGTTTTGAAGCGCCGATGGGCCAGTTTTGCCCCCTGGGCTCCCACCGAGGTGGTCACAACACATCGGACAGTCTCTCTGCTACCCGAGCAGCCAGGCACTCCGGATGGAACGACAACGGCAGTAATAGATTTGATCTTATTATATTCATTTAGAAAGATGTTTATGGCAGGCTGACATGAATTTCAATGCAAGCCTCGCTCTCTTCCCAAAGCATCTGCAGCTCCCAGAACCTGCGAGTGCAGGCAAACATACTGTTCTTTAAAAAAATTGAAGATGTAGGTCAAAATGAAAAAATTGTTAGTAGAGCCCTGCGTTATCTGAGCTCTTTACGGTTTCACAGAGGTGTCCTGGTGTCTCAGCTCTCTTAAAACTAAGGGCTAACAATAAAGCCTGCTATTTGTGCATGGTTCATGAAGCCTCTTACAATGCTATGGAGATATAACAATCTCCATTTCACCAAAGACCCAGATCCTCAAATCTATACAAGTATTTAGGCATTTACTTCAAGACCGGCGAGCTCCGGTACACGAAGAGCTGCAAGGCTATGGAGGCTGAAATAGCGAGGAGTCGGACCAGGAACATTCCCCATCACACAGCAAACCAAACTCCTGATCCCCAAACACCGCCCAGGGTCTCGCAGGCCCCGGTCCTCCGCTGTCACCCTTAGCTATAGCCGATTCCCGTCGTGGCAGCAGTTCAGATCAAGGCTAATTGTATTTGAATCTACAGGGTACCAATTTTCCAGCAAAGGGGTTTTAATCTAACATGCAGATCTCTTGTCTACATTCACATCACCCCAGAGACCCATAACATAGGTCATTTGTGCATACACAATCTCGGTAATAGGATGCACAATTTTAAAACGGCTAAATCTGTAGAGAAGGAAAAAAATGTTATTACAGGAGGAAAAAGAAAAGATTAGCTCACAGGCTGAGATCATGTTTGCCAAGTTTCCACCCAGAGAATTATTCCAGTACCAAATTCTATGCTACCAAAATAACGGGTTTATACAGCAGGCATTGTGCCAGCTTTTTGGCTATAATTATAGTGTTTTCCTCTCTCAAGTTCTTTATTGATATCTGGAATTTTTTTTAAAAAAAGGAGGAGGTGGAGAAGTGATTTTATACGTTCAACAAACTACAGCAACACTTGATGCAGTTAAAAACCGGGAAGTTTTAACAACCTGCCAGCCTCCAACTTCACAGGAAATGTCAGTGCCACTATCAGACTTTAGAGGAACCCCAGGGATCCATTACCGCGGTTTGAAGATGTCCCTGCACTTCCCTTTTAAGTAAACGCCGGAGCTGCTTGCTTCATTCGGTTGCTGCTGTGCTGCACAATATTCCTTTGAGGAGATGCTTTGCAGTGACAAAATAACTGCTGACAATGTGAATACTGACTTCATTTTAATTTTGTTTTACATTTTCTGTGGTATGTTTTGATCCTAAAAATCTTTCGAGTGCAATTCTTTTTTTTATGATAATAAAGCAACTATTTATACAGTACCACAGAGTCATTTCACTGCTTCTCCCCCCCAACCCCTTTCCCCCCCCCATCCAAAGGGAGCGGGTTGTGAAGGCATGACACATCCTCAGCACGCTTTCAATAAAGAAAAGGAGCGGAAGGGAAGAGAAGCACCCGAGAAAGAATGTAAGATCAGCAATGACACAAAATAGGGCAACGCTGCTTTTTTTTTTTCCCCCCCCCGCAAGCTATAGAAACAAACATTGAAGAATGTGATGTCAACACGACTGTTAGGGAACCACGCCCTTGCGACAGTCATCTCCTGTAGAAGATGCTACTTTCCCATCCCATCTCCATCCCAGAAGAGCAGCTGACAGCAGGAAATCCCAGTTCAAGAAGGTCTCTTATTCAGGGATGCATTTGACTGAAGTCTTAATAAATTCCCTTTATCAGGGACATTGCTATTACTTCTCAAATAACACGGCTTTTTCATCGTCTTTTATAATGCTGGGAAACTTCTCCAGCCACCACCACTGAAATTAAAATTCCATCAGCCCTGAACCCAGGAACAATTAGCCCAGGCGAGATGATTCCCGATAGTCTTTCGCATATAATAACCAATATCCAATATACCTCAACATTGTGGAGATCTCTGTAAATGAAGTGACATCTCTTGCTGGACAAAGCCTGGAAATGTTATCCTTCAGCGATAGGAATCCTAAGGGGACAACTATTCTCCCTCGTTCGAAAGCTTACTTAATTGTTCCAGTTGCTGGAAATTTTAAACAATTTCCCCAGTCACCATGCCAAGTTGCGTTAAGCTCTTTGTCTGGCTGATACGCCAACCAAAGGCACAGGGAGATAAGGAGAGCTGTGGGAATTACACAAACCGACTTACACAGTGAGAGTTCCCTCACCCAAGCTCCCGCCTTCAGCTTCGCCACTACTTCTACTACTTATTATTATCGTCACATAACTGAAGCCAGCAGCCCTTTCACCTCCAGCATCCTGGCTGCACTCACACTAGAGGGACTCTGAAAACAGGACCCTGCATTTAACGCCTTTTTTGTTCATCTCACTCCTATATTTGCTTTATTTTCCAGTAAAACTATATATATTTATCCTCTTTATTTCAGTATTCCAACAGCAGAGCGGGCATGCCAAAGGACACAGATTTATCTCCTGCATCTGCACTTATTTTCCCAGGTCAGATTTTCAGCTGCGATAGTGGTGGGAAGCACCCGATTTTCAAAAAAAACAAAAACAAAAACAAAACAAACCCAGCCATAACCAAAACCAATCTTCTGGATTTTTGAGCACCTGGAAATAGTTTGTGCTCACCATCTTGCGATTCCCAAACAGCACAACAGGTTCTTAGCAAGACCTTGCCCCTGGTTAGATAGACCAAAGGCCCCACATCACTAACATTGAGAAAATATGTTACTTGATGGCATTTATTCCTCAAAGTTGTACCTTCTTTCAAAGAAGGTCTTTACTGAGCAAAAAACCCTCCTTGCCCATCTCAGTCATCCTTGCTGCCATCTGCCTAGGGAAAAAAAAAAAAAAGTTGGTGAAACCCTTTTCTGAGGTATCTCCTCCCAGGATCAAACTACAATGCAAAGGCCAGAGCATTTAGTAAAGGGTTGGATTTCTATAGCTCTCGGGTGCAAAGGTTGATCGATACTGGATTTCAGAAAGGCTAAATCTTCTCCAAGAAGCGGTCATAAGAATCGTTACATTTAGTCATCTGTTGGGGGTTTTGCACCTTTAAATGGGCCTTTGCCATCGGATCAATGAGCAGGTCATTAGCAATGTAGTGCAGGATCCTTGGAAGGGATTGATCGTGGATATGAAATAGGGTTGCACAACTTGCAAGCCTTCCTGGAGCTGGGAGAAGCTCTGTCCTCTCAGACCTTTCCCTCCACTCCCACGCACAGCTATTTTTCAGTACGGTCACACCACTCGTTTTGCACCCAAATGATAGAGAAGCTGGTCCTCGGCAGGCACACGATCTCCTTCCTCTACTTTCACTATATGAGGCTGTTAAAGAGTCTAACTTCAAGGACGAAAACCAACGAGCCAGCTCTTCTCTCCTCATTTGACCTCCTGATGGATTGCCTTCGCACACCACGCAGCTTTAGTTTCATCCCAAACCTTCACGTGAACATTTATATTTGCTTCAACATCACTGAAATAGAAGCACCCAGTTTCCTGGTACTTTTTGAACATCGCTACCTTGTGCAAAGCCAGTTTAACTCTGCAGGAAGACAAACTTCAGGACAGATCTCCAAAATAGCATGAGCTTGGGCCATTCCAGCACTGACAATCTTCCTACAGGTTTGAAGAGCCACTATCATTTCAGTATTATGTTCTGGTTTTCAATACTATGTTCTGTTATGTTCTAGTTCTGCACTGTGACAAGAATCTTTTCCTTCTCTATATCCCTTTTTCCCCCATTACAACAATACCAGGGTACGGAAGCGTGCAAATGGGAGACATCTCTCTAAAGTCTTTTTCCTTCCTCCTCCAAGAAGAAAGCCAACAGGAGCCAGGAACAACCAGAAGAAATCTCTCTGCGCTTTGCTAGTTCAAGCTTGTTACTAAGTTAAAAATCAGAATTGATGTCAAAACCGGTACCAGCCCACAAGTGTTTCTTCTCCAACGAAACGATTTTGTAGAACTTCCTGATTTCCCATCACTTTAAAATGTTTTCAAGACTGAAAACTTTTGAAAAACTGTTTGGGGGCAACAACTGAAATGTTTCAGTTAAAAATAATTGCATTGTAGCTTGAAAAACCCCATTACGCTTTTTGCAAAAGCTTTTTTTTTAAAAAAAGTGTTTTTTTCTCCAGAAAATACGAAGAACATCGTGTACAGGTACTTATTCCACTGAAGAAAAGACATTTTCATTCTTTAAAATCCCTAAAATACTCTCTTGAGCAATCAGTTTTAAAACAAACTGACTTCCCCCCCCCCGCCCTTTTTTTAGGGTGACATCAGCAGCGACTGAGCAGGGCTAACGGTGCCTGCCCTGACAGCCAACAGCTATAACGAAGCAGGGCATGAATTTTCCGCTGCGGATTCAGCGGACAGGACCACAATGGCCACAGCGCTCTCCATTTCAGCAGAGCTACGGTGCTTTATAGCTACAGCCTTGGCCCATAGTCCCTACTCCCAGACACTCCAAGGTCTGATTCCTCCCCATGTTCCTAAGTGGCCTTCCATAGGGAAGCCCCCCACTGGTTTCACCAGGGCCATCCAGCCCAGAAGCATCCGTAGCATTAGCCTCCCCCGTGCCCCCTGCAAGGTTTTTCCTACGAATCAGTAACGCTCATCTCCCGACCTTAAACCGATTTCATGGTAGGATGGAGGCAACCGACAGTCTCTGACGTTGGCCTCCAACACGGTGTCACAAGCTTTGCCACTTCAGAAATATGGGTGCTTGCCAGCAGGAGCAGGCGGCTCAGGATGCAGCCTGTATTCTTCCTCGGGAAAAAAAAATATATTAGTTTTAAATGCAAGTCGCAGCTTATAAATGCCAAGAAACTCCTCTTGCCACATGAATGTTTCCAGAACGCTGTGCTGAATTAAATGGATTCAGCTTGTTTTCAGATCCGCACATACAAAGAGACAGCTTGATAGATAAATACGTTTAGGGGTGCAGACAGCTCTGGTCAGCGGACAATTAAGGATGGGAAGACGACCGTGCCCGGGTAGCTCCAGATCCAGAGCACAAATTATTCCTGCTAGAGAATTCTATTAGTAATATTTGCATCTTGCTAATAGAAATCCAATTACTCAGAATGACTCTGAGCCACATTATCCATTTTTAGCAAAACTTGCCTTATTCTGCAAACAGATTTTTGCTTCATCGTCACTTTACTTTTGTTCCCGCGGTCCTTGGGGACGCGGCATCCTTCAAGGACATGTCAGAGGAGCACGCTATCCCGTCATCCTCCCGCTTTGAGGCCTAGCAGCTGAATCACCCCCAGCCCTATTTTCTTTTGCAGTGTTAGATTAGCGAGAGGGCTTATGACCTGCCATCTGTCACTGCAGTCTGCTGACTGTGAGTCTCTGCTCTCTCCGCAACATTGCTGAGGAGGTGGAAGGCTTTGAGGGAGGGGGGTGGGAAGGAGGGCGGGGGGAAAAGAGCCTTTTCATCCCTCCGCTGCTCCTTGCTCCAGAGCCATAGTGTGCAAACCCAACGGACGATGCACCGGTCTCACCACGGAGGAGAGATGCCCACCAAGGACTTTTTCTTCTTTTTTTTTTTTTGGGGTTTAAGGCAGCGACATTTGCCATCCAGGGGCTTCCGTGGCGCGAGGAGGGATGGAGCGGTACCTCGGAGGCAGGCTGCTCTGGACCTGCGGCTCCTCATGCTGTTTGATCACACCTGCTGAAGCTTTCCCAGCCTTGCCAGGGAGAGCCAGGCAATGTGACCATGCATCTGGCTTCCTGGCAAGGAGAGGGCTGCCGCTGGCCCCGCGCCAGCCCGCTCCATCTCCTCCTGAAAATAGTGCACCATTTTTAAAGGAAAAATAAAAATTCCGCACACACCCCCGCTTGTACAGACCCAGGGGACAGCTTTGTCACCCACCGCCCATGGCAGACCCACGGATGGTGCCACGGGACCGGGAACGAGCCTGCAGGGTTTGGGGAGAAAGCAATGCATCGCCTGCTGAATTTTCCTCCTTGATTTCAAGTAATGTGGTTGCAGAGCTCCTGCCCTGAAGAAAGGAAATAACTTTTCACTGCAGCAAGGAGTCATAAGACAGCAGCTCTCCTTGAGAGCCGAGGGAAGGAGTGTTCCCACCTCCTGATGGTTTGCTTGAAAAAAAAAATCTCTGCATAACTCCTCCAATATTTTCCACTGAGTCTCAGTATAATTGTACCAGAGCCTACCGGCTCCATCCCTGCTACAGCAGATGGGACTTTTTCAGACCAACTTATTTCTGCCTTAAAAATAAGACAATGTATAACAATGTGAGCAAACACCAAATCAGGCCAGTTGTGGTATCAGACTTCTCCCTACAGCAGATCCTTCAACCTCCTGTTCCTAAGACAGTTTATACTTAAACTCCTGACCTATTTCAACGCCCAAAATTGAGCTCCCAGTTCCTCTGCTGGGATGTGCTCTCAGGTCATTTCCCCCCAGCCCCTGACAAGTGACCGCTATTGCTGTAAAACCACGACACATTAAGGAAGAACCAGCAGCCTGAGCATAAAAGACCTGATTTGGGACCCTGTGTGTCCTCAGCAAGAGCAAACCTGCCCGGGCATCGAGCCTTGGTGCTCAGGGAGGAGCAGCCCTCCAAACTGGCCTCTGAAGATCCCCTGCCTCCAAACATCACTTGGGTCTGTCAGCATTGGGCTGCTCACGTCACAGAATCATAGAATTGCTGAGGTTGGAAGGGACCTTTAAGATCATCACAAGTCCAACCATTAACCTACCCTGACAAAAACCACTTCTAAACCATGTCCCTAAGCACCCTCCTATGCCATATGAGAAGCCTCTGGAGATATATTTCTCTGGCTGAGAAAGAAGAAAGGACTCAGGAACCAAAGGAAAGGAGCAAGTTAAATTATTTCTCCAACCTGACATTCCCTAGGACTGTTTCAGCACAAGCCGATTCCACTTTGGAGATGCAAGTGCCCTCAGCCAGACCCCTATGAACTGGTATCACAGAAATTAATGGGGGGGGCAGGTAAGCTGCCACCTTGCCAAAGCATTTCTTTATATAGGGGCCCTTCCGTATCCACAGGTAAGTATGAAAATAAGTCTTGCACGTCACGGTCAGATGCCACGTCCTGCCATCCCTTTCCAAGCAGTGATCCATCCAGCAGATGGTATTGTTGACAAGGAGCCTGTGGAACTGGCACTGCCAGTCCTGCGTTCCCCGCGGTGGTCCATGACCTCACCGCGGAGCTGTGTTCTGGATGTTGCTAGGCACATGTGGGTAGTCTGATGTTAGCAAGCAGATATTTCTAGAAAAAAAGATCATATCGCCTCCTAATTGATATCAGCAGTAAATCCCACCAAGCTCAGGCTGTCTTGCCCCTAAATGCCCCCATCCATGACCTCTTTCAGCACATTTTGTCTGGATGGAGTATGAAGATTTTGACCACGTGGGCACCCAGGAACCCCAGACGAGTGGCCCCCGTGCATCATTTCGGCATGTTTGGCTTTGCTGCAAGTGGTCAAGCTATTTTTGCAGCATATGTGCGGCAGGCCTAACACAGCTTGAAAAAATCAGTGTACATGTGTTATGCTGTGTATATGCACATATTCCTGTACAAGAAGCCTCAATCAGGAGCATGACACCTTTTACCGTAAGACAGCAGGACCCAAACATCCGACACCGCTCCGAAGCCACGCGCACGATTTGCGTGCACAGGCACAGCAACAGCGTGCACAGGCATAAAATTAACCCAGCCGCGTTATCCCCTCCAGCAACTCTGTGTTCAGGGATGCTGCAAAAATACAATAGCGAAAGAGGACAAAGGACAGGGATGCGGGTTGTAGAATTTGGCATCACAGCTGTTCAACTTCAGTTTTTCCAAGCCAGTCTGGCCTCGTGCAACCCAGGGGGCTCACAAGAGGTACCATGCAGAGCTGCCACTGAATAACGCTGCTGCGAGATGCAGGCTAGACCCACGCACATGCCGTAGGACTCACTAAGGTGCCCTGGACTTGTTTCTGGCCCAGTCAGCCCATTCCAAACAACTCCCAGCACTGCAATTGCACCCAGGTACGTCATCAGGCAAAGCTGTAGGTAGAAGACAAGTTTCCAGCAAGAGCCCCAGCTTCTTTGCCCACCAAACACAAGGTTCACGCCAACCCTTCCCCATAGAAATGAATTGGTGAGACTTGCTGGGGCGCAAGTCTGGAGGGGCAGAGACCATCCAGCCACTCTTCCTCTCCTTGAGGGTCCATTACAACCCATTAGCCACAGTGGCTCCTCTTTGCACCAAAACCATGGGAGACAGCAGCACCCCGGGTTTTCTCGTGGATGTTTTGCAGCATGAGCTGTGCACATCAAATTCTTATGCATTAGACATGCAGAGAAGCTAAAAAGTCATTTGGAAATAAGGAAGTGTATAAGTTACTCTAGCTTGAGGGCTCTAGTAATTTATGCACCGAGAATTTATACAGGTCATGTACCTATTTACTTTGCTGTGCTCTAAAAAAAATGCACAGTTACCTTAGCAACTTTAACATTGCAAGAGAATACAGAGCTTTCTTAAAGAGACATTGTCAAGAGCGGTCAGCCTGACCAGCCGTTCCCCCGCCTTCCTCTGTGCTGGATCGACATCCCCATGCAGTTTTCCCCTCAGATCAAATATACGTTTTGTTATTTTAACAATGAACAACCTACCTCAGAAGTCATTGACATCATCCAGCAGTAAACAAAAATAAGCCTACCATGCACAGGAATGAGAAAGTGCCATCAAAAAATAGACGGAATTTACTCATTTCATCTTCCTGACATGTTCTGAAAGCTTAAAATAATTTTTCAATTTGTGGAAATTGCCTAGACTCTATAAAAACAAAGCATGCTAGTTACACCTTGGGGGCTTTCAGATTTTAAAAAAACATTGTAGAAGAAATCTAATAAGCTGACTAGGCAATAAGCAACCAACCTCTCACATTTGTTTTAGTTTATTTTCCTCTCTCCAGGATTTTTCACTAGATTTGTACATGGAGTGTTTTTCCCAAAGCCAAATTAAAAAAAGAGTCTCTAGAAGAAAGTCCCTGGTACCCAAAGCGCAGAAGTGACCATTCTGAAGAGAAACACCTTCTCTGCCCATCCCGAGGGGTCGGGTCTGATCTGACACCGGCCAGGACAGCGGGGTATCACCAAGTCTGTTACCAACCTTTTGTCAGCCCTGTGAAATATGTGAAAAGTCTCACAAACTAAGGAAAAGTGTCTGATAATCTCCTCAGGCTCACAGTCACGGAGAAGGACGGTGAAGCATAGAGCTGGGACACAGTGGAGAGCACGGGCGCCCTGCTCGGGGGAACAGGCAGCCCTCACCTTCTGAATTGAGCATCCAAAACAAGTGCCAACTGATCCCAAACACACCCCCAGTTTTCAGCTGGGCTCCAAAAACACAAACTTGCCACCCCGGACAACTCAAGGTGCATTTCATCAGCTACCAAAAATCCTCCCTCTTCTGCCGCAGCCATTAAGAGCAAAGTAAAGCAGTGACTAGACACTAAGTCAGGGAGGACTGTGCTACAGAAAAACAATGATAATGTTATTACAAAATGGGCCAGAAACGCTGCCCTGGGGCACTGCTGGAATGTTGGCCCTTCTCTTGCTTCCTACCCCCATCTGCAAGTCATTGCAAACTATAAAGCACATAATGAAATATCCTTCTGTCCATAACCACCATCCAGATTTCAGTAAAAAAATTAAATTAATGATTTCTCTCCCAAACAACTCTGACTTTGCAAACCTTAGAGAGTACACAATAGATCCAAACAACAGATTTTTTTATTTTTTTTAACAGCTATAAACATGACATATTTTCTGCAGTATTCTGTGAATGTAGGAGGTGCCTCTTGTGCACACACAGGTTGTGCAGTTGAGCTGGGGCAGGGAGAGCAGGGAGTAAGGCTAAAAACCTCCTGTTTTCTGGGCAACTACTTTATCAAAAGAAAAAAGAGTCAAATTGCATCTCTTTTCAATCACAGGAACAACAACAAAAAAAAGACTTAGAGAAGCAAGGTGTTGGCTCTCCCTGATGAATAGTATATGGCTCCGATCAAGTTCTGCAGCAGTAGGCCCATGTTGTTATATTTTAGATGGGCTGTGCCTAAGAATTAGGCAAAATATCTACCACAAATCCCATTCTTTTGCATTTCCGACTGCCCCTTTTCCTGATAAGCGCAACATACCTCCAGGGCTTCATTTCAGGAAAAGATGTGGGAGTGGATCTCAGAAATCATCTCCAAAAGCAGCACAAGGAGACTCCCTGCAAAGCATAGGGCTGGGAATTCATTACTCTTCCCTCTTGCCCTTACAGTTAAACACAACCAAACCTCAGTGATTTTCTTTCAATATTGGACCCAATTGTCCCATCCACATCCTATTGCCGAGGCTGCTCAGAGCAGCCTCAGCAGCAGCATCTGAAGGTCTGGTAACGTGCTCCGCATCTGCAGACCGGGAGCATCAGTGGCAGCAGGGCAAGGAGCGAATACCCTATAACACCCTTCCTTCGCATCGCACCCCCATGGAAACCAAGGGAGAGGCTGCACAGAAGAACTTTGAGCCCTATCGGCTGTTGCAGAGAAACCTTTCCTCTATAACCAATGTACAGACACACCAGCAGATCCGCACCGAGCGAGGTCCCCGGGTTTCAGAGCCTCCTACACAAACAGCACCGCTACCATCTAGCGCAGCATCCCGCCCAGCCCACTGAGGCACCGGCCTCCTACCCTCCCTTCTCCCACTGCCCTGGAGCAGGAGGAGAGCGGGAGAGGAGAGGAGGATGGGGAGAGGGCGGTTTGCACAGAGCCGCTCACTGGGCTCCCCCATCCTCCACCCCTCGTCCTTCCCCGCGAGCTGTTCTCCGTCGAAGGCAGCAATCTGCCTCCCGTGCCCAGGTACCACAGGCAGCGTGCCACTTTGCCAACGCACTGTCAGATCCGCGCCGCGTCAGAACAAGCCCAACCACATTAATTCAACTTGGTGGATAAAAAAAAAAATAAAAGAGGGAAGGCAGGACAAGGCGTAGCAGATGGCTGAGGACAGATACTGCATCCCATTCTTTCTTGCTCTGCAAGAAAACAGCTTCATTCTGCTGTTTACCATGCTGCTCCTAGCTTCTTTCCTTTTATCTAAAAAAATGCAGAAATTGGTGTCCAAATACACAAGGTTTCCATGTTTTTGTTGCCTCCACTTAAATTTTGTGGCTTTCCATCCCTGTTGCAGCTCTTCAGGCGACATGGCACAATGAGGGTGCGATTGCTATGAGATAATCACACCCTTGGGGTGTTATTAAGCACAAGGCTATGCCTCGTGCCTCTCGCTCTCCGGGGATGTGATTATATCATGATAACCAAACTCCCCAGAGACACCTTATTGCAATTATGACATTTCTTTCAGGTTTATGTATGAATACATTATTCAAGGAAATTACTTTGATCACCAGAAACTTCCACTTAGTGTTCAAATACTTAAACTGGATGGTTTACAGAGATGAAGTTCCTTCCTTACAGTGTTTGACAGGGAGAGAAACAGGGCTTTTAATCTGAGCAGAGCAGTACCACGGCCTAATCACCAACACACAGATACACTCTCTCTTGTTTAGGATGGCAGGTTTTCAAATAACCAAACTAGTCCAAATATCCAATCCATATCTTGGCTACTCCCATGCCTGGAGAACTAGTCCAACAAAGCATTTCTATAAAGAACAGCTTAAGATAAAAAGAATTAAAGACAGAGCTATTACCTTCAGGCTTCATAAGCACAAAGAGCTGAGCGGCTCAAGGATCAGAGAGAAGAAGAGTACCTCCTCTTCCTGACCTTATAAACTTGCCTGCACCACTTAATGTGAGTGGTCCCACCTGTGTAGGGCACCCAGCATCACACCCAAGTGTTTCAAACGACCTTCGGTGTCTGTTTGCAATGACTGGCCCAAATGCTCCAGCAAAACTCGTTAGTTAAATGTGTCCACCTGCCTCCTCCCCTGGTTCTGGACACCGCTCTAGCAGCGGGAGCTGCTCGTACAGCTGCTTTTCTACTTCCATTGTGGTGCAAGAAAAAGCAGATCTACAATACTGAAGGGTTAAATAGTTGAGGGGCCAGAACTGACTCCACAGATTAGTGGCGGGGCAAAATCAAGGTCACACAGAAGATAGGTCACGCGAAAGGCCAGCACAGTGCCGTAGATGGGTAGCGTTAGCTGATAAAAGGTGTGGCCAGAAGGTCTCCAAAGCCCATAAGGATTCTTCAGGGACCAACTGAATTAAAACAGAGAAGCAGAAATAACACCTGCACCCCAATAGCAATGAATATTCCCTAGAGCCCTATGGACTTAGCGAGAGGGGACTGTGTCTCTGTTCCTGTGTTTGTTTTACTGACCTTGGCTAAGTGTTTATGAAATACATATTGGTTATTGATCACTCTCCCCGTTCCTCACCAGAGAGAACCCAACAGTTAATGGCATAGGTCTGGTGTCAGAGAAACACAGAAAACGCACACATAATAGAGGACACAGTCTAACTGCTTCGCAGAGGAGACCAGAAAACGTACACCAGAAACTCACTGGCGTCATCCATAGGGTTTTTTCCATAGTTTCTGTACAGCCGGGCTATGTTCCCCATGCCAGCTGGGGGAGAGCAAAGCTGCTTTTCCCAGTGCCCGGCAACACTCCCTGCTCGTAACAGCCCCGCGATCGCTGCTTCTTTGGAAGCCAGCACAAGCCAAACGTCTGTGCCACCTTATACTGAAACGAACAGCAGTCCGCGGGAAACAGAGTATGTACCTGGATTTTTCCTCTCTCTTTCAAATAAAAAAGAAAAGGTTTGTGTCAGAAAAAAGAATTGCTAATTAAACAAGTTCTGGCAGTTTGGTTACATATTTTGTTTTTTTAAAAGTCCTGAATAGGATGGGAAATGTAACACGAGCTCAGTGGGCACAGTACAGTGAATGTTCCCTCTCTGGATACTCAGTTAATATCTTAATAACATCGCTCCTCCACTTGTGACCAACAGTCAAAGAAGAAACCTCAGCATTACTCCGTATTTCCTACGCCAAGCCCGTCTTTCCTACGCAAAGTCTGAGTCCCTGATCACCTGTCTCCTCTAAACATAATTGCATCTTGTCATGAGCTTTGATCTCAAAAATAGAGATCATCTCGAACAGTGCCGATGCTTGGGGGCCTCTAACTAGCTGATACTCACCGAGGCAGAGCTTCCTTGCGGAATGGTTTAAAAAAGCAGGTATTCGGCTGCGGTGGGCTGTAAGGAAGTTCAGCCTTTTATTCGGGACTTGCAAACAAGCTTTAGGAAACAGCGTACCCATGAAACTCCTGACACCCCTGTTCACGTTGGCTTTGATTTCTATGGAGCTGCTTACGCTGATGCCCCTTCAGACCCAGGTGGCTGCCAGGACGTGGTTTCTGCAGATGCCAGAGGCCGTAGCGCAGGCCCTCGTGCTCTTAAGGCCGTTACGTGCTCTGGAAAGCCCTGTCCTGCTGGGGAGTAATGCTGTCATGCACCTAAAAACCAGATTTTGTGATACAGTCCCACCTGCAAACAGGGAAGGCAAATACTTCCAAGTGTGCGTAAGACCTTCCGATAGCTACTGCGATTCTCCTGTGTCTTCCTCAGTCTTCCCACCACCTTCGGAGCCCATCGCGCTCACACCTCTTACTCTGAATTTGAGAAGCAAGTGGAAGCGTCAGAAAATCTGTTACACAGGTGATGCCTCACTTACAACAGCCACGAGAACATTTCTGCCATGGAAGCCAAATATATATATAAAGTGCTAAAGATAATGACAGAGTGTGCATTATCAGCCTCTCATCGCCGTATCGTTATTGGGGATAAATTTGAATCTGTGGTGAACTTCATGTATCTCACATCCACTACTGACTATCAGTGAAGGTGACTCCAGGCAGGGGCAGCTTATCTCCAATAGTTTACCAAGTTAATTGAAATGAGCTTAAAACCAGCTCAAATGATCAAATTCCTACACACACTACTTTGTTTCTCTCTCTCTGGCAATGTGGCAGGAGATCTGCGGAATTACAATGCGACAGAAAGCGTGATCGCCAGGAGAGCTGGGCAAACACGTTCCAGGAGGGACAGAACGGCGAGGTTGGTTCAGAAGCACGCTTTATTGATAAACAACCCCTGCTACTTGAAAACTCTGGGTGATGATGATGTTTAGCAAAAACACTAATGCGAAAGAGAATCATTATTAACATTACTGTGAATTAGTATTTAGAACATTTGCACTGCTGCTCACCCAGCCTTTTTCAAACGGTGTTTTTCTTTACACTATGAGTTTGAGCAGAAACCAAATGTTTATGTGTTTTCAGGGAAACTGCCTCTTGCTTATCCTGTTATCACAGAACTTACCTGCACATGGGGAGCGATGCCACGATGCTGAAGTGGCCGGTCCCACAAAAGACGTGACAAATAGCAGCCAGGGCTTGCTCACGGAGGCCACTGTGAATAACGAATAGATTCCCGCCCAGCCCAGCCGTCTCTATTAATCTTAGGTTTAATTCAGCCACCAGTTCTGCACCTTTATTTGGCCAAAACCTTCTTTTTTTATGCCAGTACCTTTATTCGTGTCCCACACTAACCTAGATGTGGTTGCCCACGCTTAAGCAAGGCATACTGAAGCTGAAGGAGGTGCAGAGGACTTCTTAGACGATGTGGGGAAACAGCCTCTTCTCTTATAAAGGGGAGTGGGAGATCCTGCCTTGTTTGCCCTTGCAAACCTGAGACCATGGGCAATGCCGTTGACCATATTCCCCGGTTTGGAAAGCTGCAAACACACATCACCATCCTGGAGAGCTGCTCAGACCTTTCCTCAAAGTGCCCACCACCCGTTAGTAAGACATTAATCGCAAATGCAAATAATGAATACAATCTGTACGCAACAAATGATCCTTTGAACAATCAGCAAGAGAAATAATTATATTTTTCAAAAGCACCTTCGCGAATCAGATCCTCTGTTTGCAATGATTATATTGCTCAGGAGAAGATCTTACGCCGATGTCTTTCTCAAGGCTTGACAACCCTCCTCATGGTAGCAAAGAGCTGCACTTGTTATGGCTGCACTTGGTTCTCATAAGGACAATTACGCAAGGACAGCATCAGCGCTGCCAGAAAATGAAATGAAGAGAGAGAAGCCGGTGGTTGCCAAAGCTGAGCCTGTACCTTATGAAATCTGATTCTCCCCCAAAGACGCAACTCCAGGCTGGCAATATTTGCAAAGGGGACACAACTCACAGCGTGTTCCCGTGTTGTAAAATTCATTGAGGGCAGGAGAAGCCAAAAAAAAAAAAACAAACACAACACCCCAACGTTTAAGGACCGGATTTTAAAATAAATGCACAATGAAAGGTTATGCTGTCATTAGAGAAGTAGCCAACACTTTACAGCACGAGTCAACACAGTGCTGCAGCAGACACTTCGCATTTGCAGCTAATCTGCCAATGATTAAACGAGCTGTTATGGAGCATTTGCCCTGTTGAACTAGGTTTTTCTTATCCTTATTAATCATTCATTTTATACTACAGTAGCCTCCTGTCTTTAAGCAAAACATCTTTTTTTTTCTTTTCTTTTCTTTTTTTTTCCCCTCAATAAGGCAAATTTAGCTTTTTTTTTTCCCCCTCTGGTGACGTCCTTTATGATCCCAGGAACAGATAGCTGAACAAAAGCAGGAACAAAACCTGGGAGAGCTCTAAAGAGCGTGGGGAAGCAAATTCTTTTCGCACTAAAACTTAGGGAGTTAGAAGTAGAGGACATGGCTGGAGCCACTAAGCTCTGGTGTAAACACGGCCATTTAAGAGGATTTGCATACCATTTATTAACCTTCCGGAAGAACTACACAGACCCCAGTCAGGGAAAACAACTGTGTACACATGTTCGTTTCATTCTTGTTATCGAAATATAGCTTCTGCCAGCCACCTCCCAGCATATTCCGCAGGCAGATAAGTACAGGGACTGGGAAGGGGGTGGATGGATCCGGCCTCTTTCCTGTCTCTTTTGGGTTCCATGAAAGCTGGAATTCATTTTTTAGCTACATTTTAGGAGGAAAGGTGTGAGCAGCCACCTTCAGGTGTTTGTTAGGGTCCAGAAATGAAGCCGATCCCGTGATGCCGGCAGCCCCGGTGGGAAGGACTGTGGACCTCCTCCACAAGGTCCCTGTCCTCATCCTAATTTAGGATTTTGCCCTACACCACCACAGTTTATGCCTCAGTTTCCTCAATGGCAAACGGGCACACCAATGCCTTCCCTGCTGGGCACCCCAGATCTCTGGTGGCCACAAAAGCAATGTGTCTTACTGTCCTTCTGCTGTTAATAGTCTGTATTTACAACATAATTTCAAAGTGCTTAATAAAAAAGTTTTCAACCGTGAATTTCACGGCCATTTGGAAATAAAATTCTCTTTACATGGGCACATTATGGAGACTTTTTTCGAGAAACACAGAGGAAATGAAAGCCACACAACGATAAGCACCCAAACAGCAAGTACCTTTGTGTCCCCGCAGCAGGACTGCGTAGCCAGCAGGCACAGGCACACGTGATGGGCTGAGGGGGATGCTGGATGGAGATCTTCCAAAGGCACCAACTGCCCCAGCTTCCACTGAACTTCAGTTCCACCTTTGCAAAAACTTCCAGCCCGCTTTCTCCTGGGGTGACGGTGCTTCACAGAGAGCAGCCAAATGGGATGGGATCGTGCCGTAGGTTCAAGACACCCTGGGACTTTGGAGATCCCGATTCTCATCCCCATCCTACCACAAATTTGCACAGCTCCAGACTCTCTCTGGTTACATCTGCCCTGCTAGCGGAAACTTGGCCAGAGCCTTGATCATACAACCTACATGTCCTTGGAACCATTGGTGGCTTTTACCATGGCAGTATCCTGAGCTCGGGATGTCCCTGTCCCTTAGCAGGAGTCCTGCTGTGCTGGGACTGCGTGAAGAAGGATGAAATCCCCTGTTTAGGAACCAAGGAGGAGTGATCCTTCCCACCACACACGCACTCTCTCTCTTACTTCACGCTCAATACAAGGATGCTCTCAGCTTAAAGAAAAACAGAAAAGAAACCTTGTTAGAAGGGATTTTTTCCCCCTTAATTTCCTCTGCATTTTCTTTTTTTTTCACTTTAAACACACGTTTCATTAACTTTCCACTTCGGTTTAGAAGCTGGATTAACTAATACATTTTTTGCTTTCATATAACAGCATGAAACAGTGCTTGCAAAGTAAACAGTAACGTTTACTTTGCAAGCACTGCACAGGAACAGTTTTAAAATAAAGCTCTATAATTGATTTTTCACTGCTTTTTGGTTAAACTACAGGTTCTATACCATTGCTATAGGGTTTTATAAAACCCTGTTTCTATGTGTTTGTTCTTTGGGTTATAATTTATTTTAGCAGTAACTTCTTTAAAGTCTTAATGTAATAAAATCCACCTTCATAATGGCTGCACTACCACTAAAAATCTAGCAACACCTTCCAAACCCCAAGGTGAACGTGCAATTGAGGAAGACCTGATATGCAATCTGTTAAGGATATGTAGGAAAAGTGTAATTAATGTAAGACAGAAAGCGAAAAAGAAAGTAAGTTTTGAAATCTCTCCCAGCGATCACACACTTCACAGCGTAGCACAAATGCAGTTCCAATGGTTATTTTTAGCCTGGCACACACGGGTATATTGTTACCCAGCCTGCTGCTAGAAGTAATTTTAAATATCTTTCTGAACAATCAAAGAAGATGCTATATTCAAGAACAGGCACAGAAGTCGTCCTTATCTCGCAGTCTCCATGAGAACATTTGACCTTCCTGATTTGGGTTCATTTGACAAGAATTTGCTGGCTGCTTAAAGATCTGCATCTCGTGTAGAATGATTATAATAAAAGTTCATATCACAAACCCTACACAGAATAGCATTCTCTTTACCTACGAAAAGGTGACATTTTCCAAGCTGTTACCTAGAGAGCAAAGGACAAATGGAAAAGATCAGTCACATAAAAGCAGCATTATCATAACATCCCATGGCAATTTCAGAGTTCTTTGAAGGCCAGATGCTTCTGCTCCGTATCTAAATTTCCGATAATAAGAGACTCCATGGAAGCACAAAACATACCTGTGTCGCAAAGGAAAAAAATCATGGCTATCCTATAATTTCAAGTAATTTTCTATTTGGAGTTGGTCAATTTTTTCAGTGTGAAAGTGGCATGGTTTCCCTGGTGTGCCAGAGAGAGACAACAGAATACCGCGAGGGAAGCTGAACGAAACGCCATAGGCAGATTGGAACCATTGAACTGGCTCAGCTGGACGGAGCCGCCGCTAAAGGAGTTGCAGCTGAGGCTGAATTTCCTCAAAGTGCAGGAATTGTCTGGCAGGATCCCATCTCATCCCTAACAGCTACTTCACAGCTAACGCAAGAAAGCCTAGGACTGATCATACAAACGGAACCTGCCTGTAGGGAAACCTTTTTGGTGGTCTCTTCCTCTGCCAAAGCAGACAACTTCCAGTGCTTTTTAAAAATGCCTGGGTCTACTGCAATACATCGGGTCTATCTGCTGGTGGTGTTCAGTGTCCAGGCTCTTGTGAAGTCACCAAAGTTTGAAAATGAAGGTTTAGAGTGAAAACCAAGAAAAGCCAGTCCTTCGGAGGATCTGAGCGCCGAGCAGCCCCTGGGTACACCCCCAGCAAGCTGACACGTTCCAAACTCCGCGAGCTCCATTTCCTTGCACAGATGGCAACCTTGCATGGAAGGTCCACAGCGAACTCTAAAACTGTCATTTCAACCAAACCCTCGTGTCGGTCCTGCCTTTCGTAGGCCAAAATCATGCCAGACTATCTGCAGGAGTTGGGGAAAGAGACCGGCTTTAGGAGAGTGTAAACTGACTTCACTGGAACTACTGCCAAGCCAGGCTGATGGAAATAAGAGGAAAATCACTGTCCTCCAGTTTTAATTCCCAAAGGAAGCAGAGCCTTTGCACAGCCCCGGTTCCCACTTGCTCAGCCAAAAGAGAACAAAAACGAATAAGGAAGGCAGGGGATGCCATCCGCAGAGCCCAACCAACGCACATACCTACCTGACCTGTGCTAGATCATCTCGAAATACAAGCTGGTTTCCTGGTTGTTCTTGTTATTTATTTATATATTTTGCCAAGGAAAAAAAAAAATTTAAAAAAAATCGATTCTTCTATGATTTACGGTGGGGTTAAGGCAAACGTGAAGCCCATGTTAAGGCTGTTCATCTCATGATAAGGCAGCAAAAAGGTCAACAAATTACTCTCTCCCTAATGGTTCATTTGAACCAATGAAAACAGGATATTTTATCCTCCCGGGTCAGGCCTGCTTAGAAATCCTGCGTCCCCTTCCCCCCTTCCCTCCTCAGCCTCCCCCCAGACCTCCTCCCTCTCTCCCACTCCCAGCCCCTTTCTTTTAACTCTCTATCTCTGATCCTCCAAGGTGACCTTTTCTCCCACTCCTAATACCAAATTTTCTGGCTGAGTGACGCTGAGCGTCGCTGCAGCCCCGGCCGGGGGTCCCTGTGCTGCGGGGGCAGGACGGGGGGCTGCAGCCCCAGCCCGGGCCGGGCTCTGCCGCTCCCTGATGCTGAGCGGGGAGAGGAACCGCAGACGGGGCAGGGGGTGAAGCCCTACGGTTTCTATCCTGCCTGGGAGAGGTTTATCTGGCAATGGGAGCCTCACCAGTTATCGGCTCGCAGGGGATGAGCGAGGGTTCTTCGGCTTTAGCCAGCGCTAAGGGCCGCCTGTTAGGAATAGCCATCACATCTAATTGTTATCCCGGCTGCTGATTGAAGGGGGAAGTGGAGGGATGGGAAGTTCAGCCGGGTGACATGATGCAGTTTTAATGAGTCTCTCTTTTTCTTTTCCTTTTCTTCTCCCATTTCCCTCCCCCCCACCACCTCCACCCTGGACTGGCTGTTTTAATATGGAAATATAGTAAATTCTAACAAAATAAGGCCGGCACTTAGAGCACAGACCGAAGGCAAACCTCCTCCAGGAGTCTTTCAGCAGTCACAGGGCAGCAATAGCACTACAGAAGCAATTAGTTCCTTAAGTTCTTTAGTGCAGGGCCTTTGGAGGGGGTGGACACTAGATTAAGCCCTGCTTCATTTGCCTATTTATTCAGCTGTCAGAAAGCTGAAAGGGTTAAACCGTCTGTTGGAGAAGAAAAGACTCCCCAGAGCCAGCTCCTGGAGTGACCATCCCCAGCGAGGAGCCATCGCAGCGCGGCTGGTCGCTGCAGTATGACCTCATGCATGAAATAGTTAAAAATGCACTTTCTCTTTTTTTTTCCCCCTTTTTTTTTTTTTTTTTTTTTGGTGTGCGTGTGTGCGTTCCCTGCAGATGCAGCAGTGCTGCGTGCGGCACAACCTGACTCAGCAAAGGCGCCTGGTGTCAGAGCAGCCCCGGAATCCACCCCCAGCAGAGGCGAGCGAAGCCCGCGTTTGCACCCAAAGCCAAAACCAAGCTCTGCAGAATTAGCCCAAGCGCAGAAAGCGAGGGTTTCTAAGCTGGGGTACATATCTGAAACTGGGAGAGGCTGGTATGCAGCAGCGGACTCTCTGTCTCTAAATAATAGAGAGATTAAGCTCCACATTTGGGTACGGTTTGTATTTCTTCCCTTGCGTGCTTTTCCTCCCTTGCAGCCATGCGTGTGTCCCAGCCCTCTGTCTCAGGGCTATAAAGAACTGACGTTCCCCGATATATTCCAGCTTGTATTTTCGACGTTTCATCAGAACTAGATTTAAAAAGTTAACTCTCCCAGTGAAGTTGTTTTGCTTTGTGTGCCTCGACGCACACGCTCTGCATCAATTGTGCCTGTACCAGGGAGGGTTTTAATTACAGAATCATGTTTGCGGTGCATGACCAGTTTATTCCTAATATAGGTCACTAATTTGGGTTCTCTTTTGCCTGAAGTGTCCCTTAGTGCTGTTTGCTGTAACGTCTGACAGCGTACATCCAACCCCACAGCATTTCCTCCTTCTCTCTGCGTTATTGGAGATACAAATCTGAGAATCTCTTTTCACAATCTAAGGAATATCTGGGTTTGGTCGGTTGTTGTTCCATGGGGTTTTTTTTCTTGAAGAATTAAAAATGTAGTGTACTCAAAGTGGATTTAGAGAAATAGCTCACATACGCTCACTCACTCACCCAGAGAAGGAATGCCAGCGCGTACGCAGTACGATAGCTCCAAACACAGAGATAGCATGTAATGCAATTTTGTTATAGCATATCATTGAATTTTGTTAATATAATAACCTGAAATAAAGTATTAAGACAGATTGACGTGCCTGGGTAGCACAGCTGAGGATTCACATATTTAAATCTAACATGTTCTAGCTTGTTCCTATTGCAATCGGTGGAAGTTCTCCTTCCCAGCTGATTGCAGGGGGGAAAAATGGGTCCAGCTTATGCAGAATAATGATGGGGGGGGGAGGGGAATGGGCAAGTTCAGCTGAGTTTTCAAATGTTGATTTCTTAGCTCAAATCAGCTCTAATTTCTGTTTGGTTTTTGTGGTGGTTTAGAAAAAAAAAAGAAGCTATTTTTTTTTGACATCCGTAAATAAAATAGAAATCATCCCAATGCAAGGAAGGAGAGAGGGAAGAGAGTGAAAAACCTTTTTCATGTTCATCTTCCTTTCATCCCTTAATGATGTAAAACTTCCTTAGCCACCCTTTTCTATTTGCCACTTTATCTACCCAAAGGATAAGACCATATCCTGCTGGAACCCGGGGATTCGCTGAGCCTGCTCACAATTGACACAAAAACTTCAAAACATTTCAGAGCTCCAAGTCTGAAAACATAAATATAGAAAGAAAAAAAAAAATCATAGCCTCATGCTCAATTTATGTGCGGTCATATTTTTGTACCGCTCACCTATCTTTGTTCAAAGAGGCTCATGAACAGGTATTCGCTCCCTTAGCTGCCTGCTAACATCATTTCTAATGTTTTTTTCCAGGACTGCGCGGCTTCACGTTAGCAATTTGGGTCTGGGCATTCATCCTCCGAACTGACTTCAAAAGACTTTAACAAAAAGGCACTAGTTCATATTTCCACCGAGACAACAGCGATGCCCCAGTTAATCACAGCAGAAGGAGGCTCCAGCCCAGATCTTGGAAAGCTGAAATCTTTCAAAAAAGACTAAACCTGGCTCAAATTGTTTCTACAGAGGGTATTTTCAATTACTCCTCCCTAAGACCATTTCCTTTCATTGACTTTATACATCATGAAAGTTTCTGGGAAATGCAAAACTTCCTCTATTAAGAATCACGCAAACACGTTTAAAGGCAATGCAAATTTCCCTGCTAAAAACATGCCACTTCAAAACGTTTTCTCAGATTAAAAGCCGAGTTTTGAAAAATAAAGCTGTAGCAGCTACAAAAAAGCAGACTGGAGAATTTCGCTAGAAATAAGCAGGAAACTCCTCATTTTTTCCTTAAAACAAAACTAAATCAAATGGATTAATGAAGGGCTAGGAAAATCAACGGGAAGAGTCCTGACATATCCAATCGGAGCTGGGAAGGGAAAAAAAAATGGCAATCCCCAGACCTCCCAAACCAACCCAAAGAATTCCTTTCTGTGATAGACGCCTGGAAAGAGGAAAAATGCATACTCCAGAATATTGCAACACTGCTCAGGGAAGGGCGAGAGAAAACCATTCCACTGTTCCCAGTCTCCTGACTGTAAATTCGACCTATCCCCCTCCCCGAATAATTTCAGTATTTTATCTACAAGGTTCCTATGGCTTGTTTAGGTCATGCGGTTGGCTTTTTGGTGGTGGTTGGTTTTTTTTTTCCAATTGCACCTGACAAAAATGATAAACCTTGTAGCTGCCGAGTATTTCCTGTGCTGTAGCGCTGCTCGCAGCGATCCCAGGAAGGTTCATCTTTTGTGAGAAACAAAGAGCGGGGGGAGGCAGATGGGAGCAGCCGCCCGGCCCCCGCTCTCCATCCCCTTCAGCATCCCGGGGAAGGGAAAAGCCTCGCGCAGGGGGCGACCTTGGCGAGGACCCTCCGTTTGCAGCTCCTCGGGAAAGCAAGGCTGCGTCTTCTGCTCCTTTCGGCTCCCTCGGCTTCTGCTTTTACATTCTAATCAGCTTGGCAGGGCGACGGGGCTGGACACTCACCACCCAGCCACGGGCCAGAGCGTAACTTGGTGTTCCTCAGCTGGAGGAAAACACTGGGAATACAAATTGGAGCCCGAGTTGTTTCCTGGCGTTATTTCACTGTAAATTTAAATGGCCCTGGCATTGTGAAGCGCTCTCATTTATTTTAAAAGCAGAAAAAGATTTATTCTGCGCCGAAGTCATTCAGAGCGGGATGGAGAACAACCGGGACTTGTTTTGCTGTTTTCCTAACAACGACCAAAGTCAGGGCTGCTTTTTTGGCTAAATGGCAGAGGGGTCTAGAGCACTTCTCTTCCAAGATAATCTCACTATTTTTCTCTATTTCAAGAAGCTATCCTACGTATCTTCTTCAGACATAGCTCCTGGCACTCTGATGGGCCATTTACCCCCTAAAACCCACCTGGGCTTTAAGTAGCAGTTTTGAGAGCCACCCCTGTATTTCTTGTACATGCCGAACATAAAGGTCCATTCAGAGGAATTCAGGATATTTGGGCAAATGTGGGGTCACAAATGAAGTGTCCCTGTTGAGGACTGTTCTGAGACACAAATAAATACTTAGCATTAACCTCCCCCCTTCCACAGAAGGAAAAAACAGGCTGGGGAAGGAGAAATGACCCAAAGACAAAGAAGAGACCTGCCGGGAAGCTGAGCTTATTGCTCATGTTCCTGGCTGGCAGCCCCATCTCCTTACCACTACTCAAGCTCTACATCTTTGCAGGGTATGCAACCGGCATATGGAATTTTTAAAAGCAATTTTGTAAAGATGGGCTTCTATTTCTGTTCATGCCATAGCTCTTAATCCTGAGGCAGAAACAACCAATGCCTGAGTTTTGCATGCATGCATATGCATTACCTGGAAAAGGCAGGCGAATGTCAGTTTTGGGTTTCTACCAAAATCTTTCCTTAGCTGAGTTTTTCTCAGGAACTGGAGAACAGACAGAAGCAGAGCCCTTAAAATATGTTTTCAGCATTTAAAATGCAAACTTCAGCCTTCCTCCCTTCCCCGCGTATACTCAGGGTGAGATTCAACGCTCTCGGTAACTCACAGATCACCCCTTGACGGAGCACGAAGTGGCCAGGATGGACACCGTACCGCAGAGGTGAATACTGAACCGGGCTACGAGCTATTTGTTGGGTAAAAAACATGTGCAGTGGGAGGCTGGAGCAAAATAAAAGAAGGAACACGAGCTATTCTTGACTGACCTGCTACTATTTGAATACACGGGCTCAGACTTATGCCGTGCAGAAGGCTCCAGCCCCTAGGCCAGCGCTGGATATTAACGGCGCAGAAGAGATTTCAAGCTCTGCCTTCAGGGTTGGTGCTGGGCTCTCTTTTGTGACATGCTCGTATCTCCTTTGTATGCAACCCATTAGTTTTGGCTGTGCGTAGGGTGTCAGGTCTATGACTATCGCCACGCACATATTGCATCCCCAGGAGCGTACGGCATCTCTGCATTTCCGGGGATGCTCAGCAATTAGCCAGGGATGCCTGTTGTTGGACTCTGTTATACATGGCTGAGAAATTCAGCCACTTCCGCGACCATCTGAGTCACTTGTTTACTGCCCACTCCAACAGGAACTGGCCCTAAAATCTGTTAAAGCTGTAAACAGCATGCATTCGATGCACTAAAAAGATGGATGTTTGTTCATATGTGTTCTTTTAGATGTTTATTGGCCTAACTGGCTTTTCATTAACTCAAGAGTTCTGCTATTTATTTTAATATTCCAAGCGTTTATGACCTTGTAGCTATATCATCTGATTCTCTCTATAGATATGTTCTAGGTCATCAACAGTTTGTTTTCATTTTCCTAACGCTGGCTTTTAAAACCATTTGACCAGGTCAAACAAATTCCTACAGAGGAATTTTGAAATATCTTCAAGGCTTGATCGTTCCTGGGCACAGACACCTCACTGCAATCAGGGTTTGCGTATTCAAGTGTAGAAATTAGATTTGTTGAAATCACGCACAACAAAATAATGCTCTCCCTTTTTTTTGGAAAAAAAAAAAAAAAGGAGTAGTTGGCAAAAAGTCGCTGGTTCCATTTGTATTTTCACAATTTCATGGTTCACTTCCATAGGACTTGAGCCCAGTTTTACTAAACTTTGGTGTGTGGACAAAGCTTGTCCTTCAGACGCAGAGAGAAGAGAGAGGGTAAAGGGAAAAAAATAATAATTCATCTTTTTGTAACTGAACTTGTCTTTTCCTTTACTATTTACTCTTATCCCAATCAATCACTTCTTAACCTTTCAGAGGTGTATATCATCAAGATATTAGAAACACTGATAACCGTCACCTTTCCATTTGTGTCCTGTTTAGTTTAGAAGCTTCCAGTCTTTGGATCAAACTCCCCAGAGATATCGGCATGGTCCATGTGTCACCTTCAGCCCTCGACTCCCAGAAGCTGGTTTTGCTCTGCAGACTTCACTGGGTGTCTGTGATTACTTATGTCAGCTTTAAAATCTCGTCCTCGGGTTTCCTATAACTGTGGTCTGAGCCAAGTGACAGCAAGGTGAAAGGGACTGTTTTCAGTGGCCACTGCATTGAGCTCCTCATTCTGAGAGTTCATCAGCGATGGCCATGGTCAACTCTGCACCGCTCAGGATTTGGCTCCGCTAACATACAAGTGAATTACCACACACAGAGAGAACAACAGAATCTGATGGGAAGAAAAAGTCCAAGAATGAAATCAGGCCATAAAATAATGAACTTTCTGCTGGACTAGAAGTGTCATGTCATGGGAACGCAGCAAACTGAAGAGGCTGAAAGTTCAACTCACCACCCTCCATGAGAAGGGTGGTGGGGACACGCAGGGATGCAGAGCGCTGGCTACCCCAGATAAACCTAACACAGACCTTCAGGCATGGAAAACACCCTTCAGACCTCTGATATCTTTGATTTTCTTCTCACAATCTTCAGCTTCTTCTCTTTATTTGAGGGGGAGAAAAATCCACTTGGCACGTGGAAATGGCTGTGATTCAATGCAGCGAAGGGTCTCTACCGACGCCAGCCTCCCTGAGCCTTGGGAACTCCTCTGGCCATAATGAAACCAGATGTGCTGCCAAGTGGGGAGTCAGTGAAGGATGGATGAGTGGGGAGACGCTTTCTCAGGCGGGCTGGGCTCCACTACTTCATGAGTTTAACATCCCTGTGTGGCACCATCTGGGGCGTGCGTTGGTCCAGTCGTCTGCCCCAGACAGAGTGACTCCTGGGCAGGTGAGGGGTGGATCAGGGTAGCATGGGGACCATTTCGCAACGGATAAGCTGTAAACAGCGTCACAAATGGGTGCCCTGTTTCCAACAAGAGGCTACCCCGGGCTTGGGAGAGCCCAGAGAAGTGGATGTAAAGGCAAACAATGAATCTCATCACCGATTCATGGTAACAAGAGCCTACAGAAGTAGCACTCTTAACAAATTTCTCCAAGCTCTTAGAGCATCTTAAGAGCAGATCACTGTATCACTTGCTTTATGGGTCTATGGAGAATCTGACTGGGTAAGAAATGCACATATTTAAGTTTATAGACAGCTAAACCTAACATTCAGTGTCCTGATATGTACATGTTCTGTGCATTGTAAGGTATATTTCTGCCATATGGGGCATTCTGGCTGACCAAACCGGAATGAGTTCCGTAATTATTTAATTACTATAGCAGGATGATACCTGTTATTACTACTATGAATAATAAACAATACGTCTAAAACTATAAACCCCAAAGAGCAAGTCAGACAGATGCAGGGGAAGAAAAAAAAAAAGGGATGTAAAAATATATGTGCCGCTAGTAAAGATGAAACAGTGGCACTGGAGGAGTCAGGAGAGTGGAATATTGGTGAAATAACAGTATGGTCCCTGCCTTGTGCTGAATCTACACGAACACGCACCATATGAAATGGTCTCTGTCCTGAGGACTTAAAATTCATGGCTTTCATGGGAGAAAATGCCTTTACGACGCCTGTCTCTCTCTTGTGTCTCACTGAGGGATGAGCTTTAGGGGTAGAAACAGCCAAGCCAATGGATTTTATCATCTCCAGCTGGATTTTCACCTCTGTGCCCCCCAAGAATGGCTTGCTCACAGAAAGGGTTTGCAGAGGGAGAGAGGGCATGGGCTGCCAGAGAGAAGTAAAGGAGGAGCAGAGACCAACGCAAGGGAAAGAGAGAGCAAGAAGAGGAGGAAGCAGGACAAGGTCTCTGCTCATCTTTTTTTGAGGGAGCACGGAGAGATGCTTTAGCGGGACAGGCAGGGTACAGATGGGCAGGGGGACAGGGTGGGAGAAGCCCAGCAGGGTGAGATAAAGAAAGATTTCGGTGCCGGAGAGGGTGACATTCAACTAATGTTCCCCTGCCCAAGCCTGGACCCAACGTCTCTGCAGGCAGGTCCTACACAGGGTCCCTGCCCCGGCCACCTCCCCAGCCGCCCCCTGCCTCCCATCTGTGTGCAGAGCAAGAGGAGGGGCCACATTTTCTGTGTTTTCTTTTTACGCTACTAAAGAGCGACTTGGATAGAAACCACCCAAGATCTCCTAAACCTCCCCAACCCATCTCCTCTCCTAGAAAAACTTTGCCTTTTACCACCTCCACAAACCGAGCAGCAGAGATCCCCTCGGTGCCAGATAGTCTGGTGTGGATCCCCATCCCTCTCCCCACCACCCCCTGCCACCTGCAGCTCTGGAGGCCACATCCCCAGCAGCAAAGCCAGGGAAAGGGCTTTAACCCTGCAGATTTTCTCTGAGCACCTTGGGAGAGGCTGGGAATTTTGGCAATGGGGAGCAGAAAAGAGGGATAATAATAGTAGTAGTCCCCAAACACAGGACTCCATGTGCACGAACTGCTCCAAGGTCACCTGGTAGATGGCATGAAGACGGGTGGGACAGACTTCCTCCCCGCTCCCTGTTCTCTAATGAAAGATGCACTTTAATGTGCTGATTACATTTGCACCAAGTTCTTTTAAGTGCGAAACAAATGCAGAAACTCCAGAGATTTGCTGCACTGCTGAAAAAAAAAATCTTTACTAAATAATTAGCATAAAGCATCCATTTCTGTATGTAAGTTTTGCCGGGTTTACAAATTAATAATAGTAAAAGATCTTGTGTAGTAAGTTCGGGGCATTGGGTTTACACCTCGTCCATAATTTTGTCAAAACTGTCCAGCAAAACACATATTTTTTTTTATTCTGGTGTGTCGGTGATGACACAAGGAGAAAGAAGAAATAAATCTCACCAGAACAGCGTGGACGGGAGTGCCTGTTTGTTCTGGAAAGAATTGGAAGAAGAAGAAGAAGAGAAATGGATCGTTGCTATACATTAATTGTACAAGAAATGCAAAATGGCTGAAAATAGAGGAACGGTATTTATAAAGCTATCTAGTTTTCAAAAGATGAAAGGCAGAGGTAGAGAAATAATCCATTGGACGTGTCTAATTGCAAAGCGTATATTGTAAAAAAAAAAAAAAAATCTCTGGCTGTTTCACTTGCTCCCTGCCTTCTGCCCGGCGCTGGGTCCGCACGGGGCTGTGCAGTCACCGGGGAATGGCCACAGCTGACGCTGCAGCGTTCCCTGCACCGCGCTGCCTGTTGTGCGAGCGCGCGTGTCTCAGGAAGGACAAACGTGGAGGGTCTTTCGGGGAGAGAGCTGGGAGCAGGTCACCAGGCCACTGGCTGTGACACCCAAGGCTGTCACTCTGGGGACACGCCAGCTGGTTGCCACTTGGTGCTGGCTCAGAGGAAAAAGCCTCCGGGATGCAAATGCCCCAGCACCTTTTTATGGGTGATGGGAAGAGGATGGATCCCCTGGAAACCCCAACCTGCCAAAGTTCACCTCCTCCTTCTCCCAAATGCTCGATGGCTGGGTGGGCTCTGCAGCTTATCTATCACAAACTGCACCCACCCGCCCTCCAAATCCATCTCCTGCCATCCCCACGGCCACGGGGGCCAGGGCAGAGGCCGGTAGCTGTGGGGCTGGTGAGGGGACAGGAGCAGGCAGGGCAGGGACAGGCAGGGACAGGCAGGGCGGGTATAGGTTGGGACAGTCAGGGCAAGGCAGGGACAGGCAGGGCAGGGACAGGCAGGACAAGGACAGGCAGGGTCAGGCAGGACAGGGACAGGCAGAGCAAGGACAGGGCAGGGACAAGCAGGACAGGGCAGGGCAGGGCAAAAATAGGCAGGGCAGAAGCACGCCGGGGAAAGGCAGGGAAGGACAGGCAGTGCAGGGACAAGCAGGGCAGGAGCAGGCAGGAGCAGGCAAGGCAGGGACAGGCAGGATAGGGACAGGCTCTCGGGGAGCTGGGGCGGGGCGGGGGGGTGTCTCTGTCCCTCTGTTTTGGGAGACGGACCGGCGGTGGGAGCGGGGCGGCTGAGATCCACCCTCTCCCCGGAGGCAACCGCGGAGGGCGGGGAGGGATGCCCGCAGCCCCGGGGAGGGGGGGGGACGAGGGGAGACACGAGTACCGGAGACCCCCTGTGCCCCCCCACCCCGTTCCCCAGCTGCAAAGGGGCGAGAAAGCCCCTTCCCTCCCCGGCTGCCGGGCTCGGCCGCGGGACCGGTCGGTCGCCCCAAGGGCCCCCGGACCCGCAGGGGGGCGGCGGGGGCTGCACGGGGAGGTGGCGGGGGGGGAGACAGCCGGAGGGTCCCCCCGAGGGTCCCCCCCCGCCCCTGGGCTCCTGCGGCCGCCGGCCCCTCACCTCGAAGCGGGGACGGAGCTGAGGCAGGAGGCTCAAAAGAGCAATTTCACAATCGCCTATTAAAATTAGGCTGGGCGGAATTGCATTTCCCCGTCCCTTTAATCCAATAAGTCAGAACTTCTTAACTGATTAATTACAAAATTAATGAGTAAAATGGCAGGGTTTCAGTGAGGCGGGATGGTAAGGGGATTTTTTTTTTTTTTGTAATGTTGGTCTCTTTAAAAAGACTGATGGAAATAAAGTTACCTCAAAGCATCAGGGTGCTTTGATGCCTATAATAGCAATTTAGTTATTACACTAATAGATTTCCTCTTTATTTTTAACTAGGCATTGTTAAATATGTTCTTGTTTTGTCTGAACGAGGAATATTTGAGTTCGCATTTTTCATTATACGAATTCTCCCCGCGCAAAGAATTCTTTCGCGTTCTTCCTCCGCCTTAAATCTCCGCATTAAAGCGAGATTATCAGGCGCACTTCACGGGGAGAGCAGGACTGACAAAAAAAAAAAAAAAACCAACCCACCCCATAACCGTATATCACCCGGCGATGCACCCAGCAGCCTCTCAGCAGCAGAGGCTGTGTTTACAAACACGCTCTTTCCCCCTGGAAACTCTTGCATCAAACTTAGCACAACCGACCCCCGAGATTGAAACCTCTACCCAGAATCCCAAATAGACGGGGCTGATGGTTTGAGGTAGCACCAAAACGTCAGTTCAATGCGCATTAAACGGACGCATCTTCCCCCCCACCCCGCAAAACTCCGCTGGAGAAAATACGGATCTGATGCTGCAGCAGCAAAGATACAGTAGTTTTCCCCTCTCATAATGAACTCCGAGGTGCCTTCATTTCAGCGGATTGTCATGCTTGTCACAGAGGAATCAGAGGCAGAGATGTCTGCCAGAGTGGTATTTGCAGGTATTTACACTTGATTTTTCCCCGTTAAAGGCGCAGCGCGGATGCTGCCGCACGGCTGGGAGCGGAGCCGGGTACCGGCGCGGCTGCCGCCGGGCTGCTTTCCTGCTGCCGAATTTGTTTGGAAAGCTCTCTTTAATCCAACAGGCTCCTGCCTCCATTAGAGACTAATATTTTTAGGGCAAATATTTAAGGAGAGGTGAAAATTGAGGTCTTTTTTTTTTTTTCCCTTCTCGAAGCACTTCTGGTAAATAAAGGCAGAGGCAAAGGGGAGAGCAGTGATGCCCAGTACAACACAAATCCCTGTTTGTCCCCTCGGCAGTCCCTTGGCGAGTGGAGCATCAGGAGCAGGAAGGTGCCTCTCCCCTTTACCGGGACCCCCGTTAGAGAGATGGGCTGATTTTTTGTACGGGAGGCTGGAAAACCCACGATGACAATACTTTTTTTCCTCCTTTCCTTAGAGTAAAACAATCCCCCCCCTCAAGCCCCTACGGCCAGGAGCGCGTTCCTAGGGATGGTTCGGGATAAATATATTGCCCAAAAGCAAAAAAAAAAAAAAATTAAAAAAAATTACATTCTGTGCGGTTTTTTCTAGGAAAAAAGGGCTTCCCATAGCAAACCTGGTGTCACTGCCTAATGTCACGCCGCTCTCCCAAACACAGAACTGAGTATTGAAGTTCCCCCCGGGAAGGGGCGCGGGTTTGGAGGGGAGGGGGCGCGGGGATGCCCCTGCCCGCGGTGCCGCGGCCCCGGCCGGGCTCAGCCCCGGCTTTTCCCCGTTCATTCCCCGCTGGGCACTGGAGGAATGACGGCGCTAAAGCCGCTGCTCAGTTCCCGTGCCCCGTTCCGAGGGGTACAACGCCGAAATTAGGCGTGAAACGGGGAAACGCGGCCGCGGCCGCCTTCGAGGGGGAGACGTGTCCTTGCCTGCATGGACAGACGGACAGCAACGGAGACGTACCGGCTCGGTACCCACGGGAGCTATAGGAATTTAAACATCTATTCCGCGAAATATCTGCATAAACTGGGTATATATTGCACGCGCTGAAGTTGTGCAAACACAGCTGGAAAGGTCTGGAGCACGCAGGGCATTACAAGCACACATGGTGCGTAAACACACATGCAGCCCGGCCGTATAAATATACCTGCCACCCCAATTATATATGCATTACACACATATATCTATATAAAACCCGGTGCATTCAGTATAGCCACGCAAACGGAGCAGTAAAGCTGTCCCTGGCAAGTGGACCATGCTGCACGCATGGGAGAGGGGCTGCGGCTGTGCCCACCAGCATCGTGGGGGCATTTGCTCCCATTTTATCACCCCCCTCCCTGAGGCAGATCCATGCTCGTCCTCGGGGCTGCCCCGAGCAGGTGGTGGGGAGCAGGGCCTGGGGGCTCTGGGGGCTGTGCTGAGGTACGGCGGGGGGGGGTGTCTGAGCACCCCCATCCTGCACCCCCCATCCGGGATAAACATCCATGGCTGGGATGAGTTGGGGGTGCAGGAGAAGGCAAAGTCAGAGGGATGCTGTGCGGGGAGGAGGAAATCGTGGGGGGCTTTTTTGGGGAGGACAGCACCAGCCGGATGTGTCCCCAGCGAGGGGACAGCCCTCACATCCTCTGCCCAGTGTTCAGGGCCCGCTCACAGCCAGACCCCCATCCCGTCGCCCTTGGTGCAGTCAGAGCCTGCTCCTGGTTTTCCAGAACCGTTTACCAATATTTTGCAGAAATCCCATTAAATAAATGGCGGGCGGTATTTAAACATAGCGCTGTAATTATTAATTCCCCCCACATCCCCCCCGTCTCAAATGCAAGGGTTTAATTGGCTCCAAGACGAGGAAGCTACAAGCAGTGTTATAAAATGAACTGACCCCGCAAAATGATGCAACATCTGGAGGCAGGGCAGCCAGGGAGGCAAGAGCATCTCAGCAGAGCATCCCTACATGCAGCCTGCGCGGACAGGAAGGGCCCTACCGAGCCGCATCCCGGCTTCTGCCTCCGGAATCCCGGGCAGCCCTCGGAAGCCCCCAAGCATGTTAAGAAAGAGAAGCCCCTTGGTACTTACCTGCCCACAGCGTGGCACATCCCCTCACCACCTGCAGAAGAGGAGCCCTCTTCTTTCAAACAGACCTAAAAAACTTCCCCTGAGTCCAACCGGGCGATTATTTTTTTAGAGCTAATCAAGGAAATAAAGTTAAAGAGGAGGAGAGTTCCTCTTGTTTGGGGTCTGATTTGGGGGAAGGAGGGGGTGGGGGAAGTTAAAGGGACCAGTTGCTGCCCACTGCTTTGACCAGTGAGGGATTCAACCCTTATTACCATTTTGTTTTTGTCCAGATTTGAAAGTAGGGCCCCCTGCATTCAAATCATCGCCCTCCATCGTTATTGTAAAGGACAGGCCTTAGTGGGCCCCCTTTGGATTGTCCTCCATTAACAATCCCTTCTTTTGTGGAGGTGTTTCTTTTTCTATTCACACACATCCCTGATGGTACTTCAGGCCCAGCTCTTAAAGAAACTGTTTGCAAAATTATACCTTTCCGCATGCTACTCCACAAGGAAGCAGGGAACTGTAGTTAGGAAAACATTATTGAGGCTTGTAATTTAATTAAAAATGCTAAAGCTGGCAAAGGGGAAGGGAGAAAGGGAAAAAGACCGTAAGGGTGCAAAAGCAGGAACCAGGTTTATTTTATTTTTAACCTCCGCAGCAGCATGTCCCTCAACGGCCAGGGTTGGGGTGTGCGGGGAAGCGCTCGCACTCCTGCCTGCACCCGCAGCCTGCCCACGACTGTACGCGCACCCGCGCTCCCTGGCCACGGCACAGATGAGGCATCCAGATACCCTTAAGCGAATAATGTTTTTAAAATGTGAATGTGCAACCTTGGATGCGCGTGGACAGACCCCGAAAGGCACGGCCGTGCAGCAGGCGCCGGCAGCTGCCCGGTGCTCAGGGCAAAGCCCTCGCCTGAGGTAGATGTGCGGGGAGTTCCACATGTGCACCCCGTTAATCTCCTCCCAAAAACCTCCTGCCTTAAGAGTTTAGGCTGAAATAAAGGTGGAGGAGCTGCATCCCATTCAGCGTCCTCACTATCAGAAAGGCTCAGAAGCACGTCTGCAGCGAGGATGCCCTTCCTTTGGTTATTGTTGTTATCCCTGTCGCCAACAGATCTGTAAATGTTCAAAGAGCAACACGACTTTAAAAAAAAATAATAATAATTCAGCTGGCGAAGCAGGGCAGAGCCTGACCTCCGGCTCCATGGATGAGTGCTTCGCTGGGACCCCTGCTGAGCCAATGTGGACCTTCAACATCAACTCAGAAATTGGTGTGATTTGCCTGGGAAACCAGCAGTCATAGAGCAACTGGCCTTGACAAGATGAAGAGGAAATGTATAGAAGACGTTTAATGGGTCGCAAAAGGAGGAGGGGGGAGAAACCCAGCCTGGAGTGCTGCATTTATATCTTTGGAGGGGCCCTTCTGCAGGAAAGGAAGAAGCAGGGCTGGGGAAGGGAGACTTTCCCAAGTTGGGCTTCATTTCCCAGCCACCAGAAGCCATTTGGGAATGCTCTGCCCTGCAAAAGGTTATTTCCTTGTCCCTGGCTGGGACTCGGGCCCGGGCTGGGCTTCCAATAAAAACGGTGATTTCTTTAATGTCAGTGAATAGCTGAAGGCAGGCCGGCTGGCGAGGCTTTGTACATAGACGCACTGGGCTTGGATTATGCACGCCTAATCGCCTAATTTTCTTCGAGTGATCTGGATGCCGTACTCTTGGGCTGTGGAACATTTTATAAATAGCTGTGCTTGGAGTTAATATGATTTACTGGAGAGAGACCGGTTAAGCAATTCCCCACCTAAGTAGAGCAGTAATGAACAGGCTCTGGAGAAGATGCCTTCCCCACCGGCCTCAAGAGGGGGTGGGCAGGGAAGCAGGGATGCAGAGGGGTGATGTTTATTTGTGTGCGTGCACAGAGTGCCATTGATTTTTAATTGTATTAAAAGAATTGCAGTAGCCACAGGCTGCCTCTAGGACTGGACTTTTCCCTCAAATATGTACAGTGAAGCCATGGCCTCCCCCCTCCTGCTAATGCTTGCTGCCGCGGCAAAACCCCAGGGCAGGAGTGAGTGGGGACACAGAGCCCTGTCCCCCCCGACCCTTGCAGACCCCTTCCCTTTCCTCTTCCCTTTTCCCTTCCCCTTCCAGGAAGCCAAACCAAACCAGAAGATGCCTGTGCTATCCCGGTCCCCACTGCTCCTGGCCGGGGAACCTCCATCTCTGGGGGGGGGAGGTATCAGCAGAGCCAGGCTGACCCCTGAGCACTGGGAGCATCCCTGGGCCTGTCCCCATCCACCAGGGAGGGTACAGTGGCTCCAGGCTTGGCCAGAAGAGTCAGCAGAGCCTGGAGATCCAGGGGAGTGGGGGGTGATGAGGGTAGGGACCCCCCACACACGGCTGCTGAAGCCCTTAGTCAAGCCCTTAACCGAAGACACTGTGATCTCAGTGAAAACGGCAGTGGGGTCTCCTGTGCAGGGACCTCTCTCCTCCCCATCCCCAGACAAAACCCATCCTGGGACAACGTCGTGAGGCTTGGGGGAGCATTGCTGGGACCAGGGGTGCTCCCCGGGGAAAGAAGGGGCAGAGGCTTAGAGACGATGAAAGCGACTTTCTGCACTTAAAAAACGGAAAGAAGAGACAATATATAAGGCTCAAAAGAAAAGGCAGTGGCGGTGCAGGGAAACTGTGAAAAGGCTGTCCTCCCCCTGGCTCTGCGCAGCAGCTGGGGGAGCCTGGGGATGGGGATGAAGCGGTCGGGCCTGAGCCACCCAGCCTGGGCAGGCAGGGAGAGGGCAGCCAGCCCTGGTTGGGGCCAGCGTTTTGAGCGTGGAGGTGGTGGCTCATTGCTCACATCCCACCCAAGAGGTAGGAGACACCCCATGCAGGGACAGAGGGAGGGTCCCCCATCCCCGCCAAGACTCACCCCTCACCCTGGTTGTGCCAGGGAGGGGCCACATACCCCCTGTTACAGCGTACCCCCCGTTACAGCAAGGCGGAGGGTCCCCCCGGGGCAGCCCCCGCTCTCCCCACAGCGGGGGGATGTCGGTCCCCACTCCCAGCCCCGCTCGCACAAGCGCAGCATCCACGCTGCACCGCAGGCACACAATAACCAGGAGCCTTCCTCCCCCCACCCCATCTCCCAGCCCTCAGCCGTGCCTTCGCGAGGTGACTGGGAAAAAATTAGGCTGGAAACCGTCCTGGTGATTGATACAACCAAATAAACATCTCTAGGGAAAGGGGAGAAAGGGGGAAAAAAAAGCCTTTCTCCAGCGCAGAGCACTGAGAGGGGAAGCAGGTAATTAGCTATGTGATGGAGCAATCCTCTCCTGCAGAGGAAATTCCTGACACCAGAATTCTGCCCTGCGAAACCATGCGTGACCCAAGTGAGGAATTTTATTATTTTTTTTTTTCCTTTCCCCTTTTTAAAATTAAGATCATTATATGTTTTTTTAAATGTCAAGCCCAGGAACAAGTGGAGGGGGTGGGGGTTGGGGGAGCTGCGGGCATTCTTCACTTCAGAAGCTTGAATGTTTCAAAGTTGCTGCTGTGCTGTTAGCTGACGGCTATTGTGTGTGTTTAAGGCTGGGGGGGGGCATGAGGAGGGGGCTCAGACCCCCCGTTGGTGTGGATTTGCTGTCCAAAGACCGTTAGAAAGAGGCAAGAATGAATGAGATTGAATGGAATTGTAATGCACAAGGCCCTCCTCCTTTCTCAAGGAGCTGGGAGGCCAGGAAAGCGAGTCGTGGGGAGAGCAGGCAGCTTTTCCTCCACATAGGAAGAGGCTTTGCAAATCAGCAAATTGTATATTTCTAGGGGAAGAAGGGAGGGAGGGGGGTTATTTATTTTTTTCTATTACAGATCTGGGGGAGGAAAAAAAAAAAAAAAAGCCCTGCAGCAGCCAAGAAGACCAAAAGGAGACAGAGAGAGGAAAAGAGGGAGAGGAGACTTGATAGAAAAATCTGATTCCCAAACCTCTTGTAAGTGTAATTACTTTCTAAGAAAATGAATTGCTTTCTAAGAAAAAGAAAAAAATGTAGAAGAATGCCTGAAATTATAGCAGGGACCAAACTCTGTTGATCTCTTTTCTACACAGCGAGATTTCCAGGGCAGAAACCAGAGGCCTAGAATCGGCAAAACCTTTCTCTGAGATTTGAAAGAGATCTGGGCTTCATTTTAAAGAGATTTTGCTTTCTTCTCCAGGCTGCGGGGCAGGATGCAGCATCGGGATGCTCAGGATGGCGACGGGGCACCGGGCGCTGAGCGCTGCTCTGGTACCTGGGCCACATCCTGGTGCAGACAGACAGACAAAGGCTGTTTTGTTATTGATTTATTCAGCAAAAATGAGGAGGGAAATGAAATATTTCGGGTGTTTTGTGAGCGCTCTGCAGTGTATGCATGCATGTGTGTGTGTGTACGTGTGTGTCACGCTGCCCGGGACAGGACTGAGCGTAGGTTTTCTATGGTTTGTTGTGCCGCAGTTGATTTCGGGTTCAATCTTGTGTATTTTTCTAATGTGGTCATCTATGCATGGCGGAGTCGGAGTTTGGAAATGGAAGGAAAGTGGAGGCATGTTGCTTGTCTCTGGGATTTCTTTGTTCGGGGAACAGTAGGTGGTAGGTTTAAAAAGGCAGAGAGCAAAAGAGGGGGAGAAGAAGAAAGAAACGAAAAAGAAAAAAAATGGCCTTTTGCAAATCATCTGACTATTTTCTTCCGGGATGTAGAAATGCTGCATTAGAGATTAAGGAAAGGCCGTGCTTGAGACAAAATGTCTCACTGGAAGTGTTAATAAAATAGCAGCCAAACCCCAGCCTGCTTTTAAAGCCTGCAACTCTGGCAGAGGCTGCAGGGCCGTTGGGGGGGGGAGTGAGCTGGGGGGGGGGGGTATTTCATGGTAAACTTTGGAGGGGTGAACTGTTGGTGGGGTTTGTTTTAAAGCAGAAATAAAGCCCTGCCGTATGACATCGCACGGGGCTTCGCATTGACAGGAGAGGGTCAAAATCTCCCATTCCCGCTTCGCTCTGGGGTGGGGGGGAGTAAAATAAAACCCGCGGGCTCTCGGGGGGGATTCACCGCGGGGGGAGGAAGAGGCTGGTGAAGGAGGGCACTCTGCCCGCACGGGTGACAGACAGACAGAGCCCCCCCCGCCGCAGCCCTTCGGCTGAGTAAAGACCTCTCCGGACGGGGGCACGAAGGAAAAACACCGCCTGCTCTAGGGGGAGAAACAATCCCCATCACACACCACCCCCCCGGACTGAACCGCGCACCGCCACCGACGCTCCGCTCCTTCAATACCATGGACAGCGAAAGCGGGGCCGGGGGGGAGCCCGGCGCTGCGGCCGGTACCGGCGCCGGAACCGGGGCCGGGGCTGAGACCAGTAACGGGGTTGGGGGCCAGTGCCGGGGCCAGTACCGGGGCCGGGGGCCGGCCGGAGTCGGTACCCAGGCCGGGGGCCGATACTGGGTTGGGGGGACGCCGGTACGGGGCGGGGGGGAGGCCGGTACCGGGGAGAGGCCGCCCCGCACAGTCCGGGCATCCCCGGAGCTTCTCCCGGAGGAAAGCAGGCCTGGTGGGAAGCATCCTCGCTCGGGGCTGGGTGTGGAGGCCGGGTCCGAGTCTCCCCCGGGGCTGGGCCCGGTGCAAACGGTAAACCCTCGGGATAAGGAGACCGGTTTCCTCTGTGTTAATTTGTTTAGGTTGTTTTCTTTTAAATCGATAAAAGATTGAGAGCCTTGGTCTGTCGGAGTAAATAGGTCAATATGGAATAGGCTCTAAATAAGCAGATTTATTTTTTTGTTAAGTTTCAGAAGACGAAAAGCTAAGGGAAAATTCCCTTCACTGCGTAATGTCAAATACTGATTTTCCCTGGTTTGGTGCTCATGTCCTCAACTGCAGTGTTATAAAAGAGGAAGAGAAAAACCTACACAAATAGGGATGGAGGCTCACAGTGCTGTGGCTGCCTTTTAAATATGGCTCTTGAGTTCGGAAGGTGATATTTCACCTCACTGCAGAGTATTCCTGTTCATTCGCCGGTAGCCAAACGTGGCCCACCAGCTTTTTACGAGCTGCTATTTGGAGGCAGTTTCCCCCTCGGAGCCTGGTCTGGTGTGGCACGGCTCTTGGGGAGGGAGACGCCATCCTCAAAACAATTGTTTTGATATAGTGGGGAAGGGAACAGATCTCTCTTCTAGAGGTTATTACCCAGCTGTCCTGGAAATGCTCACGCTGCTGGGGCAGAGAGAGACTTACAAAGCTGGAGAAAGATGCCTTCCATCAAAACAATTGCATCCTGCCTCCCCCCACCTTACCCCCTTCCTAAGAAGAGGGAAAATACCACAATGCATGGAAATACACACAGGCAAATAAATCCTTGCCTGAAAGCTGTTCTAGAGAATACACATAGCGCTGCTGGCCATAAAAGTTACTCTAGACGGGGAATAAGGGTGTGTAGAAACCCACAGACCTGCAGCTCCCATCACAAAAATCAGTGTGAGTGTGTGTGTATACACTTTTTTGGGGGGGAAGGGGGGTGTCTGGAGGGGGAGGAATGGGTAATTAACAGTGAAGAAGCGGCTTGCTTACCGAAAAATTAAACACACGCAAGGCTTCTAAGCAAGAACCTCTTCTAGCTGGACGTAGCCTGCTTGTTGTTAAACATGGTTTCTCTCCCTAGAGATGAAATTCGGGTGACCCTAGATAAATAAATAAACCCCGGTGCCCATTTCCACTCTAACAGCTGCCCCATGATCAGGTCTGTAAATTGAACCAAGAGCCGCAGCAAACCCATGTCTGACTGCTTTCCAGCTCGCAAAATGGATGTGGTGGAAGGATGTAGTGAGACACCAGATAAACTGCAAGCGCAGGATGCCCGAGAGGGATGGGGCGGCGGGGACAGCCACCTGGATGCCACGGCATAGGTTAGAGCAGGTTGAGGGCAGCAAATCTATAGGTGCTTTCAGCGTTTTCCAGGGTAGAAGTCTTAAAAAAACAAAAAAAAATTACTCTCTCGGTTTGTCACTTGGAAGTCAAAGCCATTTCCTTTCAGGTCCTCACTCCTGTGAGTCTGTGCTTGTGTAGTATTAAGAAAAATCTAGCATTAAACCCCAAAATATAAAATTCGTATTGTATATTTAAAGGGAACCTCTTACTTTATATAACTCAGGACACATTGTCTCTTCTTGGAGAGAACGGGGGTGAAATCCTACACATTTCTTAAATTAAAAAAAAAAAAAAAAGAAAACACATTTTAAAATTACATCCATGTCAGCTTTAAAGAAAATTATTGCTGATGTCTCTTTGAGCTTGGAAATATAACTGTAGGATGCAGCTTTCCCCTCCCCCTCTGCCCCTCCACCCCCTCCCTTCCCAACCAAAAAAAAAAAAAGAGAGAGAAAAAAAAGAAAAGAAAAAGCAACAGAATATATAAAGCTCCTCTGATTAACAGTTTAGTTGCAGAACCCTATTTATAGGGCACGCGCTCTCTATAACGCCTCGGTCCTCCAGCCCGTAGCAGCACATTATTGATGCAGCTGCAAGTGCTCAAAGCTTAAACAATATTTTTTTCCGAAAGCCCCAGCAGCCTGTCCGGGAGGAAGGTGGGGATGGGCTGGCGATGGAGTCCTGAATGTTACTCCTCCAGTTTCAAGGACATCTTGCTGATGAGGATTTGGTTAATGGAGGAGAACTTATGTCCTAGCGGTGACGTCATTGGGTCCCAATGTAATCCTCTTGTGCTGAACCCAATCAGCAGATGTGCTGAGAGCCGGGATGCGGAGAAGAAGCTCTAATCCCTTAGACTGGATGAGATCAGCTGAAACAGCCAGGACTAGACCCCAAACCCCTCTGCTAGGAAGATCAAGAGAAAAGGGATAAATTGAGAGAGACGCCTCATAACCCCTTTAAAGAGCTTTGGAGAAGAGAAGAGAAAGATGGGTGGTGCACCAAGTTCATCTTGCTTTTAAAGCCTAGCGGGAGCCTGGTTTTCACTCTGATGAGGTCCTTCTGCATTGTTCCAGGGCAGGAGGAGAGAGAGAGGAGGAAAAAAAAAAAGGGAAAAGGAAAAAAAAAAGAGAGGAAAAAAAAGTCTGAAATTCAAAGATAATGAGAGACTAGGCGCCTTTCTTATTCATCTCCAGCTTGCCTACACAAAAACAAGCGTCCTGAGCCACGGGAGGGCGTTTGCACTGGATCTGAGCGAGGCAGCGGAGTTTGTGCCGCCGGAGCCGCCGAGCGCTGCTTCCCCTGGAGTGGGTAAATCTGCTAAGAGCTGTAATTACGGGGTTTGGGCGACAATGGTGGGATAGCGACCCAGCTCTATTGCTAACTTGGAAGAGCATCAGGATTTTTTTCTCCCCTTGTGCAAGCGACCTTAATGGGCTTGTGATTATTTTTTTTCTTTTCTTTTTTTTTTTTTGGACAAAAAAGAAGGGGAGGAAGGGGAGGGGGTGAGGATTTTCAGACGCGGTATCTAGAGAGAGAAATCGTCCTAAATTCATAAGGCGCCTCTAAGTCCGACGGCGATCAACGAAACCGGTTTAATTGCTTTACCCCTTTTCGATCCCTCTCAATTTATTTTTTTTTTGCATAATTATTTTTTTTAAAGTGGAGCGATTATTGTGCCGAACCGCGGCGGAGCGGAGAGCTGGGGAACGCGTGTTAAACCTCCGCCGGTTTCCCTTCGAGAGGAGAGAAATCGGCTCCTTTGCCTTGCGAGCAAAGAGAAACGCAGGAGCGGGATTTTCCTTTTGCTCTGGGGAGGGAGCGGGGGTCTCCTGCATCCCCCCCAACCCCGCCCCCGGGCTGCCCGGGGCTCGGACGGCGGCGGCCCGGCGGGGGGATCCGCTCCCGCAGCCCCGGGACCGGCGGGGGCTGTGAAGCATCTGCGGGCGCTTCGCCGCGGCTGCTGCCTCCGTGCCGGGACGCGTCGCAGGGAGGTTTGTTGCGAGCTGTCCTCGGCGCTATCGCCTTTTATTATTATTATTATCATTAATTATTCTTATTATAACCAGCCGCATTTTTATGTCTAGTAGGGCCGGAGCTCGGGATGTGTCCGTCTGTCCGTCCCTCTGCCCCCGGGGCTGCTCCGCGCCCGGCGCTCAGCATCTGACCGGCTGCGATGCAGCGGGGCGGCTCCGGCGGGGGGCCTGGGGGGCGATGCTGACCCCAGCAGGACGAGGAAGGGGCGGGGGGGGGCGGGGGTGGAATGGCAGCGACACCCGGCCTCAAGGCACCCCCCCACCCCCCCTTCCCCGCCCCACCGTCCCCGGCCCCGCCGCGCCTCCGCGGCCGCCCCGGCGGAGGGGGGCCCCGGGCGGCGGGGAGGAGGGCGGCCGGCGACCCCGGCGGGGTGGACCCTGCACTGACGGCCTCTCTCTCTCTCTCTCTTTCTCTCTTCCCCCCCACCCACCCCCACCCGCCCCCTCTCTCCCGCAAGCCCCGCTCGCCGCCTGCCCTGCTCTGAGCGGGGACAGCCCGAGCCCCTCTCTGCGTGTTCACAGCGGACCTTGATTTAATGTCCATACAATTAAGGCACGCGGTGAATGCCAAGAGAGGAGCCTCACAGCTTCATTTTCATGGAAATTGGGGACATAAACCCTCTAATTACACTTAACAACAGCCACGGAGCGATCTATGGAGCATCCTCGGCCTTTTGACAAATAGGAGTAACAATGCCGGCAGCGCCCGGCGGGGCAGCTGTCTGCCCGCATTACCGGGGCAGGGGGGGGCGGCGGGGGGGAGGCCCCGCTCCGGCCCCGCCGGGGCTGCCGGGGGCTCCCGGCGTACAAAGGGCAGGAGGAGCGGCAGGACAATGCGGGCAGAGCCGAGGGGGCCGCGGGCAGACAGCGCGCCGAGCAGCGGGGCGGGGGCGAGGGGACGGAGCGGGGGGACAAGCGGCCCCACGCTGCAGAGCGAGGGATCCCCCCCTCCCATGCAAAAGGACCCCCCCCCAGAGCAAGGGACCCCCCCCTCCTTCCCGGTGCTATGAAAGGAGCGCTGGGCTCCGCAACACCGTTCAGAACCTCCCTGAAAAAACATCCCTTTAGAGGATTTTTGGGAGGGGAAGTGCTTTTCGCTTTGTTTTTTACTTGCTTTTTTTAGTTTTATTTTTGCCGTTGTCCCCTGCAGCCCTGCTCCCGCATCCCTGCACTGCTCCTCCCTTGTGCGGGGGCTCGGCCATGTGGCCCCCGCTGCGCTGCGGAGCCGCAACACAGGTCCACGGTCCCGTCCTGCCTGACCACCCTCACAGCCCCTTTGCAATTCAACTATTCACGGAACTAAATTATGAGCCTTTTTCCCCCCAAAAGGTCCAGCAAGGCGAGGGGCTGCGGCACCATAGCTGCTCCCAGTGACACCTCTGTCCCCATCGGGCTCCGTCACCGCAGCCTGCAAGGTGGGACGCGTCCCCTTTTGCGGTCTCCAGCAAGCCTGCAGTAGCCCACATCGGTTCTTAGGTTAGGCTTTAGACCTCAATAAATCTCTGTTTTAAGACTCGTGTTTTCAGCTTCCTAAAGACACGCCAAGCCCCGAGTTCTGAGCCTCCTGAGAGCTGTGCTTGGGCAAGGGAAGATTTAATTATTTGGCTGCAAAAAGCCATATAGCTGGATTCAGCCGCATACACACAACTCTCTCCACCCCCTCCCCTCTTCATCTCTGCTCCACTTTTATCAGCATTGCGTCTCTCCAAGGAACCGAGTCCATAGACATCTCCATCCTCCATCCCTGCAGTGTTTGACGTGGGACACACGACCTTGTCTGCAATGGAGATGTCGGTAGCAGAGCACTTGCCTTGTTTAGGAGAGGGGGAAAAGAGAAACCTTACTGTACTTTGTGGGATTGCCTGATTTCATGCTCGCCTGTGAAAACCAGGCACTTTTAGGTAGGGCTCCTGGGGGAAGCAGGACAAGGAAAGGGAAGAAGCAGAGGACGCGGGCCTCGGAGGAGAGCAGCGTGGTGTTGAGGAAGGTAGCTGCCCTTGCTCTCGAGGCTGTTCTGCAGCAGATGCGTCGCAGCACCAAGCAGTTGAGAACGGGGCATGCCTCCAACCCTGGCAAGAGGCAGGAGTGAGGAAGCACGCGATGCCCATACGGCTACATCGAGCGGTGCAGCAACCCATTCCTCTCCTGCGGACCTGATCCTGAGCGTTGCTCCAGCAAGGCCAGGTACCGTGTAACTGCAGAAGCTCACAGGGCAAGAGGCTGCGAGGTGCAGGAGGGCCCAGCTTCATCAGAGGGCCCTAGAGGCACAGAGATCCTTAAGAGAAGCTGGATTTTTCCCCTCCCTCTTTCCCAATAGATCAGCACAAGTACCAAGCTGTCGGAGACCTGCTTGCTCCTACGTCCATCAAGCGCTCCAAGGTCACAGGACACATTTTGACCTCGTTTGCCCCCACCATAAGTCAGGGGCGATGCAGTGACTGGATTCACTGCTGAGGGAAGGGACAGCCGTACCACTCTGATCTCTTCCACGCAGCCCTGCGGGGACAGACTTCCAGCCATGGGGCAGTTCTGCTCCTGAACAAGTCCTTGGTTCTTTGCAAAGCGGGTAGTGAGGGATAAGAAACCAAGCGCAGGGAGCCAGACCCCAGTAAACCTGAGCCTGGCGTTAAGAGACAGAAGGGAGCAAGTCACTCCAAGGTGATCTGCAGTGCAGCAGGCAAGCTGCTGGCTCCCTCCAGGGGCCACCAAGATGCCAAGGACAGCTCTGAAGGAATGCAGGTAACTGGGGGGCTGCGATGCGTGGGGCCCAATATACCACACCGGGCCTGGTCCCCAGACTGGGGCACGAAGGGGATTGAGAATCAAGATCAATCATGCCAAGGCAGCGCAAGCCAGATGCTCATCCTGGACCAGATCCCTCTCCAGCTTTGCAGGGGAGGGAGTTGCGCAGACTCTGCAGCAAACAGGACTGCCTCAATTCTCTAATGGTCTCTCCTCTCTTGGGCTTCCAATGTGCCCCTTTCTTCTTAGTCAAGAGGGGATTTAGGAGGTTAGATCACTTAGATGTAACCCTCTTCCCCCACACAAAGCCCACTCCAATGCAACCATGCGTATTGCTCTAGCGTGCCTGGCAATAGCAGTCCCATTCCCCGGCTGCAGCTGGGGCTCCACAGGAGAAATGCCCCAAACGTGCTCCCCGCTGTGTGCGCATGAGCCAATGGCTGCAGCATGGCCAAGGGGGGCTGGTTCACATACACCCCACCAGGTATGGTCACGGGCCCCCAGGCTCTGGGGCTGCTGCATGGCAATGAGCCTTTCACCCCAGTCTGAAATGAAGGGAGACAAGCGCACGAGCCAGCAAGAGGCAGATCAGATGGATGGAAAAGAAGAAAGGCTGGTGATGGGGCCGGCCATGGTTTCACTTTGCATGTTTTCTGCTCATATACTGACCCCTATTTGTTTCGGTAAGTCAAGACTCAAACACCTGGGAGCAGAGCCCTGTGTGTATCCATAAAACTGCCCCCACCTTGCCTCCTCCATCGGGTTTTCTGCTCAGTGGTGGGATCCCACGTTTTCAGGGATATGGTCCCACTTCTGCGTCAAAGCCAGCTCCTTAGCCTTGGCTGCCAGTGATCCCAGCTGGCTCGGAGGCTTGCTTTGCTCAGGGTCCAGCTGGGGCCACCTCTTCCAGGAGGTCACACATCCTGCAGGCTGGTTAGACGACAAAAGCCCCCAGAGCAATAGCATTAGTCACACAGCAACCACAGCAGCACCACCAAGTCAGCTCCAGTCCCAGGCACCACCTCCTCTTCATTTAGGAGACCCAAGATCAGACGTACCCCTGTGCCGGTCATGGCTTTAGTGGAGTCAAGTCCAGTTTCCTGATGGAAAAGCCTTGGGGAATACAAGCTGGGCTTTGCAACAGTGGGTCTGGATCAGGCTGTTCCATGATGGAGTCACCACAGAGGACAAATTAACATCTTATTTCCCCTGTACAGTTCCCCCACTCCCAGGAGAGCTACACAGTTTCCCCGTCACAGGGAAAAGCACACCTGGGTCCAAATTGCGGTGAGAAGGAAGATTTACCTTCAACCCTCTGAGCACCCTGTCCTTGTAGACGTACACAAAGCACCAGCCTCCACTCCTTATTTATATGACAACTCGTCAGGGAATAACTATGACTGCCTCATCCTATAAAAGTCAGGCATTAAGGACAGGTTAAAAAATACATATATTTGCTCTCAAATCACCACATGGCAGATGGAGCTGTCTTGTCATCCCACTGCGTGTGCCAGGGAGGCCTCGGGTTTGAGCTACGTCGAGAAATACACGGATTGCTTGCAAATACAATAAGGAGAAACAAATCTGGGCAGGTGCCCCTTCTGAAGGGAAGGTTTGATGATATGGGTGGGTAAATCTAAGAAAGAAAGAGGTTAGGGGAAAGATGATAACAGTCAAGTGCGTAGAAGGCTGCTGTAAGGGGAGGGAACCAGGTGATTTCCATAGCTGTGTAGGTAGTAATGGGCCCGACCTACAGCAGAAATCATTCAGGCATTAGGAAAAGAGCTTTCAGGCGGCAAGGACAGAGAAGCACTGGAAGAACGTGGGAAGGAGGAGAAATTCCTGCCCAGGGAAGATACTGGAGAAGCACCTAGTAGGAGACCCATAACAACACTGGTCCCTCCAGCCTTAAGCAGAAGGTGCCACAAGGAGAAGGTGGCATCACACATCTATTTCCCCCAGAAGAATGCAAAAGCCCAATGACCTTCATGCCTTTTCCTAAGCCCAAAGGGTTCCTCTGTGTCACCACAGAGACCTGAAAAGGTACCACTGCTTGAGTGACGACAGAGCACAGTGTCTATAAAAGCCCAGGCTTGTCATCCTCATACAAGAACAAGGTTGAAGCATCCCCATAGAAGCGATCAAACTCAAGGTGTCATTTTTTTTCCCAGAAAGGTAGAAATGGGATGTACCTTCATCAATCCTATGGAAATAATCCTATTTGGGATTACTTCCTCACCTGCTTTTTCCCAAACCAGCTCAAAACCAATTGACAGCATTACCAAGGTATGACACCCCCAGGTGACATCCCAGAGGTACTATTTTCTTTCACCTCCTAATAGCTCCTTTTTCATGAACCGCACACTTTCCTGGGTATGTTTGCAGAAATAGAGGAAAACAGTGATAATATGATGTGTACAGGATTATATATATGCATTATACAGCTGTATCTGCAGCGTTTTGTCCCCTTGAAAAGAACACGCACAGGGGACTTGCAAAGCCAGACAGGGAAAGATTCAAAGCACTCACTCCGGGACCCTGAGCTCTGCCTGCCCAGCTCTCCAGGGAGGGAAGAGGGTTTTTTTTTAGGCTATCAGGACAATTCACCTCACCTGTAGCACAGCTTTCCCAGCCTGGGCTGCCAGAATTTTGCTACCAGCAGGTAAGGGACTCTGTATGTGCCCTGCAGCAACAGCCTGTATTTTAGAGCAGCTTTCCCCGTGCCGTTTGCAGCGTGGCTGTAGGACTATGAGAGTCCAGGGATCGTTTTCACAGGCTGCTCTCATAACCCTCTAAGTAACCCCATCATCAGCTGCTGCCCAGCTTAAGCAGGCAATACCTGTTTAAACTTTTATCACCCTTTTTACAAAGACACAACCAAGATAAAACCAGTTCCTGCAGAAGCAGAGAAAACAACAGCGGGACAAAGCCATTCTGCCTCTTGCAAAGGCCCAGGTGACCGCAGGATGGCACTACCGCCACTTCTCCTTGAGGGACACCACGGCCTGTGCCAGGAACTGGAATCAGAGAGGCAGGGGCTGCTGCAGGCAGCACCGGGGTTGATTAACAGGGCTGATTAACTACCCAGCGGTTTGGCCTCTCGGGTGGGGTTTCTGTCACTGAACCACCGACGAATGATTCAGTATCCTGGATCTGTGCAGGTGCTGAGCTACGAATTTAGTTTCAAGGGCTGTGGCTTGAATTTTCATTGTGAATTGGGGCAGCAATTCTGTCTCCTTCTGCCAGTCCAGCTTAGCTTTCTCGGTGGCGAGAGCCACTTCTCTGCTCTGCCATTTGCAGTAACAACCAGAAGTGATGTTCTACCAGATTCTCTCACCCACAGCTTTTTAGGCCATTGTGCCTGTCCCCCATCGGCTTTGCCACTCCGACCAGCTCCGAAACCCTCTCGGCCAGGAGGAAAAGTGGCCGAGCATCCCGCAGCCAGCCTGTTACCCAACACTTCTGCCTCCTGGTGCCTTCTGTCCCCTCTGCAGAGAGCAAGAGGCTGCTGGGGAAGAGGCAGGCAGCTCTCGCCCAGCTTTCCTTCGGGTGGGAGGCATGGCTGCTGCTGTGCACAAGGTGGCACTAGCTCTCCATCTTAGCAAGAGCCTGCAGGAGCGCTGCTGATGGCGAGATGCAAAGCAGGTGTTGGATTACTCCTCTGTGTCAGAAGATATGCGCTCCGGTCCCTTCCCTGCATACCCTGACCCCTCTCTGGATACTCCAAACGCCAGCCGACCTGCTCATGCACAGGTCCTTCATCTTACAGACAGCACGACTGGATGCCAGGGCCATCACTCCCACGGATGTGCTGAACATTGGCCAAGAGCTCGTGTTGAAAATGTCAAGGCTGGACGTGTGCAAGGAACATAACCTTTCCTGCTGGTCTGCAAATCAGTGCTGAGACAAAGCAGACCATGTGAAGCCCTTTCTCTCCGTAAAGGTGCAAGGTTACAGCCTTCACCTAGCTTACCCTTAGCTGACCAACTAGTTCTCCCTCCTTTCACTTATTTCCACAGGCTTGCCAACTGAGAGCCACGTGAACGTGTTCCTTCTCCCTCCCCAGAGCCCCAGACTCAGCCCAAGCCTCCCCTTCCCCAGCCTTGTCCCTCCTGAGTCAACTGTGGTACGCAGTCTCCAGGGAGACTGGATGGCCTTTGACAACTCCACTGCACAGTGGTAACCTGCAATCTGCGCCCCCCCGCCTTTGTTCCAGGAAAATTTCCACGAAAATGTCAGCTGATTTAGAGATATTCATATTTTGTGCAAAGAAGTGATCAAAGGCTTGCTTGCAGCTGCTGAGCTTCATTTTAGCTATTGCACAACAGAAGCAGCTTGTTCCTAGTTCACCTTTCTCCCAATAGCAACTCCAAATGAGAAGTGAGATTTAAATAAGATCTTCAGAAATCAACTAATGTGATGTGTCAAATCTTGCATTGAGAGCAAAAAAAAGAAGTAGAAGCAGGCGAAAGGAGTGGGAATGGTCACATGGGATAATTTGTCAAAAGCTTGTACATCAGCTCACTGGGGAGAGGACCTGTATCACATGCTTCTAAGTGGGCAACGTCCCTTTTAGAGGGGTTACTTGTAGCTTGGTACCCTCGTAAAAGACATCCCATGGGGTCCTGCAGCAAGAGAGGATGTGCACTGTTGACGCAAAGGCGCAAGGCTGCCAAATCTGGGGGCAACTAAATTGCAGGCTCAGACTGTAAGGCAGGAGAAGTTGACAACCTAAGTGTCTGGAAATAAAATAAGGGGGTCGGGGAGGAATTGGGATGTAGCAAAGAAGCGCTGGAAACCAGCCAGTGGAAGCAGGAGGACATGGCGGGGCTGATTTACTGTGCTGCCTGCAGTCTTACACTGCACGCTCTGCTGGCGGCACAAACCCTTCACACCAAAGACTCCCCATCTTCCCAGTGCAACTAGAAAGTAATGGCTAGACAAAGTCAGGAATTTACACTACCAAAATCCTGATGCAAAACTTTACCTCCCGGAAGCCCATCATTTCGCAGCTAAATTCAGGTGCAGACCCCAGAGATAGAGAAAAGCTTTTGGCATCATTACAGGAAAAGATCTAGAGTGCTGTAGGAAGTTATGTTCCAATTAGCTTCACGTCAACGGTGGGGTAAGCATTACAAAGCATTTAAAAGATCAAATGCAAAAGCACAGCTTGAGTAATAGGGACCAAGGTGGTTTCAGCTAGGAACAGTTGTGGTTAATCTGATGGAGCTCTTTGAGGCTGTAACTGCTACAGGAGTCAAAGCGGAGGAAACAGGCAGAGCACAATTAGGTTTGCAGCATGCAGTGGACAAGGCTTTGCAAAAGAAGCTAATGACTCAGATGGGGAGTCCCAGAATAAGTGGATGTGCTGTGGCTTAATGCTCTGGAAATTGCCCAGAAACAAAGATGCAAGCAGGAAGGTATTAATGGAAACCTTCTATGTCAGAAGGAAATGATTCCTGGGACGGAACAATACAGTCAGCTTGTCTGGAGCAGAACAAAAGGCAGTAAGGTAAGACAGAAAGCTCCCTAGGGCAGGGAGCTGTATTTCGGTTCCGAACATCATGTTCCATGACCCGTCATGCCCCAAACGAACAATTCTCTCCTTTTTTTTTTCCCAAACAGAGCTGCTGGAATTCTGCTTTTTGTATTTTCTCCCTCATTTTTCTGCTCTAATGGTGTTGGGTTTGGTTTTGTTTTTAAACAAAATCAGAAACTCCTTTCAGAACAAACAGCGTCAGCAGCACGCACAGGCCCCATCTACGTGGGGATGGAGCAGTCGTACGGCTGCGATTGCAGCACAGGGAGCCCAAGCCGAGCTATGCCAGATGGTGCTAACAGGGAGTTATGCTCCCCACATCCTTCCCTCCATGCACTCTGCAAATCTGCAGGCGAATGGGAACAGCAGGTGAGGAACAGAAAGGCCTCATTTGGTTCCTATTATCTTTGGTAAGAGTTTTGCAACTGATGCACATGGGAACAAATTCCAGGCGAATGGCACCTAAAAACCAGCTAACTGCAGGGCTTTGTAACCCAAGCGCAGGGACATAAGAGAAAACTCCAGTGTTAGTCATGTTGGAGTAAAGACGAATTTTTTAGCTGTACTCCTTGAATTCACTGCTTGGTTGTTATACTGATGAGACAGACTGATTCTCAGGTCTAGGTACATCAATTCAAAGGCCCCAGTCACGGGGTTCCCAGCCTTCTGGAAGTCATCTTACTGCAAGAGCCAAGATTCACGTTTATCAATCCATGAGCTACTATTATCAAGCATGGTCTGTGGTCTATGGTCAGCTAAGAAAAAAAAAAGTAAAATACGCTTGACTACTGGAAGATTCATCAGAAGGGAAAAAGAAACCCATCCTCCCATCCTGATCCTAGGGCTGCAGAGGCCACACAAGTTAACGAATCTATTTGCCAGAGAAGGCTGCAAAGCACGGCGGGAGGTCACCAAATAACTCTGTGACGCACTCCTACAATTTACTACAAACCAGCTTATTTTCATGTGAACTTACTTCTTGATTCAACAGGTGTTTAGAACGCTTGGAACAATCTACCAGTTATATTACCTCAGAGTGACCCATACATATCTATAAGTTTAAATGAATGCAAAGGCCCTGCCCTGTCACAAACACATCTACAAAGGCATCCTAAATACACAGTTGGACCTATGGAAAGAGGCAAAGCACTGACCAACTCCCTCTGGGTCATCCAACTGAGCTCTACTGGTGGCCACTGAAATGGCAACGCTGTTAACTGAATCAGCAACGACCAAATTAGCACCGCTCAGACGATCCGGATCTCTGCAGTCGGGTTCTTGGCATGCAGTTTGCTATTGCATTTTCTCCAGCTTTGCTAATTCTGATCCTTTACCCTCCACTAGCTGTACTAACTGTACAGCCTAGGGCGCAGATCCAACCACTGAAATAAGGCATTTTGGTTTTTACAGTTAGGGTTCCATTGAAAAAAAAAGCATGGGCAGGACAGTAAGAGGAAGGGGAGCAGCCCTCAGTGACAGATAGCTGGTGCCTTTAAGCCAGCTTTACTACTAGAGAAAAGATATAACACTGAATAAAATCCTTATCTTATCAGTGCTTTTACATTGCAGAAGAACCACAGAGCTCCACAAACCACTGCTTTTTTATTTATCTGCAAATCCTTGCAGGAAGGAAAACCCATCCTTGCAGAACCCCCTTCTCACGGGTGGGCTGTAATCACCCACCGTGGGATGTGCTTTTACAGCACGGGCAACTGGGCAGGCGTCACACCACACCACTCCTCTGGCAAAGGTTTTCTAAAAATGTGAAAAAGGGGTTGGTTTCCCTGTTTGTATCTCTGAAAACAGTCTCTGATGCACACTGCGCCTTCCAGACCTCCTCCCACCTCTGCTATTTTATTTCATTTTTAATCATCCCACTTTTCTCTATGTTATCATCATTAACACTTTTAATGCATTTCTGATAAGAAACAGGGCGAGATTGCCAGCTAGTGGAAATCAGCAGTGTCTGGGGCCGTGCCAATTCCCTTCAGCTCAGACACACGGCAATACAGTTACCACCTTTTCATTCGCATGGAGAAAAAGCAGCACTATTTCTCACCATACCTCTCTTTGAAGCATACAGATACGTATAAGTGTATACATATCTCTACTTACATAAACACTCATACACATAAAAGCTACTATCTAGTAGAGAAATCCCAGTGTTCATTCCTGAGTGCAATTTCTTTGAAAAACTAATGGTTTATTATGTGCAGAATGTTCTTATTCTACCGAGGATGAAAAGTGCCTTGTAGAACGAAGCCTGAGAAAGCGGCACTGGAAGTGATGACATTAGATCACGAAGAAAATCCATTATAACTATCCAGGACTGTGGGGGTCCTGTTTGTACAACATGTCCTGCGGGCAGAGGCGTCAGAGAGGTACTGCCAATAAATCCCCCTTTTTCTGTGACATGATGGCTCTTGTAACTAATCTTTCAAACGGACTGAACATTTGCTGCAGTCACCAGGCTAGAGGTGCTTTCTGCCTCTGGACAAACTTTACCAGCCTGACTAATGGCGCTGCGGGCTTCCTGGTAGTAATTCAAATGGCTTCTTTATTGCTATATGAGCAACAACTGACACATGTTTTAATAACCACGAGCCTCTTGGGAAAGCCCGTGTGTGCTTCTCACTGTAGGTGTGTTGGTGAAGCTGATGACCACATACACACTGTGCCATCACCTATTTTCCCTCCCCTCCTCCTATCTTTCCATTTATCTCTAACATAACCACACGCTCACACTTTAAAAACCAAATAAGAACAAAAATCACAGCATTACTTTCACATTTTCCACCTTTCCCTGCATTTTCCTCAGGTTTAGCTTCCCCGGCCCCCAGTCTGCCCTTCTGCTCACGCTGCAGAACTGCTGGGGAGGCTCTCGTGTGCCCCGCTTCTCCACAGGCTTCTCACTCCTAACGACACCTCAATGCCCGGAGTATTTCTGAATGAAAAACCGCATATGTTCAATGACTGAAAAGCACAAAACCACTGCTTCATAAACGCCTTGTATCTTTTTACTTACCCTCTTCATTACCTCTATGGGCAACTTACTTTCTAGAGCCTCAGCCCGTCAGGAGGAGGTGCTGAGAGGGAAAGGGCTATGTGCTCTCTCCAGTCGTCACACGGGTCATATTCACCGGAGCAGATGGTCATTTTGTGTATGGTTCTGAGGATGGTTATCCCTCACAACGCACTCTCATTTCACCAGGAGCCTTTTGAAATTTAGCAGGAGGAACCTCTGTGCAATTTGTCATCTGCAGGCTCACATCCTTGACTGTATTTATTATTTAAAATAAACCCTAACATATTAATAATAACAACTTAAAAAAACAACTAGTTGAAGATCACCCTGTCTGCCAGTCTTTTATGAATATTCTCCTTCTAGGATTTATCTTTCACTATTGCGTCCTTTGAAACAACTGAATTAGCAACATGCAGTGTTTTCCCATCCTCAGCAAGGTCAGGAAGTTAAGGAAAAATCTGAAATGATACCTGGCTCATAAAATCCCTCTTTGTCCTCATCTAGCATTTTACTCACTATGGGCAGATTACATTTCCCATAGGAGCTCATTAGTGCTGCTCTTTGCTCAGCATCAGGAGATCTTTTGGAGTTGTCTTTACTCCCAGCTGGTAAAAATTGCTTTTTGTTTCTTCTCCTGACTTACTGCCCACCGCCCCCCAGGTCTGAAGTGGCATTTTTGGACCAAAAAACCCACCGTGCTTCTAAGCTTGATGATGACAAATGAATGAACTGTTAAGTTACGTGAACCAAGTGTACAGCCAAGGAACAATGAAAGATAGCCTTGCCGAACTAACAGGTTAACACTAGGAACTCTTGTTCCTCGTCAGAGCAAACAAGGAATTATTACGGTGTTAGTGATTTAGTTCTAATTTCTGCTTTACAGAGGTCAAACACATAAAATTAGAGGACGCAAAGCAGTCGTCTTTGCCTTCACTTTTAAAATGCTGCAGGCCTACGGGAGTGATGCAACATGCTGATACACCTCCTTAATTGTTTCTTTTGTTCCACATTTCTATTAGCTGATCTAGCATTAATGCAAAAACCATAAATCACTACAACACTCTGGCTCTAAAGACTGAACACTGTGCAATAAGCTAGCTTAGTTAAGCAGGTACTACATATAAAACAAGGTGTAACTAAAAAGCACTGAATTTGGTGTGATTAAGTATATCACCACCCAACTGCTGCACACTATTCAGTTCCAGTACACTGCAATTTAGTATTTTGCTTTAAAGGGAGATCTCAACAAAGTTAAGCAGCCACTTGCACGTGGACCAAAAAGGGTAAAACATGAAAAACCTTCCCACAACTTGTCAGTGGCTTAAGCCAGAAAACCTGCTTTGGTATCTCAGAATCTAACGCTGTCCCAGAAAGGGAGTCCCTACTGGTAACTGCTTCTCCTCGCCAGCGAGCAGCCTCCATGCTCAGCCACCGCCGACCGCCTCGTTAGCCTGTCACCCCTAGTCACTGCTCTATCTCAGAGCACCTACAGGAAAATACAAAATATCTCCTTTAAGGATTAAATCATGCAATCTTTAAGCAGAACAGTTCAAAAGACCAATGCAACGACACGGTTTTGTTATCGGTCCTAACCTGCACCTGCCTCCCAGGCTTTGTCCTATCTCAAACCTGAGCAGCAGAAATGGGAAGGAGCACAGCTTTTGTGAATTCCAGAGCACTAGAAAGGCTTGGCATGAGTCAAACATTGGAAGAGAGGGCTAGAAACTTTACCAGACAGTTACACTTAACACATTTCTATTCTTTCATGCCAGATAGTGATAAACGCCAGGGACGTATTTATGAAATAAAGTTATTGGAGGCCAAAACATCAAAATACCTTGCCCTTCCACAGAAGTGTTTTTGAGGGCTCCTGATAATCAGCTTATTTAAACGCGGCCAAAAGCCTCTGCTGACAGATTTTGAGCTTACAAAAGCACTGGTTTGTTACAGATCTCCGAAGAGTTCTTCCCCTTGAAAATGAGACTATCCACACTCACATAACTGTATTGTGCCAATATTTTACACATTTATATGAAACAGATTTATATTAGAAAAGGATTTCCATATGCACCAATGGGGTAAAAAAGCCAAATAGTTGCCATAAATGCCCAGACCTTCCAAAATTCACTCTCTTCCTGAATGTGCCAATTATCCAGAAGTTTCACCCCAAAGGGGGTGAAAAGGAAGCCCCTCTGCCAGTAAGTCTAACTTCAAACTTGGTAAATCTGGGCCTACTACATGGCACGTGCACTAATTAGAAGGTAAATCTCCAGCCAGGTGTAGACATCGATCTGCTTTGCTGCTTCGTTAGCCTAATGACACCCACCTCCCGCAATGGTTCATCAGAAGCAGGGTAAATACTGTTTCAGCAAAGTGCGTTCAGTTGCAAGAATCAGTTTCTGATGTTCAGTCTCTTTGCCATCAGCGTTTTTAGGGAACTAAAACATGCTGCTCCAGGGGAGCCAACATCAGCAAGAACCATTACATCAGTGGGTTTTAACTTCTTAAGAGGGCTTGCAGACCACTAACTTTCAGGGAGATGCTGAGCTCTCTCAGGGAGTTGGATGTTATCAATAATCCACCTGCTGAAGTAACAATTTGTAGACGCAAAACAGCAGTTTACAATAACGCTGTAAATGGGAACATAACAGCACAGCAATACTTTAACGGAGGGACTACACAGAAGATAAAAAGGATGAAAAAAGCTCCCTAATAATATACATATGGATTGATATATCATTTACTGACAAAATTTACTTTCTCCTTATTTTTACCTCACAGAATGGGGGGGAATCTCAAAACGGTTGCTTGAGATATGTATTACTGCTCAAGGCGTTGCATTAGTAATCTAAAAATACCTGGAGAACGCAGATTTGGCAAAACAAGTATTTACACCTCTTTCATCCTTTCTTCATTATTGAAACCACAGCAAAACACCAGATCCTACTGATTTAGCAGCAGTTGGACAACATTAGAAACGCCTTTGGTGAAGACTTTACCAACTGTCTGTTGTCATGGTAACATCCCAGGTAAAAATAATTTCTTGAATAACTTATAAACAGACAGATGGCAGAAAACCTCCTACGCTCTTCAAATTAAAGGAGATTCAGTAAAAGACAGTGTTGATGCCAGCCCTATAAAGTCCTGCATGTTGAAGAAAGCACGTCTCCAAGGTCTTCCTCGCACTGTCAGTAACTCACCTCAGGAATGTGAACAAATGGGAGATCAGGGATGTCACAGAAATCAAAAAGATGCTACAGAAGTCAAGTCAGCACTCTTTTTATGTAGGATTTCCCAAGGGATTACAAAGGTGCCCTGAAATTATGATCCTCCATAAAATAAGGAAATTAATCCAGTATCATTCCAGGGGACAAAAGCTGTTCTTGTAATTCCTAAAGCCCTGCCCTGCTTGTGCTCTTGCTAGGAAATGAAAAATATTATAGACTGTCATCACATCGCATACGCAATATGCAAACCAATTTAAAAGGATTTGTTTCAACAGTTTTCTGAAGCCAGGAAAGCCGTGAAATCCGTAACGTTCAGGCACAAGGCGACCCCATTCACCCTAACATTAGGTCAAGGTGCCGATACGTGTGACCTGGAGGTAGCGCCATGGGAACGATGCCAGCTTTGAGACGGTCCACGGGACTGAGCCACGTTACTCCCAAAATCCACAATCTCCCTCTGCCAAGTCACACCCCAACCCCACCACACACCACCTCAACATTTTGACTCAACTCTCTTACTCCTAAAAATAGGCTGAACAAGAGCTGTTCCTTCTCAAAGGAGCCGTGGACAAGGGGGGCTACAGCCAAGGTGGTTTATCACAGGAAAAGCCACAGCTCGCACTACTCCTGGGCAGTAGCACAAATTCCAATTAAAAACCTGCACTTTCCCAAAAATAGCGAACAGCTTTCTCCTAAAATGAGCAGATGCTGAGCACTGTTGTCAGAAAAAGCCAGAGCTTTTTCCAAGTGAAACAGATTGTTCGGTATAAAGAATTCAAAGTAACTGAGACCAGGAAAAGGAGCATTTATCAAAACACACTTTCCCCCCCATTAGATATTATTTATGCTTCATTTTTGCATTTATCTATCACTTTAACTAAGCTTCCCTCACCTCCCTCAACTACTTTTCTCAACAGGCGTATAAGAAAAGGGCAGTAACATTACAAGAGTTATTTTGCTTTCGATACTTTTGTAATATCTTTGCCTACAGTTGTTTTTTTAATGCTCACATTTACTGGAATTTCCATCTTGCCTGGCCAAATAAAATCACTCAGTATTTAAAAGGAAAAGCAAAGACATGTTCTGTTACAACTTGCTCATGTTCTCTAGTGCACTATGGTCAGTCTAATGATAAAAATAAACACTACTATTTTTTTTTTAAGCTGAGATCTCACTAATATCTTTGAATAAATCCATTATTAAGTTCTCCAAATGAAAATGAAGTATTTTGTGAAGAAACACTCACATCTTTTAATATTGATGGTTGTTCAAAGGGTGAAAGGAAAGAAAAAAATTAGGATTTTAAATTTTACACCCCTTATTTCCACCTCCCAAGAACGAGCAAGGTAAAAACCAAAGTCTGACCTTAATTTACGAGCCCGTTGTGTTACAGCAGAGCAGTAACCATGAACATGAATTTGTTTATTTTTGTCTGCCTGTGTCTGTGCTTACATCTCAGTGTAATTTAACTTTTCTCTACAAGCTCAAGTCATTTAAAACCATCCTACACCGCAACAAATATAATTCCATAAAGATTAAGTAGTCAGTACTATTCCTTTTGGTGTGACTACCAGCAAATTAATATGTTTTTTTTTCCCCTGATGATGTAACACTGCCAGGTTCAGAGCAGCACCACATCCTGCCATCGCTGACCCTCAGCGAACCAGAGAATTAATTTCCCTTAACTCTGCAATCAGTACTTGGTACCACCAGCTACATTTGGCTTAAAAGTGGAAGGCAGCAGGGAAACTGTCACACACACGCAGAAACATCAAACAAAATCACTCATTTAAGGAGTGAATCTAAGCACAAATTCCAAAAGCACACAGATTCTTTCAGAATTATTACTTGGGTTGAATAAAGAATAAATAAGACATGAAGTTATTCTACAATGAACGCTGGAAGAATGCTTTCTTCCCCTCGCAGTGTAATTTGAACACAACAAAACGAAAAAGTGAGGCTTCTCCTTAAATTGAAGTGGCATTTGATTGAAAATTAGCACAACCAGCAGCCTGCACGTCAGTTATCTTAACATTCAACATGATCATAATGAAAACAACTACTTTATCCTGTTTTCTCCCCCCACTTTCACTCAGCGCTGTGGCTGGGTGGTATGGCACTACACTATCTGCAAGGAATCTCTGCATGCTGAAGCTGTTACGCATTTTTTCTACTACCCACAAAGCCAGACAGCAGGTTGAGACACATCGTAACTTTTCTTAAGGATACAGCCAAACCAGTTTCAGCTAAAAGTTCTCCATTTGTTGGGTTTTTTGTTTTTTGAGGGTTTTTTTTTGAAAATATTTACCTGAAGTCTATAGGTATATCACCGCAAAAATACTTTTTTTTTTTTTTTTTTTTTTTTTTTAAGATCTAAAAAAAGAAATAAAAATTGGATAACTAACTTCTCTCTTCAGGGTCCAGATGGAGCTGAATTCATTTTGGCTCTGGACTCACCACTGCAAGTGTCCTGCCTTAACAACCGAAACTAACAGCAGGTGCTTTTATTAGATGGCAATGTGTTTATGAAATGCAGTATTGCTTCAAAAAGTCTGTTTAAAAATGTTAAGATATCAAGTCAAATCACTAAAGCTAGAGTTGGGAAATACAGCCAACACTGCTGTTAAAGAAGCTGTTCAGAGCTTTACTTCTATTTGGAAAGTCCTTTTCTGATCCCGGTGAGCCATGGCTGTCATTGCCTTCTGAAGGCTACAGGGCAACTTCCAACTCTTTCTTCGGGTTCTCTCCCATAGAAGGGGAAAGGAAAGTAGAAGTGACAGCCACTGTACACACATGTATTTCCTTTGAGGAACGGTAACATTCAAAGCAGCTTGAATGTCTTCTGCAGAGTCCCACGAAACCCTTCTGCAGTCATCAAGTGTACTGAGCACAAACATCCAAGTTATTCAATCCAAACACTTCTCAAATTAGACTTAATTCACAAGTCGCCATAAAGGGTGATTATAACCTAGGAAGACAACTGAAAATAGGGGAAAAAACGAAAATGACATCAAACTTGCTAAATATGTATTGTTTATTAAGGCTTGTATTCTCCTAGAGGAAAAAGTTAATCTGATGCTGTCCATTACCCCTTACAGGCAGTAACAGTCCAGAGACAGAGTTATACGTTCTAAATACAAGTCTAAATGATACAGATTAAACTTTATTTAAATTGGAGGTCCTTTTGGAGTAAATAGTATTCAGAAGATACTTGCTTTCTAATATAGTAAAAGATCCTCTACAATAAACACGTGCAGATTCAGTGTGCTAGAGCAGCGGACATGAGCACCATTTCCATGCTTAATTGGAACTCCAGTTGGTGACAGGTTCTCCGACGGTCCCCTCACTCCACAAAAACATGACAGCAAATTCAGTTTCTTAAAACAGGTTTTTTTTACTCATCCAACAGAAAAAAATTAGACATACACACTGTCAATTTTAGACATCTGAGGCATAATCCATCATATTATCCGTACTATTAGTTCCTACGTTAAAGCTCAGCATTATTGGTATAAAAACTTTAAATGGCATTAGGATTTGGGGGGCGGGAGGGAGTAATGAAGGGAAGGATTAAAAATGATCTGCAATTAACTAATAACACCTGAAAGCTGAAACAGGTTTAAACACATTGTCCAAAACCCCTGCAATGTTGATAGCATCACATTATTATTTAATTAAGCTACAAAAACCGTAAAGCAGAATTATGGCTGAGAGAAAGCATCTCGCTCACTCTCGGCAGGATATGGTATAACAAATGCACACTGAAGCACTGGTTAACAGAATGTGGAAGGGAAATATTTTCCAGAGAAACAATTTCACTGACAATTTGATTTTCTACTAGACAGAAAAAACCAACATGGCGCATTAGCGATTTTAAAAGTGTAATTGTACAGATAAATAAAGAGGCATAGCAGCTGCACAAAGTGATCAGAAATTTAGGGTTTTTTCATTTCAAAATTCTGAAGTGCAGTATCTTAAAAGTTGTTTTTTTTTTTAAATGATTAAGAAAATAATATCAATGCATGGTTTCTTACTTCCGCCATGGAAAAAAAAAAAAAAAGGGGTTTGGAAGGAGGGTAAAGGAAAATTTGTCATGTATTCTCCATAATCTCTATATCTGGCTAGGAACATAATTTGTGCCAAAATAAAGTCTTTGGGAAGCATTGACACTTTAGTATGCTCATGTATAGGTCCACATTAGGTTAATATAACTGTTTACCAACTTAAAAAAATAAAAACAGACACACCTTTATTAATGATTTCTACAGAATTTTACATAGAAAAAAAGATACAAATTAATGCAGATCCACTTGGGCAAAAAAACCCTACAATGTACTTAAAGATGCGACAACTTAATTTCCCCTGCACGAGAAGATATATTGGAGCTGAAAGCTTTAGTTTGTCCTGATGCCAGGATACAGCACCAGTATACTTAAATTTTGTTTCTCATAGTCGAATTTAATATCAGTTCTAGTATATATATCAAACTGTATATGTTTATTCTTATTGTTTGTTTCGATTCTGACGTTCCTGCAAAGACAAAAAAAGTTAAAAGTTAAGAAAGATTTCAGTCAAATGAAAAAGCAAAAAGTTTTCAGCAGTAAAACAGCACTGATGTGATCCCAGACAATTATACACTTTGTTAAAACATTGCTGCTACATTTTATAAATACATTGTATATACCTGACAACCCAAGGACTCAGTAACTTAATATTAAGCGCAGCTTCAAGTGGAACTGTTGAATGAATACCTACAGTCACTTCAAACTGACAGCAGATGAAGGTCACAGTAAGAAATGTATGGAATATCAACATTCCTAAGCAGCAACAGGACCTGCAATATTCTACTTTCTGTATTATTGCAGTTACTGCAGTAGCACAACCCATACAAGAGCAGAAAGGAGACGGTAGACAAATGAACTCCACAGAACTGGTATAATTTTGAAGCACTCAGATGACTTTGGAGTTTTAGTCACATTCAATAAAAGCAGGATTTAAGCTCTCTAGAAATTCTCTTCCTATCTGTTGAACTATTCTGGGGAGGCACTGTGAAATAACTGACAAGTCAGAGAAAAAAAAATAAAACCACCAACAAAAAACCCCCCAAAACCAAACATCATCAGGTGGAAGAAAAGTTATGTGCTTTTGCATGGTCTGGTAAAAGACCAGCACAGCTAGACTAAATAACCTGAGACTTTCTAAAAGCGTGCCAGCGCAGAAGCCAGCAGGCTCTTTGGAGACTCTCTCAAAAGTTTCCACTAACCACAAATACTGAGAAGAGCTAAAGGCAACCTGAAGGCATCCCTCAATTCCTGTAAGTCTTCATCTGACCAACTTGTGCTCTCCCAGCAGCAAACAGTCATGCCTCCACTCCGATCCCGAGCAGAGGCTCTCCACAGGGCTTATGCAGTTGAGCAATGTGATAACAAAAAAGGAGGGGACTTTTTCAATAATTGTTTCAGGTGCCCCATAGGTTGCAAACATGCAGAAGACAGCAAGACGAGCTGAATAAAATACACTGTTGTATCTTTTGCTCAGGGCATTTTTCCAGCCAGGATACCATGCAGACTGAATAGAAGAGGTTCAGCCTCACTGTTTTCCATTTCATCCTAATGCTGTTTAAAACAGACTGCAAAACAGGCATGTAAAGACTCTACTGTGTGTACTGTACTCGAATGCATCAATATGCACCAAATCCTATTTCAAACAAGAAAATTGTGAAATAGCCTAAGCACAAACAACAGTCAACTCCTAAACTAACACCTTCAGATTTTACTTGTTTTGTAGAATCTTTCTGTATAAAATTCATCTCAGAATTGTTTCTGTTGTCATGTAAAGCTTATTTGCAAATATACCAAAGATTACAAATGTAACAGACTGTATTTGCTACTTCAGCTGGTCACAGCATAAAATCAGAAGAGTTATTTTTAAATGGAGTATATTGATTTCTGCCTCCAGGCAGAATAATAATTTTAATATTTCCATAATAAAATTAAGTCTAGTATAAATTCTTAATCTATGATTTAAAACAGAAGACAGCAAAATTTTTACCAAATCAAGAAAATAGTATAGATTTTTTTTTTAAAAAAAAGTATCTATATTCCCCTATCTTTTAACTGGTGACTTATGATGAACTGTCAATGAAAGTAATTTCTGAGTGGTAGATTATCAGAATATATTAAGTGTTTTAAGTTCTTAATGAAAAGAACTTACAGCTGCCTGACATTTCAAACAAAAGGTGGCTAGAAAGAATCTAAAAGTGAATCATATCAGCCCTTTTTTCCAGGCTTCTAAAGAAGCAGTTGTTCCACTCTACTTCCATTTCCAAGGTGGCAAATCCCCTTTACTCTGCTTCATTGTCCTACCATGTGCATCAGCCCGTTCTTTCCCATTGCCACCTCGTATCACTTATTTTTAGTTTTGTATGTAGTCATCCGCTGACCCTCACAATCCCACTTTCTCCGATTCGCGTGGACTAGTCCCACATAAGCAGACAACAGGCTAGAACATGAGACTTCTACCTGCCACCCAGAAAGTACACCCATGGCATTCGGACTCAACTCAGGCTTTATAATTCCTAATTTATAATAAAAAGTGCTATTTATTGAGCAAGTTATTAAGCAGTTCCTCCTACCTTGCTGGTTGCTTTCTCTCTCGGGGACTAATCTGAGTCTTCCTTTTAAAAAGTGTCTGAAACCATATAAACTGATGGGGAGGAAACTGATATAACAATTCTTCGTGCTCTTGAACATGGCTGCTTTTTAGAAGCTCTAACTCTCAAACTGTCTTCCTTACTGCTATTTAGCACTACTGCAAGCAAGAACAAGCAGTTTTGTAAGCAACTAACAAAGCTTTGGTCATTTTGGTTCTGAAGATCCATTCGGAGCCTTCATAGTTTCTCTTCTCCAGGGGAATTCTCTGATATCTCAGAGGGGAGCTCCTGTTGCATGCTTCTCCTTCGTGACATTAATACGTATAGTCTTCAGACACAAGAAAAACTGGTTTTCACAAAACCTGCAGAAGCTTCCATTTTCGAGATACGTCCCTGTCAAACTTCTTTTCCCTCCACCTCAGTCTGAAGAAGCTGTCAACCTTCCTACTAAACTTCATTTGTTAAGGTCAGTGGGATGAAAGCATTCATCTTCTGACACAAAAATTTAAGCGTTATCTTTGTATGAGGAAACACAATTAGTATTAATCTTTTTAATTACAGTTTTGGAGGAAGGAAAATATTCTGTCCTTAGGAGTTCTGTGTCAACGAATGTGTTCACACAAAGCATACTAAAAGGAAATACACAATGCTAGAAGCAAACGAGTATTTCTAAGTGCCAACACGTGCTAGCTAACACTTTACAATATTAATCACCCAAAAGGAGAAATGGTAAGCTTGGTGATTCAAGAGCTTTCTGATATAAGACTACTCAGCTCCTCCAGCACAACACCAAGGTGTAGACCTTGGAATAGCCGAGTGCCTTGACACACACCAGAGGTGACAGCACAGCAGTCCACCCCAGTCACTATGGCCATCCAGTTAAATACAGATCTATGAAGACGAGCTGCTGACAGTAGACCAACCCACCTGTCCTACCACGAGAGATGCAAACAAAAATAACAAAACCTGCAACAAGTTTATTTTCTTTACAAGCTTTTAACTTTGGAAGACAATTTTGTTAAGACTATACAAGCACGTTTCTAGAGAACGTTAATAATTAATGCCACATTATACTCTATTTTCTTTTTAAAGACGCTCTCTCACACTTGTTGCAACTTTTTCACGTTTTAAGAGCATGAGCTTTGATCACAGAAGTTGCTCTCTTTGTGGACACTGTAGCGGCCCTGGAAACTGCCTGAGAAATGCTTGGAGGCTCAGGAGACATCTCATGCCGCTCACTTTTTTGCAATTTCATTCCAGACACCAATATCCTTCTATTACTCCTTTCCCAGGTTCTGGGTCACCAGACCAGCCTTAAATAGTTTATTACTAAGGCAAATCAAAAGCTGGACTTACATCCCAGCATGAATAAATCTTCCCTCAATTCTAGACGATGATACAGCAATGCTGGTAACATTGATGAATTTTTGGCACTTTAGTGAATGTCACCCAGGATTTTACCCGCCCTAATCCTCACTTGATGATCTGGTGTTAACACAGAGGTTCCTGGATCAGTTAAACGCAGGGAGCACACACTAGTGCTCACACTGCACACATTAGTTAAGGAAACACCGGCTAGCAACAAACTGTAACCATCGAAAGGAAGGAACTGAAATGCTGGTGGGTTGCATTGTACGGATTACATGAAGTTTTTCTTCCCTACTAAATATTTGTGTATAAATAAAACTAAAGTATTGAGGCCTTCCACGTGTAGACTTTTAAGAATTCTAGCCCTTTGTAATTACAACTGTGGTGAAATGGAAGCACCAAATTTCAAGAAGTAATTTTACTGCTAGACAGAGTATAATGAATGAAAAACACAGCAAACTGAAAACCAGTTAATATGGCACATATACAAATAACCATCTGAAAACGTCAGTTAGGTCATAAGGTACATTAACTGGCAGTAAGATTCTACAAAAATTATTGTTACAGGAAGGTAAACTTTGCATAACAGGAAGGCTTTAACTTACATAGCACAAACTGCTCAACAGTAAGAACTTTACGTGCGTGCATATCCTGCAAAGAAACTCTTCCAGTAATCAGAGGGACTTCTAAAATTCATTTAGTCAACGAAGACAAAAATATTAACTTTCTAGACAAGTTTTATAGAATGCAACCTGACAAGCAGTATCTTGTTTTTCACTCCCTTCCTGTTGATCTGCTTTACCTCTCTAGCTCTGTTATCTTCCCCAGTGTACTTCAGTTGTCTCTATATTGTCCTATTTTCTAAGCTATTCAGAGAAGTCTAAGAAATGTTAAATTAGCCTTCAGAGTTTATTTTCTGAACATGTCATACAAGCTAGAGCCTTGGTTTTAAATGAGGCAGAAAAACTGCATTATTTTGAAAAACTGATCCTGTTATAAAGCAGTGACCTGGACAAGAATATTGTATCAGCACTTGAACTGAAAGCGTGAAACAGTTGTGCATATTTAAACAACCCAATGCAGGATCAGCTCAAGAGGTGACCATCAGCCCCTCAGCTACTACAAAGCAAAGCCAGTTCGGCATTCAGTGCGTAGCCATCTGGATCTTCCGCAGGCCAGTAAATTAACTGTTCCGAGACTAGCTCTCCTATCACATCCCCAGCACTCTCACTCCTCAAACACGCACATTATCCTCCCCTCCAGACTCAGCAGCGAATCACCGTGAGACACAGCATTAAAAAACCCCAATCAATCACCCCCCTACATTGTAAACACTGGACAAAGGAACCAAGGCCTTTGGACCTATTCAAGATTCTCTCCTACATAAGGGAACACCTCTCTTCACGATACAGGTTACATTGAATATTGAATTACTAATTGTCTACTGAAGCAATGAAGTGTTGAAGTAAAGGCTTTTAGGTTTTAGCTCGTGGAACTTCACAGAGAGCACACAAGCTTCAAATCTTAAGCTTCCCTTCCCTTCTGTGTTGAGGTATGCTCTGCACATAGTATCAGGTGGCTAGGAATAGTTGATCTAAAAAGTTAAGACACTGATGTCCTTTTCTCTTATAATTTAGGGGTATATTCCATGAAGCCAGTTTAAAGCAATTTTATCTGCACTTTAAAATGGCAATATACCTTTAAAATTGCAACTTCAATTTAAGCTCCAAGAACTTGCATTAAGTCTTTGCTTCAAAATGTTTTTTGAAGCAAGCGTGAGCTGCACTAAATAAATGAGCTGTCAAATAAATGGTTTAATTGAAATGCTGTACAAAAAAAGTCTATGAAACACTATCAATAACAGGCAACTTTAAGTGTTAGTTAGGAACTACACATCCTGACACCTATTATTTTGTCAGCCCATTACTTCCAGACTGCCTAATTAAAGGCATTCTTGAAACTGAGGTCCTGAGATAGATAGGGACAGATGTCTCTTGCAGTAGACTTAGAGCCATGAAAGCGAATTTAAGTTTTTACTATGCTTTCCCAGTTAATGCCCAAATTTCTCTTACTACACCTTCACTCAAAACTTCTTCTCAAGAATTAGTAGACAGACTAGACCTAGGAACTGAAAACCTTTATTTACCCAAATAATAATACACATGACTTGAGAAATGCAATCTTCCTAGCACTATTCCAGCAATTTTATGCAACTTTTTTTTTTACCAGAGAGATCAACTGAACAAACAAGATCAGGCTTCTTGCTCTTAAAGGGGACGCACAAATTTCAAATGCCAACACAGGTATCAATTCTGATAGCCCAGTTCCACTCAAACAGCATTAAAACACCTCATATTTATAAGGCAAAAAAACTTAAGTGGCAATCATTGGCAGAATTAAATTCTGAAACAGAAGCTATTTCCTAGTTCATTAACGATTTTAAGATACAAAATAAATCAAACTCAAGAAAACTGGACACAATGTCCTCTACCTGCATTATTGCTTCACTTTCTCCTTTGAAACCTGTTAGCTATGAAATTCTCACAGACAAGTAAGCATCATTTTGTTTTTGGTGTTGCTAAACACATATAAAACCATCAGGTTGATACGTATTAAAAACATTTCGAATTCCTACTTACATTTTTTCCACCATAGCAGCCTTCACATTTCATTTTCCCCATATCTGTGTATAAAATAAATTTTTTAATAAGTTTACCTTCCGCACCACCTCCTCTTCTTCTTGGCGCTTTTCATAATGAGAAAAGTCATCAAAGATGGAGGTCGTGTGCTTGTAAGTAGCAATAATTTTAAGCACTTGTTTTGCTTTTTCTAAGGGCACCTCCTGTGTGTCACGGGAGTTTGTAACGGGTTTGTTGTCATTGTTCTCCAGCCTGATGTGTCGGAGCTGGTTGTTGGGCACATCCTTCACAAAGATCCACTTGACATCAAATTTCCCCTTCCACTTGTCCTGAGACCAGACACCTGCACTGGTGCCATAGTCCACAGGTGATTTCATCTCTGCTACTCCACAGAAGTGTCCACTGCCATTGACACTGAATAGCAAGTAGACTGGACCCTTGCTATTCATGGACCGAAAAGCACTGTCCAGGCGTTTGTTGCCATGTTCCGTACTACACCAAATAGAATACTTAATGGAACGATGAATATCATCCTCAGAATAGCTCTTTATTATGAACACACGTCCATTTTTAAGGTTCCATTCAAAATCTTTAGGGTTATAGCTGTGAGCAGCTTTCAGTTTTTCAAGAACAGGATGGGACTCGCCACTTGGAACAGGGTTAGGCTGGGTACTGCCAGCTGAGTTGCTCTCGTTACCAGTTCCTCCACTTTGACCAAAAGCTGCGTTTCTGTTGCGGGGAGCTACCCAGCGATTTTGGGGTGGCTGCTGAGGGGTCTGATACTGTGGCTGAGTCAATGGAGGAGGCTGAGTTGGAACAGGCTGAACAATTTGTTGCTGTGGCTGTGGGACAGACTGAGGAGAAGGTATCTGTTGGGGGGCCGGAACTTTTGCCACAGGACCCTTATTGTCCCAAGTACCTATGTCCATATTATGCTTTATAGGTGGAGGAGGCAACGCTCCTCCAATTACAGGTCCGGTTTTTGTTTTCATTTTAGGCTGTGGTTTTGCAGGTTTGCTAGCTATAGCAGCCCAAGAAGTTGGTTTAGATACCGGCAAGTTTACATTAGATCCACCATTACCAGAAAGAGCACCAGTCATCCCAGCACTGTTGACAACAGAACCTACTGTTTTCACTGCAGAAGTTGTAACATCTCCACCAATCTTCAGTCCAACCATTCCCTGTTCAATACTGTTCATTCCAGGAGCTTTATTTAATGTATCATTATGAAATCCCGTTTGTCCGTCCACAATGGTACCACCCAATGAACTAGGCGGGTAGCTGTAACTGCTCCCATATGCTGAGCTTTGAGTCTGCTGTCCTTGGGATCCACTTGTTCCCCAAGCTGAGAAGGCAGGATTTTCAGGGAAAAAGTTAAACCGGTGTTGATAGATATTATTTCCCAGACCCCCAGGCTGTCCAAAAACAGCATCGTGCATAAAATGATGATCTCCATTACTGAGCTGTCCATAGGTGGTGAGATACGGGATAGGAGGATCTCCTCCTGTAGACCATGGTGCTTCACTGAGAGAATAGGGGAACCCAATAGATGGTGGATAGTAACTGGACAGATAGGGATCAGTCATTGATGGATAGCTACTGTTCTGTTAAAGAGAAAAAAAAAAAAAGGTAACTTCAGATATAAAAAAACCCTTCATTTATAAATAGCCACAACACTGTTCATCACCAAATAGAAAAGAACAATAAAGACAAGGTAATTTAATTTCTAGTTACAGATCTTAGTTCACACTCCAAGAGATTCATGGCTAAAATGCAGTATCTGGGTAGTACCCCAGGACTAGCAGCTCACAACGAGGTTAGTACATGAGATTTTGAAACCGTGTAAGCTTATTTACATTATTAAGGGTATTTAGGGGCTTCTTCTAGAATTATTTAACCTACATAACCCCAAAATATTTCAAGGGTTATATCACAGTGTATCTTGTGCCTCACAGAACTAAGGCTATTTAGTATTTCTGGATCACTACATGGGAGAAGTTTTAGATGAAATTACTTCCATATGACAGCACACATAACAGAAAATACAACTGCAGTCCTCATTATGGGATTGTTTTGAGGGGCCAACAAGCAAAACATACCTGAAGTGGTAAAACAAGCAAAGGCTACTTCTGACATAGATAGGACCACAGTGAGATGCCACGCTAAAAAGCACGCCAATTTTCCTGTAAGCAGACCTAACAACTACAAACTGAAATTAAGGAGACTAGTACACTAGAGACAAATATATGCAAACATATCATGTGATATATACCATCCAAACTGATTGAGAAAGACCCTATTCAGCCTTTTGCAAAAGTTCTTCCTCTCTCAGCTGTAAAGTTAGAAATGTGCAAGACTGTTTCTGGCTATCCTTCCAAACAGGCCACCTTTTCCACTCTATGACATAAGCGAATGACCAGTTATAAACCAGCAGACCCCCTTTGAAATTCTAAGTTTTCCTCCCTTTCAACTGCTTCTTAGACCAAGCCGAGATGCCTTTCCTTTCACTCTAAATCTTCTGCTGACACCTGATTTTGAAGCACTCCGTATGTTTCTCATATTCAGTAACAAAAAAGAAGAAATACAGCATATTCTAAACTAGGTTTTATTCTTCTTTAAATAAACTTAAAGCGTATGTATTGGAGACCTTCCAAACTGACATTCTAACTGTCATTACCAGCAAGGGGGAGGGAAGGTCAAGATCTCCTGCTAATGAGTCAAACAGCAACTAGCCTTTCCTTACTCATGGAGAAAGATTATTTTAAGAAAAGGAACTAAGATATCTTTCAAATGTCAACATTTAAAACTTTAAAAAAATAATATCTGTAAAATCATCAAAACTGCACTGGAACTTCAGTCATTTTTCCAAAAATCAGATTATTTCTCATCTCATTCAAAAAGTGAAGTATAAAAACTCCTTGCCGAAGATAAGCATAATGTTCTGATACAGTAATTTATATTGTTCATTTTTCAATGACTCTCTTCCTTTCCATATATGGAATGATACTATAAAATGCCTCCAAGTCTTACCACAAGTGGTGTTCTGCAACCACTTCTGAGATTGAAACAGCCCAAATCCAGGGTTATAGATTCAAAAGAAATAACCTCTGCCTCTGTTCATGCTGCCTTTATTCACATGCAAATTCTGTCATTAACAAGAGGTAGAGAATCCACCTTCCTATGAGAAGATCCTCTAAAATGCATTGAATTTTCTGAGACTCCCAAGCTAAAATAATCGATATTTAGCATTTGAAAACATCATTTTTCTGAAAGACTTTGAGATTGGTATGTGTTACAGCTTAAAGTGTTAATATTGAGAAAAACGTAAAAACAAATGCAGATGGAAAGGGAGGAGACATAAATAGTTCTTTGGAGCTACTTATGCTCATATATTCTACAGATTTAGAATTTATTAAGACCAAAAAGAATAAGCCTAGAGAAAGCAGGTGTTTCGTCCTAAAATATTTCTGCTAAAGGATCCTAGACAATTCCTGAGACTGTCATCTCCTGTCACACACCCTGTAAAGTTTCCACAAGGATTCTAATAAGATTAAAAGAAAGTTTCATCCTTACAAAACATTCAATCTGTTTTGACTGGCTTTATGTCAGAGTGCGTAAAAGAAACCCTGACAGAAGTCCTTCGCTGCAACAGCAGTACATTTATTGCAACAGGCTTATCCTTGACCTTTCCGCACCCTTCCATATTTACTTTTTTTTAATTAAAAAAACCCCTCTAAACCCAACCATTCTATTGATTAGGAAGAGAATCCTTTCTCACAAAGCATACTGCTCGCTACTAATTCCCTGTTACTTATGAATAATCTTCTGATTCTGTATGACGTTACATGGGGATGCCTTTCCCGCTCTGAAGATAACTTTGTATGTGAATACTCGATTTCACTCAGTTCCCTTTAAAAGCATTTTTACTGTGCTTTATAACAAAAAGCTATCCCGTCTCCAATTTGATCTGTATTAACTGCTGCTACTTGGACACTAGAACCTTTATGGAAAGAAAAGGCAGCGTCAGTACTTAGGAGCAGCTTTCAACAGAAAGATGGAAGACATTTATATTTCATTTGATTATTCAACATATTCAAGACTCATTTTAAAAACTAATTTCTGTTTTTAGAATATGAAATTAACACAGTATTACCAACCTACATTTGATCTTTGATGTCAAATATATTGTTGTATCAGCTGGGTTTTTAATTTCTTAACATATTTTAAAATATCCAGTTGATTTCAAATCTTTTTTTGTAAGTCACTTATACTTTACAGTAATTTTAACAGGCTACATTAATCTGACTGAGTAACTAGATAATAAGGCTTTGTTCAGAAACATGGTTGTCTTCAGTACAAAATCTCACAGTCCTAATTAATGCTACTGTCACTTTCCACTTAAAAGTGTAAGACACCCTACACAATTATTTCTTGCAGCATACCAATTTCTTACTGCAGCACAAATAAATTGGTCAATGGAGCTACGCTTCCATGTAAGAAAACTTTATTAGAATTACAGAAACTCAACGGTCATAGCAATTTTTCCATTTAAACCTAATAATTGGTCTTGTTGACAGCTGAGACAAATTTCTTAGAATTAAACTACAATAGATGGTTCTACATTTTTTTCTATACGAAGTTTGATGTTCAGCATATTTCACATTAAGAAATCATCTCTTTAAGTAATTAAAAATTACATACAAACGTGATGAAGTAGAATTTAAAAAAAAAAAAAGAGGTGAAAACATCAATTTCTTTCAAAACTAATTTTGCATTATAAAAGAAAATTTTACTTCCTTTTTTTCCCCAAAAAATGTCCTGGTTTTATCCCTACTACAGTACATTAATTCCAGAGAAGAGGGAATGCTTCCCATTGAATCATTTTAAGTCTGGAGAACACATCTATGCTGTAGAGGATTAGAAGCATAGCTTGGAAGCCAAAACCCACACAGTGCAGAGCTGAGTAGACAATTCATGCTATCACATGCACACTTGTCCTGCCTTTCACAGTGGTATGTCTCGATTGCTTCCAGGATGGAAACGAGCTCAAGTACATCTATGTTGTGCTAAAATTTGTGCCCTTCCTGAAAACTGCTATTATCCAAAACAAACTCATAACGCAGTTCCATCCATCTGACTGCCCTAACAAAAGTGTTTAATACACCTTGAAGATAACTGATACACAGTACCTGAATTGATACTGTTTGCTCTAGCATTCAGGATTAAATCAGTTTCCACAAATGAAACAGAACAGCACATTATATGCCTTTATTTTTTAGCATGTAGAATAGCTTTCACTTGCAAGTAAGTTCGCTAATGTCACCAACATTAACAGTGGCATTTATCAGCTTCAGTCTGGATTATAAATTTCCCTTTTTAAAACATAACAAGAGTTAGCCTTTCTTCCAAGAAATAATAATGCGCTTCGGTAGGTCTCTCTCTGAAATGGTATTTTATATTTGTGAAAGAAAACTTTTTGCATCTCCAGTTTCTATACATTCTGTTCACTTTAAAGATTTGAATGTTAAGTCAAAAATTATTTCAATTAAAAGTTATTTTCAATTATAATGGTATTTAAGTCATGGATGGTCATTTAACATACATTATAATGAACTGGATTACATTGAGAGTTTACATTATAGTGCCTTACACTTAAAATTTTTAATTCTGAAGATATTTCAGAGGACATGAAAGAACAACACTATTTGCTGAAGTGCAAAAAGCAAGTGAGACAGCTCTACAAAGCCATCTAGAAAGCATCGAAACCAAATTTCAACTTCACTTATTTCTAGGATTATACAAATTATACTAATCAGGAGACCTCAAAAGCAGAACCTTCAGACTCCCACATGCAACCCATCTATCAAAGAACTGTAAGATCAAATAGTCTGTCACAATCCAACTGTATCAATAACCTGCAATTTGAGGAGCAATCAGCAGACACTAGTTGGAGCATTAACTTCATTTTCACTTGTGGCCATCTGGATATGCAGAGTAATATTAGCTTTGTGAGCACAAATGCTAGTTGTATTACCAAGTAACACAATATGCTAGTCACTTCTTTTTCCATTTCTATTTAAGGAATTTGCTCCCTCAACACAATCCTATGAATTGAGTGCCAACAGCATGCCTATGAAAAAAAAAACAAGTTAAAAATACACTAACCTGATTTGACTGCCCAGAAAGGTAAGGTTCAAAATCGTTGTCGTGAACTGTATCCTTCTGATGTAATGAACCATTTTGTACTAGAAGAAAAAGGTTACAACATATTATAATACCGCTTAATAGGATTTCAGTAAAGAGTTCTACCCTACGCTATTTTATGAAAAGATGTAGTAGTTCTTCACAGCATGAAGACTCATAAAAAAGTCCAAGGAATAATATTTTTCCCCAAAACATTTTCACTTTGTATTATTGCTTATAAAATGGATTTTGAGTAAATTTAAAAATTAAAAAAAAAAATCGAGTCAAGAGTGAATACACAATTCATGTGAGTTACCTCTGAACAAAAAAATAATTACTGACAAGAATTTTGTGAAAAATATTGGGAAACAACATCTATTGTTCTGGTCCATAATTAGAACTCTCAGAAACTAATTCACAGTTCTGCCAGCACGTGTTATTCACTGCTTGCTTAAATTAAGTTGGCTAAAATAAGATGAGGTGAGGTTACATTTAGTTACGAAATAATGACTGGTAAGTGCCTTGATATCCTGACATTTTCAGGAAAATTTAAGTCTCAACTTTCTCATGTGCAAGAGAGATATCTGCCATAATCAAACGCCTACTTAAGCAGAAATTAATGTCTGAAAATTATTCAAAACACATTACTGAAAGATATACAAAATTAAAACCGTTATTAGGTCACTTCAAATAATTTCATTTGCTGTAAATTTAAGAAAACAAGGTCAAACACATTATGCGATAATTGCTTTGTTTACCTTTTTCATGGAACAGCTAAACTAAATGAAAAGTAACACTACACCAAATAGGATGTTTAGCAAACAAGCTTGGGAATTTACCAGAATATTTCTGCAAAGTTTGTCAGGGAGAGTAGAGGTAAAAGACTTATTTACAAACATAGGAAACAGCATCAAACTTTCTCTAACTAGAAGTAGCTGAATTTTTACGGCAGGTTAAGTTATATTAAAAAGCATAAGTTGAATATTGTTAGTTTCTAAGCCTAAACAGTTACACACATATTAGAACTCACAGTAATAATCAAGGTATTTTCTTAGATGACTTGTTATTATGTTCAATTTCAAATGAAGCAACAGAGTTATCAAAAAAGGCTTATTATCTCATTGGAAGTTAGCTATCTTTTATTTAAAATTCCTTAAATAATTAAGTTTGTGAGCTTATATATGACAGCTAGAACATCTATCAGTCAACAGCAAACTAGTAACACAATTGTATTCATAAAGCAGGAAGAGACTATGCAAAACCATGTAAAAATATATATTGAATAGGTATATCCTTGTGACTTTATGCAGAAATCTGCTTTATTTTAAGGAAAGGAAGGGCATTATTATGTTTATACTAACAGATAGCCCTTCCCACTGTAAACTCAGTAGCATGAAGTGGGATGCAAGCAAGCTTGTATGAGTAAGAGTTTAATGTTCCTTTTGAAACAAAGCACAAGTTCCTTTGTTCCAGATGTTATCCATACGGACTAAGAGCAATACCTTTCTGCTCACCTACAGCTACCTGCGTAATTCATCTGTTATAGTAACAATTTAAACGACCAGATTTCAACATGATCCTCACCTTTATTATCCTGTCCTTTCGGTCTCTGGGAAGCCATGGCACGTGATTGGGTAAATGAAAAAAAAAAAAAAGAGAGAGAGAGGAGAAATAAAAAAGTTAATTTTAGAAAAACGCTTATATTGTCACTGCAAAACGCACAGCTTTTGAGAAGGGATAGGAGGCTGACAAAAACGGTTAACAACACACCAGGGCTTGTTTAAACTGGGGCTGAGGAGCATGTTTCACGTATCGCTCAGCATTGGCCTTCCTTAGAAATGGCTCCGGCTCTCCAAAGGCAGTGGGAACGTGCTGTGCCCACGGGGGAAGCGAACGAGAAAAATGAAGCTCCAAAGAAGCCGGGAGGGAGAGAAAAAGCCTCTCCCGGGCCAGATGCAGGCACCGGCCTGCAGGGGAAACCCCCCGCCGGCGGGCGGGGAGGCGGCAGGCCCGCGCTCCGCTTCGCCGCTTACCTGAGGGTCAACGCTTGTGGCAGACATAATTCATGTACAGGGCAGCCGTGGTTCAGCAGAGAGGCCCGGGGGAGAAGGCAGGGCCGCTCGGCGCGGAGCTCCGGGGCCTGGTGGAGGGGCGGCGGCGCCTCTTCCCTCAGGCGGCGGCCGGGGAGGGGAAGGGGCCGGGACCGAGGGAAAGGGGCCGCTGGCGGGCGCGCCGCCGCTCGGCGCCTCCTCGGGGTGCCCGGGGGGACGGTAGGCCGGCACCGGTGCCGCGCCTCGCCTCAGCCTGCCGGCCCCGTCGCCTCACATGCCCCGGGCCGCGCCGCCCGGGCCTGCCCGCCACCGTCGGGCCGCAGCGAGGGACGGAGCCGCAGCCGCCAACTCCAATGGCGGCGGGCGCCGGGCTGCGGTGACGTCAGCGCCGAGAGCGCGCGGGGCACGCCGGGATGGCGCGGGCGGGGAGGGGGAGGAAGGCGCGCGGAGCTGCCGCGCGTGCGCGGGCGGGCGGCGGGCTGAGGGCATGGGCGGCCCCGGGCGGCCCTTCGCGCTTCCCCGGCCCCTCCAGTCGGCCTTTGCCGTGCTATGCACGAGCTTCCTGCTCCCCCGGCTCGGCCGTGCAGTCCCAGCCACCGCCCGAGGCGCTGAGGGACGCCGGTCTCCCCTCACACCGGGCCGCAGGCGGCGCGGATCCGGCCCTTGGGCCTGCGGCTGGGATCCTCTGGCAGAGGGCCACCACCAGCCTGACTGCTAGCAGCAGTTTTTTATCAGGTCAATTCATTTTATTTTATAGAATCGTAGAATGTGTTGGGTTGGAAGGGACCTCTAAAGGCCATCTAGTCCACCCCCCCTGCAGTGAGCAGGGACATCTTCAACTAGATCAGGTTGCTCAGAGCCTCATCCAGCCTGGCCTTGAGTGTCTCCAGGGATGGGCCTTCCACCACCTCTCTGGGCAACCTGGGCCAGTGTTTCACCACCCCCATCGTGAAGAACGTCTTCCTAATGTCTAACCTAAACCTGCCCTGCTCTAGTTTTCCTTTTCTATTTTCCTCCCAGCTGCTGTTTCGCAGAACTTGGGTGAAATCTTGCCCCCCTCAGCATAGGTTATGTTGATTTCAGCAGCGCCAAGAAGTAAACCAGTGGTTTTCAGTGAGACTTGTCATTTACCTATGCACCCTTCTGAGGCAAGGTGATGAAGCAGTATTGAATAAACTGCCTGAGTTGGGATTGTTCTGTGCCGCTTTATGCCAAAGTTGCATGTCTGTAATTTTTAGGGAGGGCTGGCTTAAGGAGAAATTAGATGAAATGAATGTGTTCATATAGCAGGAAGAGACTATGCAAAAGCATGTAAAAATATACATTGAATAGGCATATATTTGTGACTTTATGTAGAAATCTGCTTTATTGTACATAAATAGAAGCAATGAAAGCAATGCCCTAATATTTTATTAGTATTTGAGTTCTGCCTCATTAATGATTGTATTTCTGCTTCTTGTACATAGTGGGTTCTGTTTTTTTTTTTGTTTCTTTCTTTGTTTTTTCTAAATGGGTGGAATATCTAATGAGCGCAACTATTACTACTTCTTAATGGTTTTTAGGTCCTGCTTAGGATCCTTTGGTCAAGATGCAGTTTGTAGGTGCTGCACAGAACAAAAGGGCAGTTCCAGCCCTCCCCGAGGTCCTGCAGTTTATACTGTATTATGTATACTGAAACTCGTGTGACAGTCTGCCTCAAATCTATTTGAGTTTGTGATGAAACAGAAATCAGCAGGGTTTTTCTTTCTTACCACATGTATTATGGCAACACCCAGAGGCCTTGCTGTACTGCTGACTTATAAGCATAGTAAATGATAGTTCACGTAGCGCCCGAATAGCATATGGTGGACTGGGAGCCTCTTAAGCCACAAGAAAAGAAAATACCATTGCAGTGCTTCTAAACAACACTGGTACCAGAGGATAGCAACTAAATGAGATTTGTAGAATATAAATTCTTTTGACTTCTTTGGAAACCGGTGCAGTAGATGGGTTTGTAACAAAGAATTTTCATTGATTAACAATAAGTCACTAAGATTATCTTTTAACACGTTACATAGGTGTCTGAGATCTCTTTGGAAAATAGAAATAATTGGCCAGAAACCTGTTTTTTTCTTGAAGGTATCAAAATACGTGCAGAGATTTAGTTTGGTATGTCTCTTTTGGCTTTGAACATACCTCTTGTGTAGGTTTCTTGGCATAAACACGCACCATTTACAGTTTCTAGGTATGAGCACTATAAGAACATATTTGAGAGAAAGATGAATCAAAATCAGGTCTTCACCATGTGTATAATGTGTTATTGCCTGAGGTAATAATTGAGGCCCAAACTGGGCCTAGTGCCAACTAGTGTGATGGTTGTATACAGTCTTATTGCTGCCTTCACGAGTAGCTAGAGCTCTGACCAAAGTAGTTAAGGCTCTGCCATACCAGATGTACTTCCAGATGTTACAGAGCCTTACTTGTAACATCTCTATGCTTAATTGTGGGGGTAAAAGTGGCAAATTCTAGTCCTCATGAAAGATACTAAACAATGCAATCATCCTTTCCTTTAGATAGAGTTAAAACTAGAGTCTTCTCTGTGTTCAGGTGTTTGGAAATTGTGAGTTTGAGTTTGTATTTATTATTCTAATAAAACATCTGAAATGAATAGTCTGCTTTCTTTTTTGTCCTTTTTCTGATCAGTCATCCAGAGGTAAGGAAGAAGGAATATGGCATTAATCCTCAGCACCTGGAGATGCTTTGGGTTCTTTGTTTGGCTTAGGTAGCAAGTAAAAATTGGCATGTTTTATCTTAATTCTGTTTGCCATACAGTATAGCTATGGACCAAGTCAGTAGGTTTGTGCTCTTGAGAGTCCCTGTATGAGCTGGAAAGGCTGTCTAAAGAGCAGTGCTTCAAAAACAAATGTGAGAAAAAAGTGAGCAGCATGGCTAGAGAGTGGAACATCTGTCTGGAAGGAAAAGGGAGAGGCTTGTCCTGGATACTTTGGTGATGGGCACTGCTCTGAAGTCCATGTGATTCTGTATGTTCACTAGTCTTGATATAGAAACGATGTGACTATGAATCATCCTAACCATGAGTGTATGTAGGCAGAATGTTAGAACTGTATTTGCTTCAGCATCCTAAGGTACAGGGGAATACAGCTGTTAGGCTCTACCTGTTATTTTACATTCAAAGACAGAGCATGTCAAGCATGTATATATATGTATGTGCCTCAGTCCATGTTTGTGTGAACATTTTTTTTCTTTTGCATTAGGAAAATGTGAGTTACTACTTCTTTCTGGTAACTTTAAGAATGGTCTTGTCTATCCAGTGAGAAGTACTCAATCTTTTAGAAACAAAGCCAGTAAGATGAGAAGTCTCAGTTGAAGCATATGGGTAAGAAGCATTATTCAGAATTATATTAAGTCAGGATACTCTTGGAGTGTAACACTGTAACCTAGCAGGTGACACAGTTTGGTTTTTTTTGTTCTGGCTTTGTTGAGAGAAACAACTATGTTCTTCCAGTATAAGAAAAAGTTACGGATATCTTTTTCTTCCTTTGTGAACTCTGAAATCTCAGAAGAGTTCATGTGAAAATTACCGAATACTTTTTTTTTTTGTTTTCAAATTTAGATTTTATAGGGATTTTCTGCAGCCCTATCTTCTGTGAGCAGGGGCATAAAATCAAACATTGCCATGCTGGAATCATCTCCCCCCTGCGCCCCCCGCCCCTGTGGAAAGTAACCAAAGCAAGGATTCAATTATAATTTCCATCATTTTAGGGTGCAAAATAAAAGCAGACTCACAGACAAACAGTATCTGTTCTTCTCTCCTGTTTTTTGTCATTGACACATTGTTTATGAAAACATAAGAAGGGAAATCATATGCAAAGAGTGTGGCCTGTGAACAGATATCATCTGACATCATCATCACACATGCTGTTCTTTGCAAGGCAGCTTCATTGGAAAGCTGTAGCAAGGAGCTCAACTGAGCAACAACCGATCACAAGGTCTCACCCACGTCTCCCTCTTGGTCTTCATCATTGTCAGCTCTTCCGTGCTGCTATCATGTAGTTTCCATTAAATTGTAAGGTCAATCTCTCTTTGCTTACTTATTAGAATACGGTCATCCCTTGTTCACTTCAGCTTTTTGCAGTGTCCTCCAGGTTGGTCTGTTGTCTTTCTTCCTCATCTTTCAATCTTGCTATTGATTATTGATACAGGGACAAAATAAACTTATTCTGAGCCAGTTTGCATGGAGAAGAACAGATAATTGCTAGTGTGAATAGCTCAAGAATAGATCTTCCTGCCTGTTGTCCAAGCAATATTCAGGCAGCTAGGCACATCTCTACAATAAAAACACGTTCCAAACTGTCGCAGAATTTAATTGGAAAATCAGATGTTCCATGTTCCTTGATGTCTGATTTTCCACCAATTAAAAAGTAGGATGAGCTCCATTAGAGTCATAACAATGCCTGACAAATCCTTCTAGAAAGGTAATTGATGACTGAATAGTGGAATGTACGTTAGTCACAAGCTGATAGCAATCTCTTCTGAAGAGCTGTTAGTTTTACTTGTGAACAATTTGGAGTGGCAATGCCACCCAGTTCACATGAGGCTACGTGTCTCCTGTTCCTGTTCCTCCCGCCAGGCTTTGGGTATGTAGATGGAATAGAGCACAAGCATGAGGCTCCTCCATGTCAGAATTAGAAGGAATCGGGAAATGATGGGGTTCAGTAGGAGGGAGAGGCAGGAACAAGAGGAAGGAGAAGCACAACTGATCTTTCGCAAAACAAAGGGAGGAAGAAGGGGAATATCATTCACGTTTTCCATGCCCACTGTGGGAATTGTACTTAGCCATCCAGTTCTCTCCTAATTCTTATTCCTAATCTCTGTGTTGCTGCTCAGCCCTCTAACCAAATAAAGACAAAAAAAGACCCTTGAAAAAGAAACTCAAATTTTCCAGCTCCAAAAGCCATTTGGAAAAAACAAAAAGTAAACTGGTTTTTTACAAACAGTTACCTTTTGAAAAAGCATTGAACCGTTTTCAACCCACTATCTTCTATAGCAGAAATATTTTTTATAATAGGCTGGACGCTGAAATCATGAAGTTATGAAACAATATAAAACATAGTAATGGCTTGTGGCAGAAACACTTAAATTTTCCTTGTTCCAAGGAACTAGCATGTTAGTTTGCTTTTCTTTCAAGTCACAGTAGGATTTTAAGGTCAGTTCTTCTATTGATTTTTTTTAATATCTGCTGTGCTTTGCAGATTTTTCTTTTGATATGTATTGTGTTCTGTTCCTGTGGGCCGGTATATTAATAGTGTTTGATTCTAAGCACTTTCATGAATCATGTTGCAAGATACATTTTAGCTATTCTGAAGCATTGCAATACAGAAAGTTTTGAGGCAATTCAGATGCTGTGGTAGTGGAAGCCAGGAGAAAGAATTAGGGAAGGAGACTGAAAGGTTTGAATCCTTAGGAGATCACTAAAATAAAACCCTATAATTTGTCCATGTTGGCTTATTTTTAATTGCTGTCAGCACCAGACTTGATGTCACTTCATCTTCTGCTACAGTCATCTCACTACTCCTTCTGAGCTTTCCATTGTTGGTGAAATGTTTCCCCCAAAATCACATGAGTGTATTCCCACAGAAAACCACCCTTAAATCTGTCCTGAAGCTTGCATGATGACAGAATATTATGTAAACCAAAGAACCCTAATAATCACTGACAGAATCAGTCAAATTTTGTAAATTAACTTAGAATTAACAGCCTTTCAGGTCCTCTGAGCTTTTATACACCTTTTCCCTCTTTAACAGTCACCCTGGAGATCCCCTTGAACAAGTGGAATTGTAGGGGCTTGGCAATTCGGTACAGCTTTACCACAACACTGTGGGGCATCACTGCTACCCCATGCCATCGGCAGATTTTTTAAGCTTTGCGTGAAATCGTCCCTGAGCTGCTTGCAGGCTGCTGGTGAGCCAAGGCATGGCTCTGGGGAAGGCAGATCAAGGAGCCTGCCATGTTCCCAGCACCTCCTAAGATCACATTTGAGAGCAAGGAAGGTGGTTATAAGCAGTACCAGATGAGGTTCATTGCTTGTAAAATGCTTCAGAAAATCAGAACTATTGAACATTCTTATCTATTGACAGGTGATTTGCTACAACCCATCAGCTGAGTCCCCAGACAGCCTCTGTAAGAGGGATTTGGTTAGCTCTGTATCTTATGTTTTCGGGACACATTCTTCAAAAGTCAATATAGACTTATAAGGAACAGGATCTGTGGAGCACAAGATAATGTGCAATTACATATAAATTCATTATGGACAAAAAAAAGAACAAGATTCTCTAAATTTTGTATATAAGCACTGCCCTCTACTGCTCAGGGATTTTCTTTAACACACATTTAATTAAAAAAATTTCAACACTGTTCTTTGTAATTAAAAGGGCTCTGGATCTTTTTTCTTAAAAATCCTAATTTATCATTTTTTACAAACATAAAACACTAAAACAAACATAAAACTAAACTATGTTGAGGACATAGTTTAGAATAAGCTGCATGTGTCTTCTCAGGCAGAAAAGTGGTAGAGAAAAACATATTTTCAAGTAATTGCACCTTTCAAAACTAGCCTTAACATCCTTCATTCTGAATTGTGACCACAGGAAGGCAAAGGAATAGAAAGATTTCAAATTGTCAAGATGCAATGGTAGCAAAAGATTGTTTAATCCCAAAGTAAAGACAAAGCAATCTAGTCAAGCTGTTTTGAGTAAATTCTTATTGCTATTTATCTGTTAATTTTATAGTATATTTTCTGAAAAATTGTGAGGTGCAAAACGTGTGAGAGCAAGTTGAAAAAGCCACAGAACTAGAGTCACAGCATGACCGCAAGGGCTAAGAGGGCTGTTACCCCCTTGATAGGGAACTGTTGGCGTACATGACATACTCCAAAGTCATAACTTTTATCTAGACAGTCTTCTTTTAGAATATGACTGTGTTAATTTCTGTTATTATATCAATAGTAATTAAAGAAAAAATCATGGATGCGCTAGCAAAGGTTCCATAGTAAAATAGGACAATTGTGAGCATTATGTCATAGGAGTCCTATAGTACCTGGCTGGTACTATGCTGGGTTTCAACAAGATCCCAAGGCTTGGTTATTGTTTCTTTCTTTTTTTTTTTTTTTCTTAGGGGTCCAAACAGTTATTTTCTGGAGGAAGTTTGAGCCTTGTCTCTTTGCCTGGTGACTCCCACTTGTAAAGATGAAATTTGGGCTATTTCAGCAACAGAGAATTTCAGCACAAAACCAACCAATCAGGGGAAACGAAGCATTAGAAATGAGCTCTGTCAGGTGGGATCACTTACAGCTCGGAAGGGCCCCTGCTTCTTTGAGAACGACCTCTGCATTGCGTGGAAGAGAGGAGGGTAGCTTGAAGCTTGTGGAGTTGGGAGAATCTTAGTTCTTGGAAGTGTTTTGTTGAGGTTTTTTTAGCATATTGCAGGTAAACTTATTTTTATTTATTTTATTGTGCTAATCATAGGGAATTGTTGATATTTGTTGTAATGTTATTTTGGAAGTGTATTACTATGTAGGGGTAAGTAATGAATTGTGGGAGAATGTTGGTGTTCAGTAGTGTTGTAACTATTAAAGATATCAATTAGGTTTGGAGAGCCCTCTTAACCAAGTTAATGGATCTTCTGGAGAGTATATAAATGTCTCTAATGCAGGTGGACCATAATGGGTTTCTTAATAAACAAAAGATAAACATATTTGTCCTCCTATGTTGCATCTCTTATTTAAAAATAAAGCTTGATTCAGCTGTTAAGCTTTTGGGTTGAAAAACTAATTTTGTTTCTTTGTGTCTTGCTGTGAAGCTTGCTCCGATGAGTGCTTCCTAAGCGTAAGTAAGCTGAGGTAACTTGGCCACCTTCTAAGAGGTGGAAAACAGCTTTTGTTGTTGTTCAAGAGTAACAGCTCTTCCTTTTGTTAGGAGCCAGGATGAGAGCAACACTAATATCGTGGAGCTATGTCTGATGAACAAGTCTCTGTTCTGAGAGCAAAATCTGCTGTGCATGCTAAAAAAACTGCATGCTTATAAGTTTGCTTAGGCTGCAAATTCTGCTGTGTATCAATGACTAACAGTTTGGGTTTTTTTTCTTTCTGTATGAATTTTTCTTTATACTGATGATGTAGTTCTTGAGCAGCTACTTTATTGTATTAAATAAAGCATAGTTTCTAAACCGAACTGTTAGAACCTTCTTTTCCTACAACTCTGTTTTCTGTGACTGTGATTATAGAAGAAAATTCTAGTTGCTAATGCACTTTCTCTGCCTTGCTACCTTTGACTGTCAGAGGCATGTGGTTGAGCAAGCTTGATTTTGCTTTTAAAATCTCATTAAATGTGTTCTCCTTACGAAGGATGGATTTGTTAACTCTGGCTACAGGTCTTGCAACTACAATACCCTTTAAGTTTTTGCCCTCAAATGCACTGCAGCACTTAACTAAGGAATAATACTTGAGAGATGCCAGTGGCCTGAGTGCCTCTTAACAGTCTCTCTGACTGTGTTTGCTGCAGAGTAGCTGCTGTACAGGTGGTCTCTACTTGATTGCTTCTTACAATGTGCCTATTCAAAAGTTCACTGCAGTAGTTATCTATTACCTTAATAATGTTTTGTACCAGCTTTGAAATACCATATCTTTTTAGGTGTGTGTGTATGGTTTTTTTTTCTAATTTAATATTTGCCTGTGTGATGTTCTGTGTGCTCTGGTAACTAGTAGATAGTTAGCAGTTCCTTGGGATGAACTGACCTATTGAGTTAGGTGGTGAAGGGATTTTCAGGGCACTTGCTTAAAAAAAATGGATTTGATTGCACCTACCACTTAGTCACATGCGTAGTGACTTCACCCCAAAGGAATTCCTTTGGAGTGATTAGTTAAATGGATCCTGATTCTCAGTTGTGTAATTGTATGACCTTTCGCATGTGTATTTGCCAGCCATATAGAAAGTATTAGAAGCAGCATCTGAGTTGCTGTTCAGCTTACATGTGCAGGGAAGGGCTGTTACCCAAAGTAATATGAGGGCTTGGATAATTGGGCACTCAGTAACTTCTTCATTTTCACTCTTCCTCTTGCATGGAACTAGCAAAGGTAGAACATGTCTGATCCTTGATTTAAGGACACCTCCTTATAGAAACTGGACCTAATTACTTTATAAGCTATCCTGGAGAAGTTGTCTTCTATAGTGATATTTCTGTATATTCACTATTTAATTAGCATAATAAGGTTACGAAGAATCTATTGATATTCTGTGTAGTGTTTGGCTGTAAACTGAATGTTATGAGACATTATTTGTTTGGGTGTGGCTGTTCTCTACTTTGTTATGACATGCCTTCTTAAATCTGTTCGCTGGGGGGGTAGAGTCTTTTAATGTTAATTTAAAGGCTGAGCAAAATGACTGGGGATTTATCTCACAGATCAGATGCCAAAAACTGGATTGGTTCAGCTAGGGGAGGCCGCATAGGTTTTGCCCTCCCCCTCCACTATTTGTTCCCCCAAGCATCTTTGCTGTAAATTGGCAGAGGGGCTCAGAAAGTGCTAGTCTCTTTCCTTCAGACACTAGTGAGGACTCAGCAAAAGTTCAACAGCAAAGTACAGGAGCACCAGATCTCTGATTGGGCTGCAATTCCGAAACAAGCTCAGCTTTGTCAATACCAGGAGCTTTCCGGAATACACGTGGGGATGGGGAACAAATAATGCAGGGTGAGCGTGGCCTGGCACCGGGAATCCAGCTGACTGCTCTGGGTTATCTCATCCTCTCTTTCAGAACGAGAACATGGGGGACGTGACACCAGCAGAGGAGACTGAGCTCAGGGCTGCTTGCTGCCAGCTGTTTGAATCCAGCATGAGGAATGAAGCAAGAAGACTGAGGACTTTTCAGCAATGGCCAAGCACCTCACCTGTGTCTGCCCGAGATTTGGTCAAGGCTGGCTTTTTCTTTGTGGGTCCAAGAGATGAAGTACAGTGTTTCTGCTGCGGTGGTGTCCTGAAGGACTGGGGACCTGGTGATTGCCCAGTACTAGAGCACTTGAAGTTCTTCCCTTCCTGTAAATTCATTGGTGGTGAGGATGTTGGGAACCAAGAGATGCTTCCTCTTCAGGAAATCTTTGACACTGTGGATGGGCAGTTCCTCAGTCTTTTGCAGGGGATAGACAGTGAAGACACAGCCCTGCCCAACGAACCAGAATACCCAGAGATGGTAACAGAGGAGATGAGACTATCTACTTTTCGAAACTGGCCACGATATACTGACATGCGTCCTGAGCAACTGGCTAGAGCTGGATTCTTTTACACAGGTAGGTACTCTGGGTAAATGTTTTCAACTCTTATTCAAGTTAACTTTTGAAGGTGTCACTACATTTTATTGCTTGCACAAATATTTGCAAGTATGTGTAGTGTAGTTAGAAACGACATCCTTCAGTCTATGCTGTTCCACTTGCTGCTTGTGTAGAATTCACTTCTATGTTAATTCCTCTTTGGGTACTGAGTGGTCTGCTAATAAGTCAATTCCCTTAACCAGCATGAGTGGAAAAAATGATGTGTTTTAAACAGGAGTTTTACTGGCAGAAAAGTGTGTGCTTTAAGATCCATTGAGCCTATTTGTTAGGATTTGAGCCACATACTTGTCGTGTCATGTTTTGTATAAGCTGTGTCTTGCACTGAAGCCTTCTCATCTCAAAAAAACAATCTGAGTGAAACCTGTAAGGAGTCAGCCAATTTGGTTGTCACTGTGGCTCGTTCCTTTAAGGACCCTGGACTTGTAATACAGAAATAAAAAAGATACCTTTTTTTTTTTTAAGGAAAATGGGCAATATTTCTTGTTGTCACATGCATGTGAATATCAATATAACATCATTGTTTCCCCTTGAGAATGCTTTGCTGGTTAGATAATAGATTTGAAGAGGTACTCCTCCCTGGATTGACAAGTCAGAGGAAATATTTACAGTATGTTAATGCTTGACTGTAATTAACTATTGGGGGTGATACCTCTGTTTTTTGAAAGCTAATACTGTAGTGATATTTCTGTGTGTTGCAAGCGTGACTTCTTCCATATGAAGGAATCTATTTGTTTTGTATTTGCACATCAAACTGAGACATGGAAGGAAGTGACAGGCAGGGTCCATAAATGAAAGGTTCCTTAGCTAAAACAAACCTGTGCATCCTGAACACCTCACACTCTCATTGATGAAGTAAAATTGAATTGCCTTTTTCTTCACTTATTTAAGTACTATTTGTTGGTAAAGATGGGAATGGAAAAAAACAGCCTTGAGTGTTGTGATAGCTGGAAAAATCTGAGATGCAACATGGTGAATAACATGCACATAGAATTGTCTGGGTTGGAAGGAAGCTTTAAGATTGAGTCCAACCATCAACCCAAAACCACCACTAAAGCATGTCCCAAAACACCACATTTACCCGTCTTTTAAATACCTCCAGGGTCGGTGATTCCACCACTTCCCTGGGCAGCCTGATCCAATGCTTGATAACCCTTTCAGTGAAGAAACTTTTCCTAATATCCATCCTAAACCTCCTCTGGCACAACCTGAGGCCGTTTCCTCTTGTCCTATGGCATTTGCTTGTTAAATGTAGGAAAGTCTGTCTAAATAACTGACCTGTTCTTTTAGCTTGAGTTAGAGGAAGTGACTGGTTGGTTTGCCAGTATGTCTCTCTATTTCTGCAAGATTTTCACTCAAACTGCATAACCTGGATCTTGCTATAAATCCAGTTAATATTAAGGATCTGTACCTGTCTACTTGGAGCACAGTAGCAGGTGCTAAACACCCACCATGCCTAAGTGGAAGAGCAGTATAGGCATATTAGTTTATCTGCTGCTTTTGTCTTTTTATTAATCTTTAAGGCACACAAGACCAGCATGGCCAGGAACACAGAATAAACTATAAAGCACCTAAAAACCTGTGTGTTTTGTGTTGGACTTGATTTATCACTTGCAGAGCAGCTGTTTGAGAGTGCAGCACAGAGACTTACTCTGGGGACTCATGAGGCAGCAGTGGTCTGACATGGCAGTCTCCTGCGGTCACCTGAGCAGAAGTCTGGAACTGAGCACTTGAGTTAACCCAAACAGTTACTCTAACACGGGAGTGTTTGGAAGATGATGTATGTGACCTAAACTCACCATCAGTCTTTACAGACATTGTTTCATTGCCCTTAGGGCACCCAGTCTTAACTGCTTTGATTATTCTTTTTTTATTTTTTTCACCTCTGTGCTTTCTGTGAAGCAGATGGGGAGCCTGGGACCACGTTGTAGCAAATTCTTATACCTATGAGGTGGAAGCTGTGTACATCAGCTGACTGTGCCTGCTGCTGTTTGTGGCAGATTGTGGTTGGGAAACCAGAACATTTGTTTATAGGTATAACTAATTACAGCTCCAAATGCAGGTGAGAGGGGATTAGATAGGTACGTGCATACAAGGGAGCTATGGTACTCACGTGCATGCTGCCTGTTAGCTTGTGACCCAGTTCTGGAATCATCTCCGCCAGCCATTGCTCTGGAAGTTCCAACTCTCATCAGATTTCCTGCCCTTATACAACTTGCACAGCATTGGTAAACTGTCATGTGCTCATCTGTTTTGTCTGGTAGCTTGTGTCTTGTGATTAATCTCTCCAGGTTCTTATCTGGGGCTAGTAGAACATGCAGCATCTCAGATGTCGGCTAATCTCTTGATGTCTTTTTCAGGGCAAGATGATGTAGTGAGGTGTTTTTACTGTGATGGAGGTGTGAGAAACTGGTCGTTCAGTGATGATCCTTGGAGGGAACATGCCAAATGGTATCCAGGGTAAGTCAGCCTTGGTTGACAAATGTTCCCCATAGCAAGACCGAAAGATATGCTGGAATAAGCATAAGATATGTGAAATAAGCATTCCACACTGATTTCTTCTTTTGCAAGACAGAAGTACCTCCAGTTGAGAGACAAACAAGTCACAGGTGTACTGGTAATAAGCGCTGCTTCTAGGCTCTGTTATTCACTTAGTTCTAGATTTTTCTACCTAGCTAGAGCAGGTGAAATGCTAGTCAGGTATGTTCAATCACATTTAACTGCATAAACTGTTGCAATAGTTGGTAACCTTGTGGAAATCCCTGAAATCTCAAGCGAAAGGTTCTGAATTCTCAAGGGCAAAGTTGCACAGCAAGGGACCGTCTTTAGATCCTAGTAGTGGGTCAAGACAGAAAACTTGTTTCTAAGTCTGCCACTTAGTCTGTACTGTCTTCCAAAAGTGCCTTCCTCCCACTCTCCCCTTAGGTGTGGAAGAATCAAATATTCACCTGAAAACCTAATCATCGTATCTTCAGGTGCCTCTCCTCTCCTGTTTCTCCCTTTCTACTGTCCCCAAAAGGCAGTTGATGTGTCTGGTGTCTCTCTGCCTGTCTTATCACTTACAATAGTTTGCTGACTCCAGGACAGTCAGTTCCAGTCCCTTTAGGCTTCTTCTCAGGCATTGCCATGTCTTCTATTCCAAAGGCTGATTTATCACCAGAGTGTTCTGTGTTAATGATGAAACCTACTGGATGATAGCTGTCTAAGCTGTAACTAGTTTTTTAAAACAGAAGTGACAAAGCCTAAACATTTAGACCCTCTTACTTTAAAAGCAAAAGCAAATGTTCAAGTTCAGGTAGATTTACTGTCTAAAAATTCTATTAAACTAATTTTCTTTAACATGAAAGGGCAGCTTTGGTTTCTACTACTCGGAGGTACAAAAAGAAAGATATTGTAAATGTTTTTTCTGTAACAGTTCTTGTGGTTTTTCTGTGAACTGGTCTTGTCGCACTTTCTGTGATTTGTTCCAAAGGACGTTGTGACAGAGCTCATCTTGAGCCAAATATGAAGACTGAATTAAGGGGGCCTCTTATTGCCTTTTGTGCAAGGCGCAGGTGGCGGGGAAAGACCATGATACTCCCTCTTTAATGAATAGAGCAGTTTGCTTATAACCCAAGAGCACACTCTGCTTCTAAAATTCAAGCTACTACTGCTATGTTCACATGAGATATCCTGTACTAATGCATTTAAATCTTTCTGCTTATAGGTGTGAATTTTTATTGCGGTCAAGGGGAAGAGAATTCATTAGCAGTGTTCAGGAGTCCTTTTCTAGCACCCTGCTATCTCCGGTGAGTCAAGAATATTTTGTGTATAGCGGATGGGGGTTTGGTAGATAAGGGGGGGTGTTTTGAATATGCGCTTCTCCGTTGTGACCATCTTGTGACATTTTCAGAGAGATTCCTGGGATCAGACTGAACAAGATTCTTCTGCTTCCCAAGGTCAGTGCTGTAATTACACAGTGTTTTGTCTACTGCTGAAAGTGGTGTAGTCTTACTACTTGTACCCCACCCCAGCAACTGTGTGCTCTGTAGACATGGTGTTTGTAAGATGTTTTCATGTTCTACAAGCTATTTGACTTTATTTTTAGGAAATAGTCTCTAGCACAAGAAGCAAAATCGTTTGCTCTTCTGAGACCTCTTAGTCTAAGACCAGAGACATTTAGCTAGTCTAGATAATCATGTGACTCTTGGGTGCTCACCTAACCTTCCTTTGACTTGTCCATGCTCTTGATGTTGTTGTCTGTCTGTAGAGTCTTTCAGACTACAGCATTTTAAACGTGCTTGATAGGAGACCAGAGAACAGCTAGAGGGTCTAATTGTTCATGAAAGTGGTGATCCTGGGAATCTATTCCCCTTCATCAGTTGCTCTCGGAAATTTAAGTAGGTGAAATTTGGCTCCCCATAACTGTGGCAAACTGATTTTTCTCACTTTCTTGAAGAGCCTATCCAATAGGATGAGCTTAAGAAAGATTTAAGCTTTTCAACAGGCTGCCAGATAAATTTCCCACTTCTGTCTTTACTGATGAATGGTTGAGCTAGATTATGAGGTAGGAGAGACTTCAATGGGGATGTTTCTCTTGATCTTCGTAAAAGCGGTTTTAAGACTTGAGTTCTGGGACATGAAAACAAAGATAAGGATTTTGAACTGGGGCCAAACGTGGGAGACTTGGTTCACTCATACAAATAGAATAAACCATCCAAAATTAGTCTCTTGGCTTTTATGAAGCTGCTTTTGATTACTTTCTTGTGAATTATGATTGGAAGTAAAAACTGTAAATCTGTAGCTATGTGGATAGTTTGAGGAATGTTCTAGCATATATTAATGCCATTTTATATATAACAGCTTCAGGGAGTGCTGTACTTCTTGCCCAAAGTGCTGCCTTTTTGGTAAAGTATCTGCTTGCTGCTTTACAGATCCTCTGAGGAATTGGGAATTACAGGCTCTTCCTTGTCTGGATCAGTTGACCGTAGTGCAGAATGTCCTGCAGATGGGCTTTGACCCCATCTGTTTGGCTAACCTGGTAGAGAATAGATACACACTGACTGGGACTTTCTACCTTTCTGAGTCTGAACTGATTTCTGATCTGCTTCAGTTAGACTGGGAAGAGAGCAACAGTGCAGAGGAAAGCAGAGGTATGCCTGACTCGCACACTCTTGGTGGATATTTAGCCTCTTATTCATTTCATCTGGAGCACTGTTGTGTCTTATGGGTCTGCCTTCTCTCTTCCTAGGCTGGAATTAAAAGTAGTAATGTATCCAAGCCTGCCTTTCTTGGAGAGGCTGAAGAATGAGATTTTGCTTTAAAAAAACTTGAAGGAACTGTGATTACTGGGGTATTGTAACTGTATCTACACCACAACCTGCTGGAGGCAGATATCCTTGATATATTCTGCTGCGTTTAGACCTGCAATAGTGGATAGCTGCACAATGTAGAGCTTGTGCACAAAATCACATCTGGTGCAGACAGACAGAGGCAGTTGTCTGAAACACAGGTTCTAGGATGGATAAGAACTCCAAGCCTATTTAAAATTGAATCAATGACTTCATCAGAAATAGCCATACTTCTTTTTTTGTTGGGACAATATATATTCTTCTTAACTTATTTATGTCTGTCTTGTGTAATCTGTTTTGTGGAGTCTGTTTGCCAAGCAAAGTTTATCAGAAGATGCAGTTCCACAGAGGCTTTCTCTGGTAGGAAGCCTGCTTTCCAAAGCTCCTGTCTGCATATCATGGTCTGCAATAGCTAAGGGGGGGGGGGGGAAGAGTTTCCACAAAACCAAAAGTGTGATTCAATAGTAGCACAGCAGCAGGAATGAGCAGCTGATGGCTCCTGCTGTCTGATAGATAAAACAACTTTGCTGGGGAGACAACATGATGGGGACATGTCTTCGTAGGGAGGTTAACATACATAGTGACTAAAGCACCACAGAGAACATCAGCTTCACCAGGCTGAGTGTGTGAAGTTGAGTGGAGTAATGAAAGCTACTGAAACCCAGGATATTTCATCTTTTTAAACAACACTGTCTGAAGAGGGAGGAAAGGGGTACTGTTTAATGCCATCTTCTTTCCTTGTTATACAGATGCTGTTCAGAGAGAGACTGAAACATCAAGAGAAGAAATGCAATCGGTGCAACAAAAGGAATCAGGTGCACTGGGCTGATAATGGTGGTAAAATTGAACCTAGGCATAATTGGGATGACTTTTATAGTAATGGTATCAGTGGTTATAGTATTTTTTTTTTAACCCTGAAGGGGAACGTGTGCTTGCTTGAATGGTAACTGAACACAGACACGCTTATTCAGGAATTGGGAGTTCCACTGTGAAGCAGACTGTTGTACAAAAAAAAAAGGTTTATCGGGATAACTTACACATTACAGTAAAAAGATGTTGATCTCTGTCCCTGCTCAGTCCAGCATGTGTAGATATGCTGAATCTTGTGTACATAAGCCAGAGTCTATGGTAGCTGTAGTTTTTCAGCTTAAATAAAACTTGCCTGAGAGGTAGCTTTGCCATCTTCACAGTCTCTGAACAAAACAATGAGCAAACTGCAGTATGACTTCCTAAGATGACAGGACTGGCACTCTGGAGCTGTTATAATACTAACAGTTTGGGCTTTTTTTTTTTCTTTTTTTGGTAAAGATGAGTCTCGGATGAGCACAGAAGAACAGCTCCGACGCCTGCAAGAGGAAAGGATGTGCAAAGTGTGCATGGACAGAGATGTGTCTGTTGTGTTTGTTCCTTGTGGCCACCTGGTAGCTTGTGGAGAATGTGCCCTCAATTTGAGATTGTGTCCTGTTTGCAGAGCAGTTATCCAGGGAAGTGTGAGGACTTTCATGTCCTGAACCTTGATGTGCCCAAGGGGAAAAATAAGTTTATACAACTCACTCATAGCGCAGCTGAGGAAGAAAATAAGTAAATAGTTTGATGCTGGAGCAATCTTATTTGCAGAGTAGTTTGGCATAAGCATAAAAACTTACTAAGTGTGCCTCCTGTGCACAGTGTTTCTAGTAAGAGTTGCTGGTTTGCTGTACTCTTGCTGATCTTGCTGTAGGACTGCTCCAGAAAAACTCTGCTGGTTTCTTTTGTCCTCCAAAAAGAAGTTCTGTTGACAGAGATTGTCCTTCTCCAAATTCTTGCATTCTCAAATGAATCCCTCCTTTGTGTTGAAATCAAAGGCTGTTTTCAGTAGACTGTTCCCGATTCTCTTTCACTCATTTAGTGGTTGTTTAGAGACTATTCTGCTAGGGTTGATGGCTTTCTTCAGTAAGTCTGAATCAAAATGGGAGTATTATTATATAAAATGCATTCCGTTGAGACTAGAATACTCAGCAGCAATGTATTGTGGGGGAGGGAGAGTCTAACTTTTTCTTCTGATCTCTTTGCTGTCTTCCCCTCCACCCCAGTTGAATTTTTAACAATTGACAAAATGTTTCAGTAATACTCTAATACGCATAACTAAGTGAAAAGCCTGGCCTGTAGTAGACCCTCCAAGCTCTTTACTTTCAGCTGACCTCCCCAGACAGAAAGGGAAAGGCTCTTTTGATAGTCAGGGTCACTAGATGATCTCCTGGAAGTTTCTTATGGAGCCTCTTCCCTGGCTGTTTGGTACTATTCTATTAGAACATAATTATGGAAACTTACCTCTTCAGGACTTCTGTTTTCTGGCTGAACTGATGATTCTTATTTTAAACGGAACATTCTGTCATATAGCCAAAAAGACAAAAGTTTTGTCCATACTATAGCTTGTTAACTGCAGGGGAAAGGAAGTATGTTTTTTAAACTAACTGTTTTTATCATGGAATAAAAGGTTTTTCTTTATCTTACAGAGGCCTGAGTATCTGATTCTAGTAGAATGCCCTACTGGGGGAGGTGGTGTCCTAAAATGTTAGTGGCATCAGGTTGTAGATCACTTGAATGTCTGTCCTTCAGTACTACATGGACATGAGTGAGAGATGCAACTGTTCTTACCATCCATTAGCTTCCTTTGGAAGTCACAAGACAGCACATGGGCCCTCCAGACTCCGTTAGCTGCAAAAGAAGGGGTAAGGATGCAGGAGGGTAAGGACCTGATACATGAAGCTGTGTAAGCGGGGTATAATTCTGCAGCTGAACTCCATGCAGAGTTTTGGTACGTGGCTCTTAAACACACCTGTGGAGACTGGAATACTGACTCTGGACTTGCTTCTGTTTGGTTCCAGCCCTGGATACTAAACAGGGTTACAGGCTTTTCTCTGAGTAACTTTGTGATGTCAGTTATCCCGTCACCATGTGGGAGGGCAGATTTCTTCATCCTTGCTTCAGAAGAAGGTAATATTAACGCAGCTCTTGAGAAAGATGAGAGAAATTACTAGTTGAACAGTTTAAACTCTCCAGCTCTTGGAGGAATTCTTGGGTCTTTTTAAGACAGCAGCTTTCGTAGGGAACAGAATTGCACCACCATGCCAAACTAGGTGTTGTGTCTGGGTTCAAGCTATCGTTGGCTTTATTTTGCTTGTGTAAATAACAGCAAAAGCGTACTGTTTCAGTAGATTTGCTAATCTGAGAAGGGGAAACAAAAGCCAGTTCAGTGTTGGAATAGTGTTATTTCCTCCTAAACTTCGGCTCTGTGTGGCTGTGTTGCTAGCCTGAGCAGCAACAGGGCTACAAGGCAGTAAACGTAACAGCTATTTCTGGGGCTTCTTTTATTTAACGCTTTGAAAATTGTGGCTTTTCCACATCTGGCCATTTTCTATGGGAGAATGTCCCTTCAGAAACAAGTACATGTTGTTGGGTTTTGTTTTTTTTTTTTTTGACTAGCAGGATCTCAAGTGATGCCTAGCCCCAACAGAGGGCACTCCTAACCTGGCGATAAGGGAAACCACTCGAGCAAAGCCTTCAGCTGCTCCTTACTCTCACAGCATGCTGGAGATGCAAAGGACTGGGAGTCCCTGCCCTAACAGAACAGGCCATTGTGTGACCTTGCAGTACTTAAGAGTAGGTCTAGCAGAAGCAGACCAGGTGGAAGGGTTGTCAGAGTATGAATGGTTCTGCTAATAAAAACTAGAGGAGTTAATTAAGCGTGGAATATGATCCTTGGTACCTTGTCTGTCTGTCTGTCTTCTCAGGCTGATTTTGAGGATTTATGTCAGTCATTGATGCTAAATATTATTTATTTAATTGATCTTTACCATTGTGTGTTAAAGTCAAGAGGCATGCTGTTAAGTGCATAGTTTGATTAGTCTAATCTTTAGAGTACTTGGCAAGTGTTTTTGCCAAGTTCTATTAGTAAATGTGGCTTGGTCAGTTTGAGAAGTATAGCGTTAAAAACATGAAGACCTCAAAATAATTCAGAAAGTTCCTTCTGACTTCATACTACCATCTAGAAGAATTCCTTCTGAAACTACTAGTGAAATGGTTCAGCTGTTCAAAGCTGAAACTGTCCTTTCTCTACCATCTGTGCTGAGTTTTGGTTGTTCTCAATCAAGGCCAATAAAGAATGCTGGTATCTCATGGACAACATTTCTCTCTGAGGAAAAAAAATCGTATTAACCCAAGAAGTGTAAAGGCAGTGTTTTCTGATGAGGAAAGGGAAGATTAATTTCAAAAGCCCCAAATAAATGAAATCTTTCATGGAACAATCTAATTGCCTAGAGGATACATATTCTTCCATTCCTTGGTTTTTTTTTTTTTTTCTCCTCCTGCCCCTCCAGGGAACATCATGTGAGCAAGTAGGAATGAGTGTAATACAGAAATGAACTGAATCAAAGAGGAGGTGGAGAAAGTGCTGAGTGATAGTGTATGCACACTGCTACGCATGCTTTCTAAACGGTGTAGCTTGTGTGCCGCTATGATATTTTTTTAACTTGTAGTGGCACAGTACTGACTAATATGGGAGTTATTTATGTTTTGTCGGGCAGAGCTGTTTTAAAGAGGGTTGAGCTTTTTCTTCCTCAAGTGATGAAACTAGTATCAACCAGCAACTGTCAGTTGTCTGTTCTGCTCAGTCAGAAGCTGTGGCTTCTACTGGCTAAAAGAAGGCAAAATACCTACAGAAGACAACATCTTTACTTGCAGCTGCACCTGATCAGAACTCAGGATGTTAGATTGCAGTACGTATCTGGAATGGATGTTGCACAGAATCAAAAAACGTTGTCTTAGTGCTTATACTTCTGGGTTTATAGAAGAGGATTTTGCTTCCTGGGCCCTTTGGAATGGGACAAAGAAAGGTGCATCATTCTGTCTTTGACTTAGCACTTAATGTTTTTATTTCTTTTAATTCTCCCCTCACACTTCCTCTCCTGAGCGCGGCTTCTGTCTTGACTCTTCTGAAAAGCAGTACTCCAAAATGCCAAGTAATCTCAAACAGATTAGGCAAGACAATAAAGAATTACAACAGCACTTGGAACGTACCAGCCAAAGAATGCCACGGATGGGTAACAAGGGCACATTCTCTGCTTGACACATAACATGCTGGGAGATATAGCTAACAAAACTGACACTGGTTTTTTTGTTTGTTTTTTAATTAATTGCTGCAGCTCATTAATGCAACTTAATTACACTTATATTTCTCCTTTCCTTCAGCCCACTCCCTCCCCTCAAAATTATCCTGTCATGAAAACCCCCTTCCATCGGGATGTTCCCAGGCTTGTGCCTGGAATAAGCACAGCTGCTTGGTGAAGAAGGCAGGTACAAAACCATCTGTGATCTATGAAGAACTAGGCACTTTCCTGTGTCCTGCTGCAGGCTTCAGCTGTGTATATGGCTACACCAGTGTTAATTCAATGTAGATGGGCAAACCCAGAGTAAGCTACAGCTGCTCTGAGAACGGCTTGGCATATTGAAATGGGGCTAAGCTCCATGCTGAGTAAAGATTTGGTGCTTGTACTAGTTTTTAGCTGTTCAGCATTATAGGAGTTAGGTCACAGAACGCTGAAATCCAGGACAAATGCCTACTTCTAGGGTGCTGACCATGTCTAGAGAATGAGGAAGGGAGTCCTGGAGGGGCCAGGGGGGAAAAAGGGAAGAGGTCTCATCTATAACTTTAAAAAAAAAAAAAAGGAAACAAAAAAAAAGCCTAAATAACTCAAATGCAAATAGCCCCCACCTAGTTCTATACAGGCAGGGAGGAGATGAAGTTGTGTTAGGGGATTTAGGCTCTTCTCAGAACAAGGAAAAGGAGAAGGGGTAGAAACTAACTACAGAACATATGAAATGTCCCAGGGTGTTATGCAGTGCTTCCTTCTTTATGGATCCATGGCACAAGGAAGCAGCTCTGACTTCAGCTGTATCTCTTGAGAGAGGCTCTCAGTGAACTTGCTCTGCCTGAGGTCTTCAGGCCTGTGTCATGTAGTGGCTAGTACCAGCAGGCTATGGTAGGAATGGTTTGTCAGGGCACTTGCAGAATTAAAAACCAACTGCGTGGCCATTCTTCAATGTACATTCATTGCATTTGAAAAGAAGACAAGGAACAAAAAATGGAATGGAGTTCACCATCCTGCATTTCCTTTGCCAAAGATCCAGGCTGCAGGGGATTGTTTCCTGCAGCACCTTTGATGGTGGAGTGCAAGGTTTATCCATCCTCTGGCTCCTCTTTACTTACGCAGGCCTGTAGAGGGGGAGAAAAGGGGAAGGCAGGGCATCAGTGTGGAGCAAGTACCAAGTTGCTTACTTAAGATAACAGAAATGGTGTGGAAATAATGAGGACCTTTTCTCTTCTGCCCTCTCCCCTGCCCAGTTCTGGACTTTAAATATGATTGACAGATGAGGAATAGGATTGAGAGCTCAGAAGTAATGTGGTTAATTAGTCTTCAAGTCTCAAAAGAATGCTAGCTATATACCAATGTGAATATACTGCGGTTAGGCTAAGCCAAAGTGTTAGATCTATGTATACTCAGCATTTGGAGCTGCATATAACTTGGTTAGGAATTTTAAAAGCTAGGGGTCATCTCTAGAATAAAGTAGCTTCTCGAAACTGCGCTGATGTGCTCTTTGTGTAGATGCAGCAGTATAAGCAGATCTACTTTTGGAGCCAGCAGTAAAGATGAGTGAATGTTTTCAGGTGAAACATCACCTCTTAAACATGCAGCTTCAGGTTGATCAAAACAGTTTGCAAATTCATGTTGATATTCAGCAAATTGTTTGTTTGGGAAAAAGTCTACCTAGAAAGAAAAAGCAGAAGCATTTTGTTTTGTCTGGTTTTTTTCTCTCCTCAAAATGAAGTGGGATTTTTATTTTTATTTTTTTTTCCCTGTTTAAGTAGAAGTTTGCTTTGTAAAGTATTCTGGTCATCAAAGTTTGGAAGGGCTGGGGGGAAAACAATCCTAAAAGAGTTCTCCCCTCCCTCCCCCAGTGTTTCAGTCTGGATTTTGATTTTCTTTTTTGAATTGAGGAATGTTTTTTGTGTACTTGTACCTGTGAGTTGATATACTGAAGAACCTACTTTCAACATATAAGTGGTCAACCTATAAGTGGATGACTGTTATATGGAGTCTAGTCCGTTAATGCTGCATGCTCACAGCTGCTTCATACCTATGGCTAGCAGACAGACTGTACCACAAAAGAATTGATTAGAGAGCGTTAACGTGAGCAATCACTAACTGGAGCCTTAGATCATTCAATTAACCAATACCTCCTGTTGCTACCCTGTCAATACTGAAGTCTACATCTGATAAAAGTCACACCCTACGTTACCCTATGGTCCTCTCCACTGGTAGATCTGAGGCAAGCAGTCAGTGAAATCTGAAATAAAATTAAAGCTCTTAAGCCATAACTGTAACGTAGTACTTGGGGTGCCAGATCACAGTGAGTGTTATGAACAGAAGCCTCACAACTGTGCAATTCACCGCTTAGTCTTAAAGGCAGCAAGATCTATTGCCCATCCCTCTATCTTTTAAATAAATAGAGGCTACTTCCTGTCATCTGGCAGGTTCTTGATTTAGCACTGAATCATGTACAAAATCATGCTTTGAGACCATTCTGCTTTATAATTGAGATTGCACAGTGCTGCTTTCTGAAACTAATGCAGAGAATGATGTCAAAAGACTGAATGGATGCAGCAGGCAGGAAGTGCTGACAAATGATCATGAAGATCTGGGCCTCCTCCTGTCTTGGCAGGTATTGCAGGGCACATGGAGATAATGGCTTTAGTCAGACCCTTCAAAGCTGTCTTGGTTAACCCTCCCACAGTTATCAGTGCAAGAATGCTTCCTTGCCTCAAATGATGAGAAATCCTTTACTACAGGTGAACAATAAAAGCAACCCTGATGTCCTGTCCTGTGCAGCATAAGAGGAGACAGTGGTGCAAGCAAAGCACAGCCTGAATTTGAGCTTTAGCTACAGAGGAGTAAGAGCTCAGCCTTTCCTTCCTGAAAACTCATTGGAAATGTTCTCTTTTGGCCTCAGGAGAAATACTTTGGTTTTCAGTAAGTGACTTATTATCCTTTGGCTAAGTACTCTGACACAGAAACTCATGCACTGAAGACTTTAACATATATTCTATCAAGATTCCTAATATATTATCGTTAAATAATTAGAGCAGTGCCTTGATTGGTAAGCAGCAATGAGATTAAGGGAAATTCTGTTACATAGTAAAACTTCCAGAACAATTTTTTTTCAAGAAATTTGAGTCTCTCTTACTTAAGCTTGTGACTCGAAATAGGAACTATCACAATCAAAAAACCCCTAGAGTCAATGAAATGTAGAACAGAAGCAGTTGTGGAACCTGAAATAGAAATAACTGTATTTATAGAACATAATTGTTGCTGTGCAAGTGTTGGAGGTGCTAATTGAGATGAAGCACACTTAAATCATGTCATTGTAAGCAACAATTTTTGTTGTTGTTGTTGGCTTTTTTAAAAAAGAAAAGTAACACCTGACTTGACTTGATAATTTGTGAGGTTTTCCACTAACTGGACACTTACAACTGATGTCAAGGAGGTGAGTAGATTACCATGATAAAGCTGGGAGATAACAGGTACTTCCATACCACAATCCAGTTACCAGTAGTAGTTTGGATAAATGTTTTTTCCTCCTAGTAAGAGGCAAAGGTATTTAAGAACTTTGTTCAGTGCAACGGCTAGAAGCTGAAGACCAGAAATGGGGTGTACATTTTGAATACTGAATTTAGTAGGCAATAACCACTGAAGTAGGCTGCCAAGATACACAGCAGTCTCCCTTTAATATCTTTGAAATGTGACAGCATATTTAAGTTATCTAATTCTTAGGCTGTGTGCTTGATACAGGGGTTATGGGGTTTGGTCTTGGACTTAAGCTGTGCTCACTGGTCTAGGTCTCTGCCATTGTTCTGTGGGGCCTCCTTGAAAATTCTAAATTTAGAGAAATGAAGAAGAGAGACTAGGGAAAAATGCAAGCCAGGATAAGGGAAAGAGCACACTGGAAGGAGAGGAGAGTGTGATCTCATCAGAAAAGGATAGATAAAACTGGAGTGAATAGGATAATTCCATTAGGCAATGAAGGAAAGCGATCCTGTTAAAGAATTGTGGCAACAGGGCAAGTGTGTTGTCAGGAGAGCAGCTCACTACTAATAACAGGGTGATGCCATCCTAAAATGAAAGTTCATGGCTGCAGTTAGCTTCAAGTCAGTAGTTGTAGCACACATTTGGTTTCATTCAGCATTTCCTTCAACCAAAAGGAGTTAAAACCAGGAAGTCCATGTTCCTGATCCCTAGCTGTTCTATAAATTTAAACTTGAAGTTGGATGTATTTTTTGCTTTGCATCTTCTTGAACAGTACATAAAAAAGAAAATGCCTTCAGTCATCATAAAATGATTTTCACAGCTGGACAAGAGCATCTAGCACTCAGTGCCCCTGACTGCGAAACTCCATGGCATCATTAGTTGAGAATCAAGTATCCGTTCCTCCTCTCACTCCTGTTCATACATGTGGGTAAGAGGCAATAGCTAGGCTGAAATAAATAAGCGAAAATTGCTATTTGGTGGGTGCTGTGAAATTTATAGAGGGTCACCTTATCTACTGCCCAGCAGCGCTTTTCACTTCCCATTATCCAGAAAGAAGTATTATATTGTGCTGGCAGAAGCTATCACTAGATAAGTGATGGTCTTAAGAATGGGACTGAAGAACATCACAATTATTTGCATACTTCATTAGTAGCTTACCATCTTACCGAGACCCTTGTAAGGAAGTTTTACATTGCTGGCTTCTGTTCATATTATAATCTCCCCATATAGAAAACTTCATTTATAAGTACTAGCGTCTTTCATTTTAAGAAAAAAACCAGCCCCCACCCCATACGGTAAAAGTGTGATGTTTCTTCAGCACACTGCTGTATCAGGCTAGTAAATCAGGGAGCTGCTTAAAGCTCCACAGTTTCTGCAGACTGTGGAAAATTCCATCCCACTGTGACAAAATGAGAGGGAAATCAATATTTAATCTCCTGTAGCATCCCTTCTAATAATGCTATAGAACCCCCAAAGTTACAGGGAATTTAACTGCTTTGCAAAACTTACTTGTTCTCCTGGTCTTGTGCTGCAGTGACAAAGTGGGCAGTAAGTCCACACTACATTAGAGGGGCACATCTACAAATCTATCTGGGGCAGTTTTTCTTCCCTCCTCCCCACTTTTCTCCCCCACCCTCGCGTCTTTCTTTTAGACAGGACTCTCTGGTAACATTATTCCCCCAAAAAAATCTCCTTTAGCAGCTGCTTTAAAACATTTCTGTGCCTTGAGCTGCTATCTTCCAGCTTGATTTCAAAAGTATCAAAAATTCAGATCTTATTGCTACTTTGAACAGATAATACTGGCTTTTATGTTTGAGAATCTCATTAGAGAACCAGCTTTTAAGTGGACTGTGTGAAAGTGCAAACTTGTGCCTTCAGCATTGAGAAGGGATTATCAGAGGGCAGAAGCTGGAGTTCAACAGTGGATATCGATTAGTGGTATGAGAGGAGATGCTGTGGACAACATCCCTTTCTGCTCCCTGCTCTCAGCTGAACTCTTGGGATGCTCCACACATAGAAGCCTCTGTTCTTGTAGGCAACAGAATTAAAAAAAAAAAAAAAAACCTTAAGGGTAAACTTGTGCCATCCTGCATACAAACCATCTAATGCTCGGTTTAATTTTATTCATGGGTGTGTTAGTTTTGTACACTACAGGTTCCCTAGAGTACAAGCAGATGCAGGGAGATCTTGTACCCAAGACAGGGTCAAATTTTGTGGTGCCACCGTGAGCAGATTGTTGGAGGATGACAAAGACATGGCCACTGATGAAAACTGCATGGGTGGAAAATTGCAGAGTTCAGTTGCGACTGTCCATAGAGATAAAATATGGCTTAAATAACTAGATGTTGCATAGATTTTACCTCATTGAAGATCCTTCATTGAGGCTCTGCCTAACAGACTACAATATAACCTTGAGACAGAGGATCATATTCTGCTGTCGCTATGGCTTACTCTCAGCATCTACTGAGGCTGACCCTTCCTTCCTTACAACTCCTACCTTTAATTGCTTGGGCACCATTCACTGCTGAAAAGCCTCTCTTTGCTTTCTTCAAGGAAAAGGCATCCAGGAATTTGTTTACAATAACATCCTATAGCTGGCCCCACTGCTTCCTATCAAACAGCACTGCCATAAGCCAAGTATGGCAATCCCAGCTTCACCCTGGCAACCTGGGGCTAAGCAGAGGCAGTTTCACCCCATCTGGTGTCCACTTGTTCATTCCTTCCATGCCTGAAAAGCCTGCTGGAGAAATCAACCTGCAAGGAGGTAAAACCCCAAACCTGTGGCACTCTTGAGCCATCAAACTAAGAGGCATGCGTAAGCCTCTTAGCACAGGAAATGATACTTACAGGTATGTCTGCTTGAACAAAAGGTTGGTGGGTTTTTCATTGACATGGTAGAGAGGAAATGGATCAAATCCACCAATGAAATCAACTGAAAAAAAATCAAAACTCAAATAAATAAACAAACATGGCCAGAAAGTTGAAAGGAAATGAAAGAAAAAATTGGTGCATGTTGTGACATAACACAAAAAATTGTGAGAGAACAGAAAAGTGATTTTTCAAGTATGGATTGCCTGGTGGAAATCTCTGCCTATACAGACCTCTTTTCCAGGATCTCCTGGGATGGGCAAGTGTGCCAAGGCGGAGATTCAGCTAGCACAAGACTTAAAGCAGAGAGCTAACAGAAGACTCCTGAAAAACAAGAGGGCCTCCCTCAGCCTCCTTGGGTATTGCCGCCATGCTGTGACTTCACACGAGAACTGAGCTGACAAAGCCTCAGCCATTCAGCGATGTGCTGAAAGAAGGAAGCTGGGGAATGGCTCGTGAGTGAATGCCAGCAGAGAAGTTGGCAGCACAGCAATCCCCCTGAAGACTATATAGTGAAGTGGGAATTTTCTTGCCCCACTTGTCTTTCCTGCAAGACAGACAACAGCAGCTTTGGAAAACTGCAAATACCTCATTATCTTCAGCTCTGATATTTTTCACGTCCCCTCTGCCAACTCAATTTCTTTCAATTGCATACAAGTAGGAACAATGCTTCCCTTCTCCAGTATTCACATAAGGGCAACGTAACTAAACAAGGAAAGTTTTAAGTGACAATTCCCTTAGTAACCACAGAAGAATTTTCCAAGTCTCCCTCAGTTCCCCTGAAATTAGGCCAAGTCTATGTTACTGAAACGGCCAACGTAGTCAGGTCAGTAGGGGTATGATGTGCTGTGATTTGTGACTAACCTAGTAGGCCTTGCAAAAACCTTTAAAATAGATCCAGCTTTGACCACTTTTTGATGCCAAGTTAGTGCATTTTGTTTGGAAGTGTGAAAGCTATCTGGTCCCAATGCCATTTAGAAATAACTGGAGAGTCTTATTAACTATATAAATGCCTGTTTATTTTTCTTTCCTGAAGGTGGCACTATTATTTTAAATTTTAGCTAAAAAGTTTTGGTATTTTTTAGTGAACAATAAAAAAGTGTTTACTAAATATATTGGAAGTGGAAAAAAAACTCCTCTCAGAATATATTTAGAAACCCAAGGACAATATAGTCTCACAAATTCCATTTTGATGGATAGCTTCATGCTGCTACTGTGATTTTGGAACAACAGTCAGTCAATGGGCAAAATCTGTAGAGGTTTTAAGTTAACTGGGGGGATAATTCCCAGTAGTTCCAGTGAGACTTGACCTTTTCTCAGCCACTTTTGAAAACGTTTGAGTATTTTAAAATCAAGACAGGCTGCAGTTTTAAAAAGCAGATACTGACTATGTAACCTCAGTTGTGGAATGTATAAATTGGGAAACCTTAAAGAATTGCAATTTCCAGTAACTGTTTAATACTTTGAACAAACAAGGTATCATCTGAGCACCCAACCAAGGAAACACTCAAAATCCAAGTCACTTAAAAAATCTTAACTGTGGTTCATTGTTGCAATATATTAAAGCGCATTAGCACATCTAAAATATTCTTGCCCACAATTCAGCATTAGTAGATCCCTACTGCTGTGTTTTCTCATGAAAATCACGTTAGCATGAGCTTCCTGATTAATGTGCCTCAGCACTTATAATTACTTCATGCTGCATATCAAAGCAACATTTAAAGGAAACCACAAATGGAAGAGAAAATTAAAACCCAGCTCAAATTTGTTCAGGTCACTGGAAGGATCTACCACTGTGAGTGTGAAATATTGATGGTTTGTCATTGTTAATTATTCAAACTGGCATTTTAACTCCAAGCTGGGAAACTGGGAGGGAAAAGGAATTTGTTAGTGGAAAAAAAAATACGTATCCTGAAATTAAAACTCCGTGTTTCTAGATAATGTTTTCTTCTATGTGGTTGCCTCTCCCAACAGAACTCTCCTATAAAAATGAGCTCTATCAAGTTATTACTTTACAATATTCAAAAGGGGCTCAGAACTGAAGCTATTTAGCTAATAGAAGAGCTATAGGGTAATTTCTAAAATATTACTTACAGTGTAGCACTTCTGCTAAGTGCACTGCCAAGCTCTAAACAAATGATCAATAAAGTCAGTAGAATGACTTCAGCCACACAAGAAGCAACAGAACAACATCAGGACAAGTCAGATAAGCAAATGCATCTCATCTCGCTCCTATGAAATCAACATTCTTCACATACTTTCAAACATTCAGTTCAAAGCTGTTGTTTTTCAGCTGAAATCCATGCCAGCTGCTCTTTAAAACAACAAAAATGCTTCCAAAAACCTAATGAATGTCTTAAAGAAGTGATACTTGGATGTAAAGCCTTTGGATTGGATCCCTACCTGGAGTAAACTGGCCTAGACCCATTGATTTCAGTAAGACTTTACTGATTCAAACATGCTGAGAATTCCAACACAGAAAAGCAACACTGCCAAAGAAATCGGATTTCATATTCACTTGAACCCTATGTGTCTGTTCTTTTGTTTGCAAAATTCTTGCTCTCGAAGGGAGTTTTAGAAGGGCAATGTAATCCAGGACCAGGTTATAGATATCTGGATAGAAGCCACAGACCCAGCCACCCATGAGATTCCTCTGAGTCTTTGCTCTTCTCTGACATGTCATGACACTTAAGATATTTGTATACCAAACATGAGAGAGTCAGCTCCTTCCTCCTTCTTGTAATTCAGATATAGTATTCCTCTGATGTTAAATTAAGTGGTCAGGTTGGTTCTTGGCAAGAAGTCTCATGCTCTGCTTCATCCTCCCCTTGTGGCATATGATACTCAGCAGGTGGCCTACTTGAGTACCAGGCTGTACTCTCTGTTGTAGGTACTCCTAATTACAATGGAATTATTTCAGTAGCATTAAGCTATATAAGCTTGAGAACAGAAGAAGCTGCCCGGTTTCTCTAAAGCCCAGTCTGAGTGAGTAGCCAACACCAAGTTGTTTTGGGCTGAAAGAGTAGCAGAATTATAGCATCTAACACATGGTGACATGGGGGAAAAACCTCACAGTAAGAACAGCTGTTTCTTGGTAGGTAGTGCCATATCACATAGACGGAGAGACGGAAAGAAGTCTGATGGCAACTCGGTCCTGATAGACAAACATCTGAGAGAGAAATAAAATTTAATAAAACCTTTGCCAAGGGATCTGTTGATAAATACTTACAGCTGTCTTCTTCTTCTGTAAAAACACTAACAACGTAACAGGCGTAGACAAAGCCCACTAGCTGGAAAACAGAGAGAATAAATCATTTTAGCATCAATCTTGCGAGACTGGTCAAAACCCACTTGGCATGACTTCAACAGCCAACATTTACTGTCAACTTGGCAGTATTACTGTAATGGTGGAGCCAAGTCATGTTTTCGTAAGGTAGGGGGTGCAGGTGTAGGCTTAAGGGAAGACACTGCTGGGAGTGTACTCAAAGGTCCAAATAAAAACTTGCAGGACCCATCCTCACCTTCAGAGTGGCATCCTGCTGTTGCTAGAATGATTGGCAAGAAGATGGGCTTGCTTTGCTGGCATTGAAACTACCGTGCTAAGTTTACTGTCTGTAAGAAGGTATGAGGATGCTGGGGAGTGCCTTATCTAACATTTTAGACAGACAGCTACGTACCAGCCAGACACACAGACATTCAGGGGCAGGTTTTATTAACAGAGGTCCAGGGACAACAACTCATCAGCTTTATATTCCTGTCATAAGGGGTAGGCAAGGGAAGAGAAATTACTTTGGTGCAGGAGCTACCAACAAGATACGAGTAGTTTTTATGCTGATGAGATACAAACTTAGTTAACCATAGAAATGGTGATGTACTGGCAACAACATTCAGAGACACTGAAATCTTTAGTAACTTAGGCCTGGAGATCAAAAATTCATTGGAAAAAAATCCCTGTCTTACTCTAGCTCTGCAATTTCTAAGGTTCTTTCTATCTGTGCAGAATAAACACCTCTGCATGGACACATCAAGCGTTGGGCCTGCAAAGTAAATGGCCCAGAGCATGGTGAGAAACACACAAGACGTTAGCAGTGGTCTTAATTCACAAATTGCATAGGTTAGCAGTAAATTGCCACCTTCTGGGAAGCAGACAGAAGCAGGGAAGGAGTAGTAAAACAACAGGGTGCCTCTCAAATAACAGCCATCCTGGCATGATGTGGCCCTCATGTCAACCCATTGCTCAGAGCAGTCTTTAGAGCAGAAAACTAGAGTGAACATTAAAAAAAAACAAATTTAAAGTAGCCTGGTGGGTCTGTCCTTGGTAGTTTGCAGAAGCTCTAAAGCATCAGAACTGTCTCATTCAGCTTCAGTAGCAAGTTGTTACTCAGCCAGAATAGAGTAACAAACTTCTGGTACTACGGGAGGTAAGCATTCTAGACCCAGCAGGGTTTTGTTTTGCTTTGCCTTCTTCCTGTTAATCAAATATCCTCTCCATCCTTCATTTTACATCTTTACATAACACCCCACTTAGCAAGATCTTGGTTGACAGTAACTGTATTAGTAAAGTTATTGTGAGACATAATTGTTTTCCACTGTGAACTCAATTCTTTTGAACAAGAGTTAGAATGTAACATACAGTGACTCACTCTAAGGGAAGACAGAATGATGCATGGTAGAGCTTGAAAAGTAGAGTCCATTCATTTTTAATATGACAGAAAAATACATCACACCAGAAAACAAAAGGCAAGATAATGAGATTTCTAGTGGGGAGTTATAAGGCATTCATGATTTCTCCAGCTCTCCCCAGCAAAACACACCTTGTTGGAAGGAAATGGAATGGTTTTTTTAGCATCACTAAACCTTGTATTTCCTTTACAATTTTCTGTAATGATCTGAAAGACAAGCCACCTCTCTCCTTTCCTCTTGGGTGAACCTTATGGAAGCATGTCCCAGTACTGCAGTGCAGGGGACGTAGTTCTGTGGACTCACTTGTTCCCCTGCTGTGCATTTTTGAAATGCTTCATACTAAGTTTCTATGAGCTACAGAAGATTTCATGCAGAAAAAAAAATATAAATAAATCCTTCTGGGTACGATGGTAACTGCAAAGCCACATGCAATGGCCAATCAAATTTTACCTGCTGACTTTTAGAATTGTCTCTGAGTACAACAGTTGCTCTTTGATGTCAGACACACAAAAAAAGGCAAAACAAAACAAAAACCAACAAAAAAAAATCAGAATAATCAGAGATTTTTTTTCTCTTCTATTGCTTGTTCTGTACTAACATAAAACCTGGGATTTTTTTTTTCCTTTCTGAAGTTTGGGGCAGTTTTGGTGGCCGCGCAGGAGGGCAGCGGCCCCGGCCCAGGAACTGGCCGTGGTGCTGACGCAGCCCCGAGGCCTCTCCCCGCTGCCTCGCGTCATGAGCGGGCTTAGCTGCGAAATCAGCAATTAGCGCTCATCAGCTGGGCTGTGGTAGCTAATGACGCCAACACTTATAGATGCTCTTGGGAAAACAGAGTGCTGCTGGTTAAAGCCGTGCCAGCATTCAATGAGATGTCTAGCACCCGTCTGCGCACTCTGGTCTCCAATGTAAGTGCGTTTGCACTCAGCCTAGGATCAAATTAGGAGTGTGGTTACATTCTTTGTACTTGCTCTAGCATTTCTATAGCTTGAAGGTCTAGTCTTTTACATTTTATAGGATGTAAGGTCAAATCATGCAATTTACATACTCACAAGTATCCAAGCAGGAAAGATACACCTTGAATGCATGCCCTGTTTCCAAGGGAACTCTAGGAAGGTTTTCTCATTCCCCAGACTTTCCATCAAGCCTCAGAGTAGGAACTTTAGGATAATAGCCATGCAAAGTGGCAGCCCTGAATCCATTCACTATTATTATACTCTATAACATATACACACAAACCTTACGTGATATCTGTGTCAGGGAACTCCTGATAGTATTAACAATGAAAATTACTTATCTGCCCAGTTTATGGGCAGAGTGCATGAAAGATTATCAGCTCTACTGTCATGGGGAACCTGTTAAACCTCTGAAAATTGTTCATGGTTCAGAAGCACCAAGCAAGCAGCAAGATTGACTTGGGCAGTTTGTTTTGCACATAAATTAATGCCTCATAACCCTCAACCATCATTCCTCTCAGCCAGTACATTTTTCCTTTTATGACTAAAGTGACCTTTTGCATTCAGAAAAAGCAAAACAACCAATAAAAAGCTAGTGAATTAAGGGAACCTGAATCTCTAATTCCAGCTCCATTGGAGTGGAGGGTTTTCTTTTTCATTTCTTCTGTTTCCTGGATTTGTTTCAAAAATTACCTGCTTAGTGTTCAAAATTTACTTCTAATTGACTTTATAATCCATTCCTTCTTTACATTAATTTCATCAATAAAAATTTGTTTATTTAATGGCACTTTTTTTTTCAAAGAAGTTTTGCTAGTCTCGTGACCTGGCCAGAACAGGAGAGTTTCAGTGGCAAGGAAGGAAGAGACAGAGAACATAAATATGAATTGCATTTTTATATGGACTGACCTAAAATATAATTAAATACATCACCTCAGGGATGAAATGAACTCCTGGGATGCCCCATGTCTTCCGCATGAATTAGGAATGAAATATAGCTACAGAGGAGAAATGCCACTCCTGTTGTCCACTCCTTTTCACTGGAAGAGTCTACTGGAATGTGGGATGAGCAGACTCCAAGAGACACCGGTGATTCCCTTCTGACCACATCCTTGATGAAGATGTATCAAGCCCCCAAAGATTAACAAGTTTAGCAGCAATTACCATAGAACAGAAAACTTCAGAGACCAAGAATTTGGAGGTAATTTCACTCTTGTTCCAAGTGCCATCTTGGTTGGTGATTTCAATATGAAAGAGAGTTTTAAGCTCTCCTATCCCAGGGAAATACCAATAATTCTTAGATCTTTGTGAATTACATAGGGGAGGTGGAAGAGGAGGGAAAACATCAGTGATGTAAAATGACACTAAGCTATTGCTCTAATTCCCCAAAGAATGTTCTTGGGCTTTAGCCTCTGCTGCTGTTTCTCCACTTGTTCTGCATGTTCAGTACCAGCTTCCTCCAGGCTGCAGAAGTATCAGATTAAGCTTTTTATTAGGAACACATGTTGTAGGCAGGTGTGTTCAGTCAGCCTGTCAGACAGCCTGGGAACACACATGCTGCCAAACAAAAGAGGATAGAGCTGGGATGTCCCAAGCATTCTGCAGGTAAATCAGCAGAGCAGGAAAGACAGGAAGAGACAAGTGTGCCCAAAGGGAATGAGGAAAACTAAGTCTGTTCATCCCTCTGCCCCTCATTCATCTGAGGTTAACTTTTTAATAGTGAGTTGAAAAGTGTTCATAAAATAGCAGTATTGAACGAAAGTGCTGGAGCCAGAAAGACTGAATTACAGCAGGATCTATAGAAAGGGACCAGCTGGCTGCAAGTGTGCAAAATACATGAAGGATGGGAAGGCAAATTATAGGAGGTGTTACTGTTGCTTGTGTAAAATCTTAGCTTGAGTCTACATCTGTCCCAGTGAGGTTTCTGAGCTCTTCAACTCTTCTCTCAATACAAAAACTTGCCATTGGCTTTTCCACCACCGAGAATATGTGCAGAGTCTCCTCCTTCAGGACAGATGTATTGTAAATTTCACTTCTAATCAGAGCTAATGAAGTGTGTATGCTCTAATCAGTGCGAGAGGGGAGAAATGAAGAGATCTCTGCTACAAGAAAGCAAAAAGCCAGCTTGTGAGAGAGCTATTGTGACCAGAGAGGCAAAAAGAGGTGAAGTCCTTTGATTCCTTGACCTTCTTTACTCTTTGGATGCAAATACGACCACTGAAAAATCTAGCTTCTGCCAACAGCAAAGCATCTCTTGCACGTTGCTTTTCACATAACATCTGCTGTCAAGGCTTGCATTGCCTCCTTCCTGGGAACCTTCCAACCTGTCAGTCTGAGTGAAAACAGCAGACAGGCAGGCAATGAGTTCTCTCGGTTGGGAAGACATTTACAATTTCCATCCCATTCAATGGGGCCTCAGGAAAAGCCTAACCCTCCCCACTCCCAGAACTACCATATGGACAGCCCAGAGCTATGCCAGGTATTTCAGAACTAGAAATCACTCCTCTCCCTGCTGGATGGCGAGTTGGGGAGATGCAAGATGAATCCTTGCTAAGATAAAAACAAACCAGATTTCTTTTCTTGACAAACTAGGTGCTGTTGCATTTCCTAATTGGCTTGGTAGGATTAGTTTTACAGTGACATTTCTATACCAGTACAGGCTTTAAGATGTTACAGTAAGCTTTTTCCTCCAACGTGTTCTGTGCTAAAGCACTGAGAAAGATTTTCATACTGGGCCCTACAGCTACTTGTATCAGGCATGGTGACTGATATGCTCGAGTTTGATCGCATTCCAGATTAAAGGAGTTGCTTTTGCCTTCAAGGAGTACAGACGAGCTCTGAGCTACAACAGACTGAGACCTTATGTATCTTCAGATGCATGCCCAGGAGCAGGATAATACAGTCAGCAGGAGTCAAGATGACAGCCAACACTGTGCTCACCATATGGGTTCAGGTTTGCTTTCCCTCTCCTTTGGCATGCAAGACTCAATTCAGTGAGCTTTACCCCAAGTACATAATACGGTGCACTACAGTTCCTCAGTAGTCTCAAGGAACTGGTATTTCCAGAAAACAACCACATTGTCCACAAGAACATGGATTTCACACTACCGTATCTGGAATAAGAAAGACACAAAACACAACCCCTGCCCCGAACCTGACAACTTCTAAAAACCATTAGGCAAAGCAAAAAACTACAGGAAGCACGATTTTGGCTGTCCCTTGCCCTTTTTAACAGGGAACAGACTATTCTTGTCTCAAATGTGTGGCAGACAAGGAGGGAAGTAGGTCATGTCCCTTGCTGCATCCCCTCAGCCTTCAAGTTCCTCATCATGTTTTTTATACTATCGATCTGGTCTCCCTGCCTGTTGGCAGCACAGCACCTGCCAGGCACTCTGGGAAGGACAACAGCCTGTAATAAAATCTGCCTTAAAATGAGATAAAGAGAACAGAAAAAGATACTGGCAGAGATCAGAGAGTTTGACCCTCAGAGACTAAAAAGGGAGAGAACGGGCTGACTGTTTTCAGGCAAGGTCTGAGTGAGAAAGTGAAAAGGCTTGCCTTCTGCCTTACCTCAGCAAAGCAGAGACGAAAAGCTCTATTTCTCCCACTACATGACAAAATTATATGAGCATTTCAGAGCTGGCAGGAGTTACAGGCCTGGGGCTTCAATACTCTACCTTTATTACAGGACAAGCAGAAATTTAGTTCACTCTGCGTAGCTCAGCCCATATGGCTTCCTTGCATACAAGTATTTTAGCATCGTTTCCAGGGTTTAGAATTCAGAAATCCACTGCAAGTTAAATTTCAGGGAGGAGGAGAGAGAAAATATTTACCTAAATCCTGTTTTATCTTATAGTTCCCTCCTCTGCCTCCCCATCTGGCCCTTTGTAGGCCTTGCAGATGCACAGAGAATATTGTCATGTGCCTTTGGGAAGAAGCAAAGGAGAAAACCCAGAGACACAGACTCATATCATATCCTCTTAGCTCAGGGCCATGTGCCTAAGTGAGTAAGCTGCCATAAAACAAACTCAGGACCATTTGTTGGCTGAAGCTCTAGCCTGGGGCACAGGGGCTCCTGCCAGCTCAGGCATTTAGGAAGGATGCTAACAGTGACATATTTCTGCACTTTAAAAGTCTGGGATGTTGTGATTTTAAAATCTGTCAATTGTTTCACCCAAGTCAGGAGCAGCACCAGTTCAGCAGTATTAATCCCATTCCAGCTAACGGCCCTTTACAAAAGGACAACAGGCTCAATTCTTCTGGATAAGTTGGTTTGCCTTGCTCACGCACATGGCTCGAAGCAACTCGCAGACAGCTTAGTGCGGATCATTTTCCCTGAAGGAGAACTAACCAAATATTAACAGCCAGCACACACACCAGGGAGTCCATCCAACTCAGGAAACAGGAGCTTCTCTGTCTGCCTCTTTTTTGTGACACGGCAAGAGAGCAGTCAGAGTCTTCCCCCCTCCCCGCAGTTCACTGGGTCACACAGATCATCCCAGCTAATAGGAAATGCAGAATCAAGACAGTGGAAAGTTGTACCAAAAAATGTGCAGAGAAGTACTGAAACTCCAGAAGCTTGGAATTTCTCTGTTTGTTATCCTGTAACATTTAATCGGGGCAAGTTACCCTTCTTTTTTAAGCCAAAACTGAAAGATGAAATGTGAACGTTTCCCCAGTCTACATCCATTTGTACATAAGCCATTAACCACAAAGTAACAAGCCAAAACAGGTTAGAAAGATGCAGGCTGCTAGCTCTAATGCAGCTACAAAATGCAGGAGTACCAATGAGGTAAGGGGCACAATGGACATTTTGTTTCAGTTAATTTCACAGACAAGTGAGAAGCAATTAATTAACAGTGAACATTAAGGACATTGAATTACTGCAGAGTATTTTAAAAAGCCTGTGGAAGACGCTGATGAGGAAAGAGTTGATGGAAACATTTAGTGCCTATCTTCGGTGTCAGCAGAAAGAAAACATGTTGTTTTCTGCTTCCTTAAACTTTATTTAATATTCTGGAGATAAGGATCTTCTCCCTTTTACTTCCTCACAACAAACGTGCAGATGCATGCTCCCCTACCTATCACTAAGTCACGTGGAATAAGAGAAATCCTTCTTCAGAAGGGTGTCTGTCCTTGTCAAAACATGAATTTCCACACCCCAACAGGGACACAAAATGATTGGTTATTGTATGCTCACATGTGATGCATTACTTCAGGTGTTCAGTTGCTGGTATCCATTTCCAGTTCTTTCTAGCAATATTGTTCATAACAAGAGAACAAAAAAAACATTTACAGAAGCTTTTGCAATCAGATGAAACAAAACGGAATGGAAAATATGGACCAGCCCCTGTGCCTGGAAAAAAAAAAAACAAACGGCATCTCCTCAAAAACTGCTACCCCGTGGCAGTCTCAGCGATGTACTCACCGCGATCAGGATCTGGAAGGAGCTGTGCATGACCTCGATGTACCGATACTCCAGGGCACAGCCTATCACAGAGATGTAGGAATGGCTGTCCAGCCCTTTGATGCCAGACATTGAAGCCTCCTTCCTTACACAGCCAGGACCATTTTCACTCCACCATGACTGGTGCCGGGAGATGTTGAACGTCAAGAGTTCACTGTCCTAAAGAGAAAAGTTTCAAAGAGATCTCCATTTACAAGTGTCTGAGATGCTGTCAGGTGAAGGCCATATTAAGTCAATGGAAAACCTCAAGTTTCTGACATCCCCACCCTTAAAAATGCTAGCACAGATCAAAATACATTTGCTTCATATTCCTTATTACAAAGTATTTCACAGGCAGGCTTCTGTGGTGGGAACCATTTCTGAGACAGTCCTGCAGCACTCCAAAGCTATTTTATCATCATGTAGCCCATTTCGGAAGCAGGTCTGGGCAGCTTCTAGAGCAGAAAGACAATTTCTAGGCTTCAGACCCAAGAACACTGGGTTCCTGCACCCAGAAAAGAACCCTCAAGTTTTGGGTTTGGGAGATTAATCTTGCAAACTTAGAAGAAAAAGTCAAAAAAGGCAGCACTAAGCATCCTGTCACAGAATCATGTGTTACGAGTATGCTCTTCCCAGCACAGAGTACTGAGAAATATGAACTTCATAACCCCAAAGTGAGTTTCAAAACCTAACAGATCTTCCTCTGTTCCTAGCTTTTAAGACGTCTAACAAGTTCCCTTACCATTTTTGTCTGATTTCCTTCCATGTTCTTCACATATGGCACATCCATGTCTTTTGTTGACCTTACTCACTGCCAGCCTCAGGTCAGTTTACCCAGCCGAGCTGACCTCACAGTGATGGTTGCAGCTTCTTGCAAACACTTCCCCAGCAATTCCTTATCACCTCTACCCCGAGAGGGGCTTTTTGTTTTGCTCTTGTCTTTGCTAGTTCAATAACGTAAACCATGCCACTGTGGGGGTTACGCAGTGAAACGCCACACAAGCGGTGCAGGAGTTTGGTTCGCAACTAGGAGCTCATTTAAAAATGACAACACTTTGCTCGCACTTGAGAAAAGAGTGGTACTCGCTGGAGTACCTGGGAGAGCTTTGGGATTTTGAGCTTACAGGACATGGCAAACCTCCCCCCCCCACCCCCCAGATGGTAAAAGACAAACTCAGAAGTGGCTGAATGAACTCATCCCTTCACAGATAAGTGCTAAATGCTGGGTGCCCCAGCAGCCCTCTCAGGTCACTTTGATGTGGAATCAACTCCTTTCAGCCACAAAACAGGGCAAGGGATTGGAAGTTTTATTCTGAAGGGTAGATTATAAAATGGATCAGGCAGAGAATCTGTGTGTCTCTACAGGTTAGAAATAGGTACTGGATATAAACACCCCCCCACACACACACACACCTAACCGTTACTAAAAGTTTAAATCTATCCATACACTGCTTCATGCTGCTTATGCCAGGGTCCTACACAGTCCCTGTAGGAAAGAAGCAGCTCCCAGAACAGCAGAGCTTGGGGTATTTACACTTCCCAACATGGGAAACCTCACGCGGCAGCTCCTTCGCCTCAGCTCCCTGTAGAGTCAAGAGTGAAAAACAGATTCAGAGCAGCTAATCCAGGCTCCTGCTCTGAATTACCCTCTGGAGAAAGGACTTGTCTCTGCTGCCAGTACAGGGAGGCTAGCCAGGTAGTCCTGCAGATACACTTTTCTGTGTCTGTCTTTGTATCCAGGGGCAAACTTGAGTTACAGGGACAGAAAATTTAAATGCCAGCCAGAAAACCTGTGAATAGAAACCAACTGCACCGCTATGCACATTGTGTAGGTACCCTCCACTCCACCACACATACTCAAAAACAGTTTGCTGAGCTGATATTAAAATATGCTGCAGGAAGCACATGTTAAGAAATGTGGACAATTAAGTGAGAAGACAGCTGCCAAACTCCTGACATAATCACCACAACAGATGGGATGTGTTTTACAGTAGATGGAGCAGGACATGGAGATGAAGTATGGCACCAGTGCGAAAGCAGCCTGACTAGTAAAGACAATAGGGAAAACTCTATTAACACTTGGGAGTTTAAAGGGAGCTGTCTGCATTTTAAAGGCTACAGGGAATAATTATTAGATTGGCAGCTACAGGATAATGCACATAGTGCAAGGTGCTGTGCTATCTTCATTTCTAGAGACATTTTTCTCTTCCAGCTTCTCACAATTTTGGTACAAGAGTCTTTGGCTTGCCCCCTCTGCTGGGCACTGCTCTTCAGTGGCCCACAGACATCCCATATATCCAGCAAATTGCATCTTTTCTGCAAAGCTTGTTCTTTCTTCCCCAAGTTTGCATGTTTCAGACACATGAATCTTCCCCAGCAAAAGCTTTTCCTCCTGGAGACAGCCATCCCTCCAAGTTTCTGTGCTCTCCTCCCTCTCACAAGCCACTTACCACTTTCTTAGGGAAGAAAAGAATCACGTTTCTCCAAAAAAAGACTCAGTTCCTGTTTCTCTGCCTGGGGCTTCCCCCAATTAGCACAGAAACAAAGCTGTTCCACAGGGCACTGAAGGAGCTACTCTTAACCTCGGTCCCCAGGGCTTCCCTCTCCCAGCTCACAGATGGTGCCTTCCCAAACCTTCTGCCTCACTGATGCAAAGAGCCCCTTCCATGCCTGCTCTACTTCTTACAGAGGCATCTATGTGTATTTGGCAGAAGTAAGAAACAGGCTGCTTTCCTTCTTGAATCTCCCTTTTGTCAGTCCTCATAGAATTGGCTCTGGCTTAACTTTGCTGCAGAAGCTGAACTTGCTTCTGAATTAAGCCTGAAAAAGCAGAACACTGCTGGGCTGGAGGTAGGCAGGTGGAAGAACAGTAGGTCCTAAGCACCACTCACTGCTTTTTGCCTACAATTATACTCCAACTTAGCAAAAAAGGAAAAAATTATACTCCAGTTAAGAGCAGATTGGAAAAACTGAGCACATTTGGATTCTAAAAGCACCACAATGACTTGCACAGAGGAGCCATCCCTCTTGCAGATGTAAAATGAATACTGATTGCACACTGGGATTGTGGATGCCCTCACGTTCACAGAGACACCTTTCTGAATAAGCATCTGTCTGGAGTGCTGCAGGGCACGAGGGCAGCACGAATGAAAGGGTCTCAACATCCAAAGCAATGCTTGTGTCCTCGGAGGATACCTGTGCTGATGGGGCACAATAAAAGAGCATTCAAGAAAATCACTTAATTGACCTCCAGTTGCTCAGCGCTTGCTGGGAGACTGGGAAAACAACCCCAGGATGTCTCCTGTGGTTTGCCAGCTTCATTTGCGAGGAGATGGTTGAAGAGAAGTGGAACTACAAAATAGAAACAGCACACTAAAATCAGGAGAAAAGAGCCAGTTGCAAGCAAGTTTAGGGAACAGCTGTTTCCCAAAACCTCTCTGCAACACATCTGAAGTCTAAACACACTGAAATACTCCCCAAAGTGGTACGCAGGTTGGAAGATGTTAATCAGCCCCAGAAGCGAGGAAGCGCTGCTGTAAGGGAGAGTGATCTGTGTGTAACCACACTCCCCCTTGCTTTGTGACAGGCTGCTATTTGAAGGGCTATTGCTTCCTCTTTAACCTTCAGCCTGAAGAGAAATATGAGCAAAGAGTGATACAAGCGCTTTCTCAGGAGCATGTTGAAGGCCAGCCAAAAAAAAAAAAAAAATCACATGTCACTCTGAACTGTTGTAGCACCTGGTTGCCATCCATTTGCCATCAGTGTAAGCAGGAAGGCAACAGCACTAGAACTGTAGTACCTACATTTTACAGAGTCTATTCTCCTTTCACAGCCTCACCCCACCGTGTCCCACAGGAAAACTCACACCTACGTCTGACACCCACAGAGACAGCTGTGTTCCTTTCTGAAATGGTTTCCTGAAAGCTCTTCTGAAATTATTTTCTAAGGGATACTATCAGAGATAGATTTCTTGTTTTTCACAGCCTTCTGAACTGCCTCCCCCCCAGATTTCCTTAATTATCAGGCAAAGCAGCACTATAATGGCTCTAGAAACAAATTGAGCCCTGTATGGGAGCCCCCAGAGCTTGGCAGCAGAAGAATTTTAAATCTTTTCAGTTGGAAACATTTCTTATCAAAATAGGAAAATAAAATGTTTATCTTTTAGTCATGTGTGCTGGGTAGCTGTATCACCCCGAGACAAGAGAAGCACTTTCATTGTCTCTCAGCAGGCTTGTTGACAATGCCACAGCATTTAAAGGCCAAATCCCAGGCTTCCAGGTTCTAAATTTAAATGGAGGGACAGTTGTAATTAGGCATGCATTTATCCACCCTCCTCACAGTATTTTTTCCAGGTACAAAGTCATCTCAAGATGCCATCCAGATTCTCTGGAATACAAATAACCGCCCCATCTGACTAATAAGGGCTGCTTCCATTTCAAGAGGAGATTTAGACCACCACCACAGCTCTGGATTCAGATCAAAGCACTGGGTAGACAGACAATATAAAGAAAGGGGAAAAAAAAAAGTCACTATTCCAAGATGAATAATTCCAGAGGAAAAAGACAAAGGAATACATTGAAATACACAACAGCAATTCCTCAAACCTCTGAATGTTTCTCAAGTACATGATGAAGAGTCAATCAGCACAGCAGCTGGACAGACAGATGCTCATATGTCTTACCAGCAGGATTTTAATAATTAACTCAGACTGGGGGGTTGCAGGAGGGACTGTTTCACACTCGAGTAGAGAGGGAGCAGCTTAACATGTTATTTCAAGCACAGCCTAGAAACTTCAGAGATTGCTCCCAACAATCCACCTAACCAAAAGGCCAGATGGACAAAGAGAAAAGAGGGAGGTGGAACAGGAACAGACCAGAAGAGGAGGAATAGCAATCTGGAAATTCAGCTGTGATCCCCACCACAGAGCAGCGGTACAGCACCTTCAGAGGCTGCATTTCCCCCAGATGCAGCAAGTGTGCTCAGAACTGTGAGCAGAGCAAGTCAGCAAGGCAACGCTGCCAAAAGCCGCTTGGAGGCACATCACCATCTCACTGCCAGTGCTGAGAGGCAACCCTTCAAATCCAGATTGCTCTATCTCTTGCCTGCTCATTGGCAAAGCGCTTACAGGGAAGCTGGCATCATCTACACACTTAGGGAGGCCCTTGCAGCAACAAGGAAAGTGCTTTCTTAGACACTTATGCTGATCCATTTGTGTCTGGCCACCTAATGAAGTTCTGCTGTGCCATATTTCACACTCTTATTCCTACTGAGAAAAGATTGCAAAATGAAAAAAAAATTACAGGATAGAAATATAGAAACCAGTCCAGTTTAGCTCTTCTAGGAAGTAGAGAATAGATTCACAGAGCAGGAAAGAGCATTTTCCTTTTGGAAAAAAAAAATTCAGGGTAATTATCACTAGTGGTTAGGAGGTAGCTGGTTAGTAACTAGTTATAACTACCCTGGGCAGGGCTGGCCAGAGCAGGTTTCCATGGCCAGGAGACAGCAAGCACTGCTGGAGGAAGAGCACTTTAGGAAATGATGTGAAAGACAGGAGGAAAGAGAGGGTGGGAAGTGATGGGCAGACAACCCAACGAAGGAAAGAGTCAGTGGAGAAGTGTTTGCATGGGAAAGGAAAGCAAATAGCCAGCCCCCAGACTGCAGATCCACAACCATGCACCTACCAGCCCGTATTCTACTGACAACATGGAGTTTATAACTAAGAGATAGTCTCTTAACCCCTTTGCCAAATTGCTTGTGGGCTGACATGGGACCTTACCTCACAGACCCCGCAGCCGTGGCGCCCCTGGTTTCTGTTGTTGAGATCAGCCGGGCACAAGAACAAGCGTCCGTGCTCACCTCAGCCCTGAGCTGCACCAGCACCTCCCTGCGCGCCGCCGGCGCTCCCTCCCCACTCTGAGATCAGAGCTACCCACCACAGCACAAAGAGTTATTTGCAATAAGTGCACATAACCATTTCCTCATTTTTTCAATTCTTCAGGATTTCCTAAACTTGTTACAGCAGAAACACTTGGATCCTTTCCCCCCATTTTCACCCCACCCGAGTTATCACCTGTCTCGGTTGCACTGGGCTGTCATTACCAGCCACCAAGTTAACAAACTCCATTCTTTCTAGCTCACTGCCCTTTCTGCATTTTGTCATTATAAATTAGCTAGCTGCTGACAGAGATCTCCCTGGCAGGCTGCCCTTGTCAGGAATACAGAGGGGCGAGCACAGCACTGGCAGGAACACTACTCTCCCACTCCCCCCCGGCTCCCTCCCACAGGCTCACCAGGAGTCACAAGGGAAACCACCTGAAGACCTTCCTCAGAGCTATCAGCCCCTTGAGGGACTTGCACAGGAACAGCCCTGTCTGAAACACTCCCCAGCACATTCGTGCTTAGTCTAGTACTTAATGAGTTAGTGTTTACCTGACCAGCTCCATCAGCCTCACTCCACCAAAGCTCTTCTTCTAATATTTGCAGTCTACGTGCTTACTGCCAGGCTAATTACAAGCTTTGACTTTGACTTCTTATTAGGAACTGAAGGACAGCTTCCTCCCAAGGGCCCTGAGGACACACAGAGATACCTGCTCCTCTGCAGCACCCCTGGCTGATTCTGCCCTTGCCCCCTCCAAGAGCCTGTCCAACACTTGCTCATCCAAGCCCAGGTGCCCTTCTGGGATCTGATCCCAAGACAGAGATCGATAAGACTCAGCAGATGTCAGCTGGTGTTGGATTAGGTTTCTAGAGGTTGAGCAGGACAGCAATACTACTCTTGAGTGCAGCCTGCAGAGCACCACACTGTCCTACAGAAACCTTAACTCCTGTTCCAAGTGCATCTTTTGTTCTCATGTGGAAGTCAGGTTTCATTTGGCCATTACAAAGACCCAAATAACTTCAGTTAAAGGGGAGAAGGTGGAAAGAAAGCAGCATCATGAGTTTTTCTTACAAGACAGCCTTTTTAAATGAAATTAACTCTTTAAGAACAGAGGCAAGGCTGTAAAGGATTTTACCACCAAGCAAGCACAAATACTCTGCTGTGTTTGCCAGTTGCCGTCGAACTAACAGCATGAATTTCTCATTGCAGCTCTAGGGAGAAGTCCACTGAGTCAATAACAGCTTGTACTGCAGCCCAATTCTATAAAAAAAAAAAAGTCCCCAATCACAAGTGTCATCCTGTAGGCTAAATAAAGGTTCTTTGTGTGCTGGCTTTGCTAAAACAAGCCACAGCACAGAGCAAGGTTATGAGATGAAGCTCCTCTGTAGTGGAGAAAGTGGAGTTTGTTGTGCTGTTTGAATTGCAGAACAGCAGCCCGGCGTGTTGCGGGGTGGGTTGGGATTAGTAAACACAAGTAATCAGCTGGCTGGAAGCAAACACTGGCTGTCAGAGAAGCTCCCAGAGCAGTTTATCAAGCCAATATTTCCTCTGCAGAAAGAAATGTTTAAGTAGTTACATAAAATTCTTTTTTTAGTTGGTCACAGCCAACATCGAGATCATCTCAGGCTGAGCTTCTAGATCATGAGTAATCACTGTTTTGGGCAAGAACTTTCTCAAAGTTTCTGTGGATAATTGAGAGGGGAATAATTGAGGAATTAGGAAGTTACATTTCCTTATCTGCAAAGGATTTATGCTGTCACTCATGACTCACTGTAGGCCTGATAAAGAAAACATAGCGCAGTTCCAATTATGACTGCAACTTAGATGTATGACCTGGGAATTTAGGCCAGATGTAGAGCGCTCCGAAATGAACCTGTATCCTATAATCGCTCAGAGTCTGCTAAGCTACAGGCACACTTAGTAATTCATTGCTACAGCTCAGGCTTAATTTAGGGCCTGCCTCCCATTTTTATTATTTCTGACTCACCCCTCATTAAGCAAGCAGCAATACTTAGCTTATCTAGCCTTCAAAGAGCTTCCCATATTAACCCACGATACCCCTGGCCAAGAGCCATGAATAGCCACCAATGTATTTAAGAAGGAAGAATTAAGACACGGAAGCCACATCATGTCTGAGGCCACATCCAGGGGAGATGCACCAGCCTCCCCAGCACCCCTCTGGTTCAATCTCTGTTCAACGGAGAGAAGAGCCTCTTCCAAACAGCGCAATGGGAAATATTTTCCCTGGTGTAGCAACAACCAGGTACCTACCCCTGTTGCTGAAGTGCACTAGGTCTTCAGCAGACCTGGGAGGCAGAAAAATATCCAGAACCGGTCAGGGATGGAGTTACAGCAAAGCCCTTGGTCCAAGTCAGCCCAGCCAGACCGAGTCCTCACTGCCGCTCTTCCCCGGGACCAGCTCGCAGAGAGAGCACACCCACTGCTGCATGAGGGCCTTCCCCTTCAAGTCACACACCTCCTTCCCAAGGTGTTATCAGATCACAAGAGGATCAGCTGTAATCTAGTTAGCTCATAGCCTTTCTCAGCCACCTCTGCATCGTGGCTGAGAATTAGCCCTCCAACCCCACCTCCCCTCAGGACGGGTCTGCTGCCAGGCTTGCTCTCACCTTTAAAAAGCAAATACACTATAAGGGCAGGGCTTACTCCAGTCACCACCTGCACTGACCGGCAAAGGGCTCCAGGAATCAGTATCATCAGCCTCCCATTTTTACCATACAAGCAGCAGTACTCCTCCATCCATAGTAAGGCAGCCCTCTCCATAGGCAAGGGGACAGGACCCGCTCCCAGGCACCCCCCTGCCACCCACCTGAACACCACCACCCCCGCCTCTCACAGCTAAGCTCCATCCCATTGATGCAAAACCTGGGCACTCACCCATAAAGCTCCTACTTACCTTTGAGAGCCCTCCCACTTCTAAGTAAAAGCAGATGATGAAGATGTTCCAGGTGACCCAAATTGCAGTCCAGATGGCATACTAGAAGGGAATGGGGGGGGGGGGGGGAGAGAAAGAAGCAATAAACATTAGGAAGTCATTGGAATTAGTTTATATACATGTGATGCAGCTGGGGGCAGTTAAGTGCCCTGAGTCAGCAGTGCAACTCTTTTCTCTTCCTCTGCTTGTTTCCCATATGCAGATGGTCCCTTGCCTGATTAGAGACACAGGGGCAGAAGTCTGGAGGGAGTGGAAGAGCTTCTGCCATGCCTTTGTCCGGCACCTAGTTCTCCCTTTCTGTTGTGTAGCATCTCGGTGTTACTCTGGTACCACTAATAATTATCTGATACCTTCCAAGTTTGGAGCAAGTACAGTGAAAGTGCAGCACACTGAACAATGTGTTCCTAAGCACAGTACCTCCTGCTAAAATTGTTTACAACGCTCATGTCTGATTTCCCAAGGGCTTTACTCGGTTCCTCATTGCTTGCCTTATCCCACCAGAGCCAAAGCTGTGAAAGGCTTTGAAAGGCTCTGAAAAAAATGGATATTACTTACCACCACTATGTAGCGAGGTCTATATTGAATCGTGCCAAACAGGCCGAGGATAACGATGATGATGTGGAGGAAGTTGGCGAGGATAGGGGCCCACTGGTATCCCAGGAAATCAAACACTTGCCTCTCTAATGCAGCAAGCTATAAGGGAGAAGGAAAATGAGAGTTACAGCTTCTGGGCTCATGATGTTTATTCTCAAGGTTTTGACATGCTCCCTGAGCAAATCTCTCAGCAGCTGAAGGTGTTACTCCATTCCCAAAGCAATTTGCTGCCTATGAACCAGGTCAGTAGGACAGAACATGTGTTTGCACACACCCCCTTCCACTTTGTTCTCATCCCATCTCCTCCCATGGCTAAGCTAACGCTGACCAGTGAGCTCCAGTGCCTGTGTTGGGCCATGTCCTCTGTGCTTTGCAATGGGGAGGCGGCCCTGTCAGAGGTGAATGGCAGGACGGTGACATCTTAAATGGCTGCACCAGGACTTTCAAGAGCTCATTTGTCAGAGCCTTCAGCATCACTCCATCATTCCTGACACCTCTCATGCTTCTGCTCTTCAGCACACGTCCATCAAAGTGAGAGAGAAGAGGAAACTCTCTATTCCACCTTAACCCCGCAGAAAATGCTGCCACCCAGCAAAGAAATTCTGCAAACACATCGGTTTTCCGGGAGGACAGGCTGTGTTCCTCTCCCGCACTAATGACATGATTCAAGGCTAGTACTGCGTTCTCGAAATAAAACTCCATTACTGTTGAAGTGCTGGGCCTGCTTTTCAAATCATATTTGCATAAAGATGAGCTTTTCATCCACAGCCATCGTCTGTGCATCAGGCAACAACTGGTAACCTGGATCTGAAGGGCTGTGTTATGCCTACAGCTGAAAGAGCACAGCAAACATGCAATTGCGTGCTAGCCTTTACATCCCCACAGCCTTTAAATATTATGGCTATGGGCGAAACAGTGAGTGGAGGGGGCAAAACGGTTGCTGCAGGTTTTTCCCCAGTGCCCAGCCTTATGCAGAGACATCTTCTCGTTGCTTGTCTCCACTAACGCAGTGCAGCCAACCTTCCCCCATTGACCGGCGACTTCGCTGCGGCTGAGGCACAGCAGGAGATTTCCCTGCCAGGGTGAGAGTTCAAAGTCTGCTTTATTATCACAGTAGTATGCTGGGATTGCATTGTTGCATTTCATATTTATTTTGACTTAAATAAAGAATTACAGTATACCATTGATAGTTAATATTAATCTGACTACTAATTAGACATTAACCATGGATGATCCTAGTCCACTGTGTGTGATCAGCTATGTGACATCTTTTCCTGGCTTGGCTTTTAAATGGGAGCTGGGGACCAAGCACTGGAGCACCTGTAATGGCTCAAAGCATTTAAGGATGTGAGTGGTTGCAGGTCCCAGTCAAGCCGCTCGATGAGAGAAGCCACATCTATCAAATGATCATTTTTCCTCCTTCTTCCTGCGTCGCTGGGGAAATCACCTTCACACCTCTCTTGGGCTAGGAAGGTATTGCAATTCTCAACGCTATCTTGGAAGTTCAACAAAAATCTGTATTGCAAAGAAATTTAGAGCAGCCCTGTCTAAGGGAGATCAACCAGTGTGGGGGTCAGCAGCTTTCCCCCTTGACATCGCTCTTCACTGGCAAAGGGGCGCAGAGAGAGTGGGGAGGGAATGGAGACAGTCCCCAAAAATCTCTCTTCTGTGAAATAATTAGTCTTCCCTTTGAAGCGACGCATACTGCCCTGTTCTGATCAATGTGAACCCCCTGGAAGATGCTGTGAGATGGGCTGCACGGCCACGCGTAGGGCTGTGGGGCTGGACTGGGGCAAGCGCTGCTCATTGCACCGTTCAGCCTGCTCTCCCCCCGCAGCACAGCGGATTTTCTGTATCTCCTCAGAAACAGCAGTAATAGGTTAAACGCTTAATCTTTTAGGAGGGGATTAACGCACGTACCTTAACGATATTTGGAAATTTTGAATCCTGACTGGCTGGCAATGGGTCACTTGACTGTGACCGCTTCATCCAATCAGGCATTTAATTGGCTTTGTGCGTTACATTAACGCGTGTGTGTGTGCCGCACAGAGCATCAATTAGCCGAGGGGACACAACGGGGGTGTGTTCCGCAGAGATAACACCCTGCTCAGCTTCGCCTCTTGCCTTCAGGCCCTGAAAAGGGGGATGAAGGCAGATCCGTCCTGCCCATGCCTTCTGCCATGAGTTTTCCCACTCCAGTATCAGGGCATCCATGTCTGGAAAAGTGTTTTCTTCTCACAAATGAATGTTTGCCATTAGGGCTGTATAGAAGGGGAAAGCTTGTCCTTCCACAGCTTCGTGATGTTTCCGGGCTTATTTCGTCCAGGGAAGACATTGGTCTGTGAGGTGAGAGGTACCCAACCATCCTGGAGATGGACCTGCCAATCTACACTGACTTCAGGCTGGGGCACAGCTCCTAGAGAGGTCCCTGGTCCCTGCCACACTGGATTTTTCCCCATGATTCCAGAATCCCAGAATTTCAGAATCACAGAATCACAGAATGGTAGGGGTTGGAAGGGACCGTCATACTTCCTTCTTCCTTACTGCACTTGCCCTTGTCTCCAGGTTGTTTCTCTTCTGATTTATGTTCCTTTGCCACTTTTTCCATTTTTTTTATGATTTTGTGTCGCTGGGTGCAGGCGTGACTCAGCTGGCACAGAGATCGGCTGTGGCCGTCTGCTGGCTCAGTGAAGGGGAGCAGGAGCTGGGTCAGTATGCTCCTGTGTGATGTGCAAGCTCAGGCAAGCTGTTTCCTCATTTATAAAAATAAAACCAATTTTCTGTAAGATGTATGTTGACGACGAGCACAAATGCTACTGATGAAACTCTACCACTGTATTGCTGACACGCAGGTAGTGAGTCTGTGCTGCAATCCAGCCATCAGAAATGCAGCCTGAAGTTCCCCTGGGCTTGTCCCCATTTCCCCGGGAATGTAGCATAATTAAGGAAATATTTGCTAAAAACAAATAGATAAACAACCATTTCACTCATTACACTCCAGGTCTGTGTGCAAAGCTTACCCCTGAAACGCTGCTGAGATTTGCAGATAAACAGGGCTGATGTTTGGGCTAAGCTGGCCCCAATTTAGGGTTGGGATGTGAAGAATGTGGTGGTTCCCTTCAGTCCTGGTTCCTTCAGTCTGGCTCAGGAACGGCAGGGTCAGGGTTTGCCTACGGGCACTGAGGGATCTGCATCCTCCTACTGAACCTCTCCTGGATCCCTCTTGTTGAGCAGGGGAAATGCCATCTTTGTCTGCTGCTGCCAAGTTTCTGCAGAGTAATATCCTTGCTGTAGCTTCCTTTACGATGATTCACAGTATTCTATTGAGAAAGCCTATTATATTCTAGAGATATTGGTTGTAAAGCGAAATTTCACAGATTGTGGCACAGGTTTCAACCCATTCAAAGCTGACAGGACCTTTCCATCAGGGAGGACAAATTTTTCTTCTTTATGACTATCCTTATTAAAAACAGGATTCCTTCTGCTCCTTTTGCTTCTCTAGCCCATAGAACATTTTTACCTTTCGTTCTTTAAATTAAATGATTTGTTGCAGTACTAAAATGGGAACAGTTGTGGCAGACTTTTCTCTCCTGAAATAAACCACATTTCTGCTGATCGGAGTGAAACTGGAATAGCAAATAACCACGTGAGGCAATTGTTAGCCAGGCAAACAAAACAAGCCAAAGCTCTCTGTTGGGCCATTGTTCATTTATACGGCCGGGAAAGATATAAAAGGCAGAGAAGATGCTCTGCGCTTTACGGAGGGTCCTATCACATAGCTCACTGAGCAAAGAAAGGCTTTGCCAGCCAGCCCGACAGGACATGCTCAAGGTCTTTACACCATTAAAACTTCACCAGAGAGGGAAGCTCTACCCGAGCTGGAGGGGAGTGTTGCCTGACAGAGCCCATTGCAAAATAGGAAAATGGTCTTAGAAAACATCTCAAAATGCGCAACAGTTCCTTGTTGGGGGGTTCAAACCATTCCAGTTGCGTTTCCGATGGCTCTGGTAGGACGGTGTCACTGGCAGATGTCGACGCCAGCAGGATGCTCCGAGCTGATTCAACGTGGGCTGATGGCGGGGGCTTGCTTAAATTCTGGTCCCTCAAATCTTTTCTATCCCCTCACCTTTGTCTCTGTTGCTCCTGTCATGCTGATAAGGTGGAGACTTCAACCTGTTCCCCTTGTGCCTCCATACTGCTAAAGAAGAAGGGATGCTGACGAACAAGTCAGTTACCTGTAATTCTTTAACTCCCCGTCCTTTATAGCCTGCTATCAAGGCCATGTTATCAGCTAGATTTGCTCTTCTTAACTTATTAAGCTTTTAAAGCCTTTAATCTTATTTGGTTTGGATCTGTGTCTTTCACTGCATTTCTGAAATCAATTGGGACAGAAAATAACAAATATCGCTTTTAAGATGTTGACATGACTCGTACAGATGCAGGAAAGATGCTCAGAAAGCCCGATGGCAGGTACCGATAGGCAAAGAGGATGTCCTACACACACACACACGTCCATATGTATCTGTTTCTGCAAGCAAACCTGCTTTTACACTTTCCAAGCTCAGCTTTAATAAGAGATTTCTTTTTTAAAATTAAGTGTTAGAAATAAATTTCCAAGCATGCAATAAATGGCGCAAATGGTAAAGGCTGATCCTACTGCTATGGGCCAGCCAGGAATTAAGGGAGATAGTCCTGCAAAAAAATAAAGAAGAAGAAATGTTTTACCCAGAACCCTAGACAATTTTCCACTTGGCCTATAAAAAAGCAGCCTGCAAATTCAACTGCCTTTCCTTGTCTTTCACTGCTCTAAGGACACATAGCCTCACAGACTGCCCCGGCTCCTGCACTGCCCTTGTTCAGTGGCGTACACAGCTGCCTTGGACCCTGCGTGCCTCTCTACAGCTTCAATCCAGACAAAATTTGCAACTTAAACCCCTATATTTACTTTCTCTCTAGCCTGAACTGAGAAAGAGCCCCAGCTGCAGCCCTCGCTCACCACCAGGCTCCCGTGATGTTCAGGGCTGCCTGGCCAATTCCCGACGCGTTGATTCAGCGTTTGATTTCCTGCCAACTGGCTTTGCTTTTTAAGAAGACGCTCTTTGTTTGTCTACTGTGCAAACACCATCGGAGCGGCCAAGACTTTCACTGAAAAAGGTCACGGGTCTTTTCTTGAGGAAAAACTTGCACTGATTTCCTGAGGTATTTTGGCCACGCAGTGGTTGATGGCTTGAGTTCAGGACAAAGTCACAGTACTGCTATCCCTATGAGACATCATATAAGGATGAAAATTTAAGTCCAGCTGGCTGAAACAGCAGGAAGAAATTAAAAAGTCTCAAACGTATAATTTAAAAATATATCCATTTAGGTTTTGAACACAAATATCTTTACTTTTGGTTCTTTCAAACAGTTTAAGTTTGGGAATACTAAACAACTGTCTGCTTTGTTTATTGATGTTATTGCATTGGTGTTATTGGTATTATTATTATGATGATGTATTATTATACATAGTCTTTCTATACAATTGGTTTGTGTTTGTAAATGGTGAAACAATGCTAGATCTAAAGAATCTTAAAGCCAAGCTGCAGTGTGGTGAAACTATCAGCAGTGAGCAGAAAATTCCCTTCCGTGTGCCGGTGCTTATTCAAGGTGGAGAAGATTTTCTGGGCAGAAAAATTATTAAACAATAAGTCTGCTTTTGACACAGTGTCTGCATTTCTAAATAAATATTAATGGTTGTAATAGCTGTTTAATTAAGTTTATCTGAAAAAGCAGTTCACTGAGCCACTACTTCACATCCCCCTAATCGAGGGGCTTGTTCTGCCAGGTGCTGCGTCCTTGTCTCTTCTAAAGTCAGCCTCTCACGTGCTAATACCCGCTGCATTCATGAAATCTCATTTTTCTTCAGTGAGTGTTGTCAAGGAAACCTTCCTTGGGGCCTTGTGATCCACAGCTCCCTTCCCAGCATCCCTCGCTGAACCACAGAGGTCAAGAGACTAATTGCACAGGAGGTCTCTGTTTGTCACTTTGTCTCTCAGCCATCTTTGGTCACTTTGGCCACTGGATACAATAAGCCCCATTCTCTGATCGGTTTGGTCCGTTTTCTCCCCAGAAGCTGCTGAGGAGAAAATTCACGCAGACATTAGAGAGGCCTCTAGCAGACCTTGTATCTTTAAATCATTTCTGTTTCAGAAGGAAACTCTGGTCATTGCGATGGCTTGGAGGACCTGCCAAAGACCCCCACAAGGCAGCTGGAGAAGTCCTCGTGGCTGGCGTAAGCCCCATAGCAGGTCACTGCCCTGCAGCAGGGACTGACTGCTCCAGGGGCATGACACTCCAGCAAACACAGCTTTCCACCATGCCATAGCCGAGGATCAGGACTTCTCCCACCCCAGTCCCATCCTGCACAGAGCCTGGGCAGAACTAACCCCTCGGTGTGGTTCAGCACAGCTTCCCTGCTGAAGCCCAGAGCATCCTGCTGTCACACAGGCATTGAGTCCTCAACACCTCCTCCTTCCCCCTGGCCTGGCACCTTTGTGCTCTGGATTCTGCCCTCCCAGCATCATTTTGCGTGTTGGCAACGATGCTCTCAGGAGTGCCGCTGCTTTGACTTTGATCCCAATGCTTTCTGCTACTGATACCCTTCAGAAACATCCTAGCTGCAAAGATATGTCATTATTCAGTCCCACATGCCCGAATGCTGTTTAGCATTCCAGGAAAGGCACAATTCTTGCTAAACAGAAGGGATGAGACTGGCACTGGAGCGGTGCAGAAGCCTGTTTGTGTGCGTCTGGAGTTGAGGCTCCGGCTTCAGAAGGGCTGAGGTTTCCCAGTACATCACGTAGAGCCACCAGCCTTGATCAGCTGAAGACATGGGCTATGCACAGACATTCATGCACACAAACCTCTTAAACCTTCTTTCTCCAAGGGTTGGGTTGGGCCACGTAGTGGACAAAACAGCAGGGATTTGTGAAGGGAGAGGGAAGGCGCTGGGGCGGAAGGCAGTAGCTGGCAGTACTTCTAGCAAGACTCAGTAGTCCATGGTCCCCACCAAACGGCACATCCTGGGGTGCAGCACAAATGTGGAAGCCCCTCTCCTGCTCCACAACCCTCTAAACGGGGTGATCGGCAGTACAGTTAATTAGCTGGCTCTTGCACATAATGCGGCAGAGGTGAAAGGGGTTGCCCAGCATGGACTTTCTGGATGGTGCTCAGAATACAGCTCCCAGGAAAAAGACTGCTTCCTAGGAGGAACATTTCAGTAAAATTATTGCCCTGTATTGCCTAAACTTCTTGCAGATCCGGGTCAGTTACGTGCCTGGTGAGGCTCATGCTCTGCACACCCCGCACAGCCTCTGGCGTTTTGTTTTCCTGGACCACATCTCTCCTCGGGGCTCGGTCAGGGATGCAGAGAGGTGTCTGTGCAGCAGCATCAGACACCCGAGCTGCTCTCTTCCCTTCGCTCCTGCTTGTGTCTCCTGACAGCATCCAAGTACTGCACGCTGCTGTGATTGCTGATTGCCCAGATTAGCAATCACGCTAAATTAATAGGCAGGTGCCTTTGTGATCCAGGCAAAAAAGCACTCTGACAAGAACGACAAACTTGTTTTGTTTGTAACCTACATCAACACTCAAACCTAAGTTTCCCAAACATAATTAAATTAATCTGTTGTGCCCCAAATGCTCTCCCCTGCCAGCTGTTTTCTCCTCCCTCAGTCTCACAGCTCAACTTTGGCTCTCCAGCTTTGTAACAGGGAGAGGGGGCACTGGAATGAAGGGGACGTGACTGTATTTGGAACAGACATAAAATACAATGAGTTTCTTCAACAAGTGCCTTATCCCAGGCTCGGGCTCCACACTTGTAGCAGTCCTGGTTTCCCTCGCCTCTTGGAGGACTTGCCACGCTATCTATCTTAGCCCACCTTGTACCGACGGACTGGGCAAACATCCTTGCCGCTCCCCACAAACGGCATCCTGGTGTGGCAGACAGCTTTAGAACTAAGGGGAACACCTTCTCCCACTAGTAGCACGAATTTCCCTGGTGAGTGAAGTATATTAAAGATGTGCCGTTAACTCCCCAGCCATTTCCCCTGGGAGATCTGCTACCATTTATGAAGCCATCTAAACACTATAAAGGCTGTGAGGCAGAGTGGTGTTGGAGATCAGCAGGAATTTAATTTTCTAATAGATTTATTTCCTACCAACAGGGCATTATATTCTGTGATCCCCGCCTCTGCTCAGCCAGGAAGGCTATCCAAAGTTTGGGCTCATTCCCGTGACAGGGATGCAGGGAAAAAAACTAAAATACTTAAAAAGAGGTTGTTTATATAGGGACTATACCCTATATTTTCTGGTCCTGCTATCTTAAGCAACGTCTGCTTAGCGAAAAGAGCCATCTCTGCTGCTGGAGGGAGAGCGCAAACACATCAACAGGGCTTGCAGAGAAGGCACGAGGCTGGACCAAAGGACTCTTTGGGCCAGGACCACCCAGCCTGTCTTCTAACAATGCAGCTCTCTGGAATCTCCCGGACGCGGGACCAGCAGTTTGGGAATAGCTCGGAGATCCCCATAAGCTCTCAAGTGCACTAGAAAGATTTATGTATAAATAAAGCCCATGAGATACCAGCTGGACTCACCCAGTTTAGACAAAATTACAGCTATCGTTGCTATTTTATAGGCACTTATTGCATACTGCAATTTTATTTTGCCTCTGGTTACCCCAAAGTTGAATTATGACCTTAAATATACTACTGGCAGTCTCTGAAAGGAGGAAGAAACTCTTGCTTCAGGCTCAAAAAGCCAAGCTCAGTTTTTCCTCTGTTCTGTCCACACACAGCTCAAGAAAGACTCACTGTGTGCAGGGGACACTGAGAACGCCCTGCCTTTAGCTTTATGAATGAAAGTGTCCCCTGCAAGTCTAATTCACAGCTGGCACCTGCGGCACTTTTTTACTCAGGAAGGGTCAGCTGTAGCCTGAGTTACAAAAATGCCTCTCTGAAGGCAAAACACCTGCAGAAAGCCACCTGAAGCTGGTTTTATCGGCCCGGGGGATATGAGGATGAGAGTTTCTTAGTGTCCATGTACTCCTTAGATCAAGGTCCCTTTGCTCGAGGGTCCCTCTCCCTCTGCTCCGCACCTTCCACCGGCCCCGTCCTGCTCCGGCTGCTCTCCCCCAGCTCCTCCCTGCACATTGCACTGGGAGCTCTACCAGCTGATCCCCTTAATTAGGTCACGAACAGATCACGCGTAAAACGCTTGCACCAGCCAGATCCTCTGGAGGAAAAACAGGCAAGCTCTGCAACCAGGGTGAAAGCTTCAGAGAGGAAGGATGCCAAAGCTGAAATAACTCTTCAAAACTTTGTCCGTAGGAGCCCTGTTTCAGTTTCTGCTCAACACCCTGCTCGCTAACGCTGTGGCTAAGTGGTAGTGTTGCTTTAATTTCCTCTTGCTCCTGCTGCAATGCCAGATTGCTTGGATATTCGTAAACAGGAGGAGTTTAATGAAAATTATAATTAGAGCCCTGCGGTGCTCTTGCAGGTCGCCTTTACACTGGGCTGCCTATTTACATTACAAATCAGGCTGGTGTCACTGCGGAGTCTACAGCAAGAGAAGAGAATTCATTAAAAGGGAAGCACAGGGTGGGTGAGAAATAGGGGGAGAAAGAAAATGATATTGTTATTATTAATAATCTAGGAAATTGGGACCTGCCATGGTCTTGCTGCAACTTGGCTCCTAGAACGAAAGCCCATTTGTAATCACCCTGCAGCGGGAGGGGGGAGAGCACAGCCACCCAGAAACTTCCCCTGGTAATTACCGTACAAACGGACCCTTCTTCATAGAGCAACTGTTTCTCATGGAAAGCAAAGTGGTGATGAAGACTTTCTCTCCCCCACCAGGACACAGAGAAGTGCTCTTAGCACTTCTGCTTCCTATTACCTGGCTGTGAAGTTGGGGGGGTCAGGGAGGCACCACATGTGAGGCCAAAGGGATGCATTTCCCATGATTTTACAGCTTTCCCTTTCCACCCACCAGCAGCTACAGATGATGCTTTTTGCCCCACTGTAATCATAGAATCATAGAATCTTCATGGTTGGAAAGGACCTTTGAGATCATCGAGTCCAACCATACATACACCAAAAAAAAATAATAATCACAAACCACCACAAACAACCAACCTACAATCTCTGCCACTAGAGCATGCCCTGAAGTGCCAAATCTAGATGTTTCTTAAACACCTCTAGGGACGGTAACTCAACCCCCTCCCTGGGCAGGCTGTTCAGTGCCTGACCACTCTTTCAGTAAAGTCATTCTTCCCAATATCTAACCTAAACCTCCCCTGACACAACTTCAGACCATTTCCCCTGGTCCTGTCATTATTCACCTGGGAGAAGTGGCCAACACCCACCGCTCTACACCCTCCTTTCAGGTAGCTGCAGAGTCTCCCCTCAGCCTCCTCTTCTCCAAGCTAAACATACCCAGCTCCCTCAGCCTCTCCTCATGTGCCCTGGTCTCCAGACCCCTCACCAGCCTGGTCGCTCTCCTCTGGACACGCTCCAGCACTTCAATGTCCCTCTTGTACAGAGGTAATGCCATGAGCAGCAGCTCCTTGAGAAAGACAGAAGCCGGCATTCAGTCAAGAGCTGGAGTATCTGCTGACGTGAGGCACAGCCGACGTCCAGCTGCAGACTCTGTAAATCCCGGGCCTGATGGAGCAGGAGAGAAGATCCCATGGGAACAACACGGAGGCATCTGGGCATCGACGCACTGACACCCAGCCCGGCTCTCGCACAGGGCAGCACAAACCAGTGTTACCCCAACTACGGATCAGTCTGCTGGGTTCGATTACGCTCTTACACCTTCCACCAAAGCCCTCCTGCACAGTTGTTAACTGCCTTCCCATCTATATCGTGGAATTAGAAATAACACCCTCACTTTACACAGAGGACAGCTGGAGACTTGGGCTGTATTTGTAAAAAGCTTCTTTAATATTTCATACTAATCATCCTGCATCAGCAGAAACCGCATCAGCATTGCAATACTGGTTTTATTGGTTGGCCGCCTGCTCTTAAGAAAAGGTGGCATTTTACTCTGGGGACCTGCCCGTGCTGATTGTGGCCCAGCCCCCTCACCTTTCCCATCACTCTCACGTTCTCAAAACAGAGAGGGAAACTCACCCTGAACCGTGCCTGCATCCCCCCCAGATTCAGCCAAATTGTTGATGTTCCGACCCAATCCCAGCAATGCCCAGCAAAGGATGCCCAGTCACTCCACCTGCCAGCCCCCCGCTGCTGCTGCTCCGCTCAGCCATTAATCTTACCTCGCCCTCCGCCGCCGGAGGATGTAACTTTAGTCTAATAAACAGCTGGGAAGTCAGGACAGAGCAGATGAGCTAATACTGCAGAAGTGATTGGGTTTATATATCAAAACCGACCCAGGAGACTTTCCCCTCTGCACGTCATGGCAATATGCAGAAAGTTTTCGGGCAAATCAGAAGCTGGAGGCACTTGAGGAGTTTGGCTGCAAATGGGCCAAGTGATTTGCTTGCATTTCATACGCGCTGTCGGCAGTATAAAATGACACATACTGCGACAGCCGAGCTTTAATCATCACTAGTAACACTCTGTTGTCTACGCTTTGCCAAAAAAAACCCACCCGAACATAAAAACGTCCTTATTTCAGTTAAAAAAAGGACAAAAGAAAAGTTTCCTTTGAAAAACTATAGTTGAAAAAAATATGTAGCCATTTTTCCAGCTGAAAAATAAATATCAGTGAAGAAATACTGACCCACTCTCCTCTAATGAATGTACTAGGAAACTTCTAGGCCTGTCATCAAAGCATGAAATGAAAAAGAACTGGGAAGAAAAGAGTATTTTGGACATGAAAAACATTTAGCGGTCCAGCTTCTGGTTCCAGTAAAATGCTTTTGACAGGAAGGGTTTTAAATTGGCACAAACAGGAAAACAACTATTTTGTTACAAATAGGGACTGTCAGAGGCTTTCGGGGCATTGCAGGAATTTGCCAATAACCACAATCCCCACAAACAACTTCCCTTCTACAAAGTGGCTCGAAAATGAATCAGTCATTATGGACTTTCATCTTCTGATTGCTTCACTGGAAGAAAATCAGTTGTACTTAATTAATTGATTAATTACCTTCGTAATTACAGGTAACAAATCTAGCTTCCCTTGCCCCTCTCAAGTCATGTAAACTAGGGATATTTCAGTTTTCCAGCCACTTCAGGAGGCAAAGCCAATTTTGTGCCACCCAAGATGACTTCTGAGCTGCCACCCGCGTCTCAGGAGCCACCGGTCCCCTCGGCACGGCCCCAGCAGTGTGGTCCCTGTTGCTCTCGGGGGCGAGGAAGGCTGGCCACCTCTTGGGTTTCTTCCCCGGCTGGAACCTCCCCAGGAGCATTACAGGCTGGGAAGCAGAGATCCAGCTCTGTTTTATTCAAGTCGATAAAAGCAAGAAAACAGAGACATATGAAGTGCTCAAACAGGTGAACCAAGTAAATTCCTAAAGCACGGAGATGGTGAAAAGTTTAGACGCACATTTGAGGCTGAGGATCAGCCTCTCTCTTTCACGGGTTGATGAAGCAGCTTGGGAAGCGCAAGCTGCTCTGGGTAGTCATTAAAGGGTAAGAGCACATCTCTGCTACAGACTCCACTGAGTGCTGGAGGTAAACGCCGGGGGTGGAGAGTCTCGGGTTCAAAGCGTGAGAGCGAGCCGTGGTAGAAGTCACTAAACCCATGTTTTTCTCGTGCTCAGCATCCCCTGCACCGCTGTGTTTTCCTGCTATACTTGAGAGGAGTTCAATGAAACAAAAGATTCTCATTAGGGATTTATTAGCAATACAGTATCACGCTAAAAAAAAAAACTAGGGTTTAACAAGTTCTCCCACGTGTATTAATGGCATTGACCGTATCACTTTTTGTGCGGCATCCCCTTTGTTTCTGCTCTTCAATCCAAGTAGATGATGAAATGAGACCCATGACGTTCACTTTGATGGAGGCGAGCTGCTGGCTTTCCAACAGTGTAAATAAGGATTCAGTGCCTTTTAAAAAGCATTATTTTTAAAGGAAAGCCCTTTTGAGTGAGGGCTAGAATGGGGTTATTTTCCACATGACCAAGCGTCAAAAGGAAAACGGCAGCCCAGTCCATGCTCTTATCACCCTCCCCGAGTCACCCACTGGATGGATTTGTCACAAGGTGAAATAAGAGCAAGTCCTCAATTTATTATCATTTTCTACTTGTCCTCCTTAATGCAGTTCCTGCCAGGATGAGTTTGCTGTGGGAAAGTGGAATGAAACCAGGCCTTTCAGTTTGCTGCTAAATGGGACTGGGAAGCGGCTTTGCGGGGGGGGGGGGGGGGAAATCTTCCTCATTATAAAGGGAAAATGTGCAACGCAGTTTTCATCGGATGCTGCCCAGCCTCCCAATTAGGACGGCTGAGACAAACAGTGGCGTTATTATATGTAACTGTTTATCCAGTGTCACTCAGCCATTGTTTATTTTATGAGCATAATTTATCTCTTCTGTTGTGCTACCCAATTTGTTTGCATTTTCAGTCCAGTCGAGTGTCTCTCTTTTATTGTATACGTCTTTTGGCCTCCCACCAACCGACTCTCCAATTAAGTTTCCAAGAGTGTCGCACAATGGCCAGGCCCCTCCTGCGCTTCATTTTTCGCATGACGTTTGCGTCCCCTTCATTTCTGCGCTGCCCCCACCCCTCCCCTGCTGACTTCCAGCTCCTCAATGGCTCATGATTTATTCAACAGTGAAGCCAAATTTCTCTTCTCCTTCTCTTTTTCCCTTTCTCCCCCTTTTAAAATAGAGGCTGGTCAATAGATGCCACTTTGGCAGCTCTGGAGAACAAAGTTCATTTGCGGCAGATCTTTAGCCAGTGCGAGAGTTTGGTGACCTTGCAGGGACTGGACCCCGAAGCGCAGGGCAGCAGCTCAGACGTGGGGCACTCATGAACCCTTGTGTCTCCTCCGGCCACGGACGGGGACAAAGACTTGCCCTCTGTTAGTTTTGTGCCACCAAAGCTTCATCCACACATGGCCCTGCCTCCCTGCTGCGACCGCTCCCCTCGGAGGTGCGAGACGATTCCTCACCCCTGGAACAACGGCATCTTTGGCTTGTCCCTACTCCAAACTTTCCAACCAGCTTTTTCAAGTCTTTTGATCTTCTCGCTCGCAGGTCTGTCGGCAAGGATTAGCTAAAATAGAAATGTGCTAATCCACATTATGGAAATGCAAATCCTTGCTGCTACATTAAGTAATTTCAAGGAAGTTTAATCTGGCAGGACTCCGAGGTGCACTCCAGAACAGTGACAACAATATCTGTGCATCCTCTCTTCCACTAGCGTGGAAACGCTGCCGCGGTAAGAAGCAGCATTTTCCTCCTTATGGTAGCAGGCTCCAGACTATCGCTATTTCTGATGGGGTCCAGCAAAGCCCCACTGAGCCCTCAGCCCTGGGTTACAGCTGGGTTTACTGCTGCGTTCCCGTTGAGTCTGCCAGGATTGGGTTTCCAGGATTCCTGCTAGAAAATCTGTACAGAGTCTCACCACCAAACACTGGCGCTCCATCTGAAACGCCCTTTGTTTGCAGGTCAGTGTCCGAAACCGAGAGTGGGGAACTTTCCATGGCCATGGGAGCCACCACGAGGGAAAAACTTGGCAGTCGCGAAACCTGGGTTACGTCTCGTGCAAGGAAAGCATCCTTGGGCTAAGAGATCTGCAAAGGAGTTTACTGCCCCTCCACCTCCTGTCACTATGAGCTGCTTCAGAAATTCATCGCACTTTAAATGATTCACTCAAGTATCCATTCAGTCCCAGTTCATAGATTGCAGAGCCTTTATTACACAGCCATATATTTAGCACTGGAATAGTTCTCAGCAGTTGTAACGGCCCTGTCATCTAAGAAATAAAACAAAGAGCCATTATTCATCAGAAGGGAGACACAGTCTTTATTGTCTGAAGCCGTGGCAGAGTTTTTATATCACCCTATCTATTCTTTCAGGCTGTCACACAACTCAGTTTTAAGCTGTTTCAGTGGCAGCCCTGGAAGCCTGAACGCTTCTGTAGCTTCTCATAGCTAACTTCCCAGCTAATGTTGTTTTAAACTGGCAGCAGGACTGATCCTGAGCACTCCGAGCATGGCCAGTGGCTCAGGAGAGGAAAGTTAACCTTTCCAGAAAAGCCTGAGGTAGACATTAGTCTCTGGCTAGGTCAGGAATAAAAGCCATGTCGGGTTTTTTAAAGACATGAGGTAGCACGGCTACAAGGAGCAACGGATGAGTATGCATTTTGGGCACTGATCATGTGCAGAAGATGTGGGTTTGGGCTCTGGTCCGATGGCAGAGCATTATGTAGACGGTAGGCTCCAAGAGCACAGCGAGGTGTGCCGCCAGCTGTCCTGTCCTCGCGCCGGTGTGGCTCCTGCAGCCCTCCCATGCCTTGCCATGGTTTGCTTGGTGGGTGTATGTCCAGCGTGGAGCTGGAGGACCCAGCCTGGTTCTCTGTGTCTAGACGCCTGGGGTTAAGTACCTTGAGATGTGCGTGGCATGAACAACCCCCCACCCTGCCCAGCAGCCCTGGCTTGTTCCACATCTCTGGGAAAAGCAGGTGAGATTTTGGGCCAGAAGACCTCTTCTAACACGCACTTCTGTGGTGCAAATGAGCCCATTAAATGCAAAGGAAGCAGCACTCCTTCACAGAACCAACTACCGGCATCATCTCCTCAGGCTTCCGAGAGCATTTGAGAATCCGCCTGTGTCAGCACAAAGGCAGGATAAAGAGCCCATGGAGCAGACACCTGTGAGAAGGTGCCGTGCAGGGGCTCCCGCCAGCTGTTTGCGCAGCGAGGCAGGCCCATCCTTCCCTTGAATGTCTCCTCTCAGAATAACGAGATGGGAAACTTGAAGACCCAGAATCCTAAAAAGCGGCAGACATTTCAAAAAGAATTGCCCTTTCCCAGCTTTATAATTTGTTTTGAGGCTGGCAATCGCATCTCCAAACCCCTGTGCTCACTTTTCTCCACATGTTCGGAAAGCAAAGGGCACAAAACAGACTGTGAACTCCCATCACACTTCTCCCAACACCCGCTCTCCTCCCTGCCGAACAGCCAGCAATCTCCCAGGCTAATTAACCAAACTGTATTCTGCACATATTTTGCATTTCTGAGTAATCAGGATAATCAGATTTCTCCCTTAATTCTGTACATATACAATAGAAGCAGGTGTATTGCCTTTCCCACAATGATATCACAAAAGTGCGTTGTCTGCCGGAGCTAGGGTTGCCAGCCGCCTGTCAGAGCCCATTCTCATCCCGCCCATGGAAATCTGCTGCTAACGGATTACCAGTAGCCATGGGAAATTAGGAACTGGGTTTGATTTGGCTAAGTAGCCAGTAGTTCAGATATTCATGCAAGCTATCTAAATGCACAGACTTCCAACCTGGCCAGAGATTTCTCTTCACTGTCCTCCAGGGAAGAGCTGCAGGAGAAGCTCTGCTGCGCTGCAGTTGAACAGGAGGTGTTCGGTCCAGAACCTCAAAGGTGTTTTGGGTTCCAGGGAAGCGCAATAGTCCGCCCAAGCCTGAGGACTCCAGTCTCAGTCATTCTCCACAAGGTTAACCAGCCTGTGGACCTAGACCTTATCTCTGTGAACCTGTTAGCCGGTAAACACATACTTGTGGTCTCTGCTGCTTTCAAAGCCTCTAAACGAAGGTCAAAGCCAGTCAGACCAGGCGAGCGCTTTCTTGTCCTGCGGAGGTGGGTCTTTGGTTCAGGAGGAGTTTTTCTTCAGTCAGCTTCACTCAATAATTCCTTCTCAGGGAAGCAGAAAAGCTTTAAGTGCCCATGACTACATCCCAGTCCTTGGAGTGTTTGGATGTGGTGCTTCCACCAAAGTGGGAGTATTTCCCTCGTAGTGGAGTATCAAAGGTCCAGCATCTCTGAAGGGAGGAAAGGATGCTCCCAAGCCCCACAGCATGGAGTCGGGCACTCCTGAGTGTCTAGATCACAGCAGTAATATTAAGGAAAGATCCTGCTACATCCCTCCACAAAAAGACCAACCATCTGCTGAGCTTCATGTAGGGGAAGAGTTTGCTTGTAGACCTTAGAGTACAACCCAATACACTCCCGACAAGAAGAAGCCATTTTTAATGTGCAGGGCAATGCTTTTATTCTACTACTGTAGAAATAATATCCAAACCTCCTAAATACGAAGAAATCCGAGTAAGGCTAGGATCTGATCTCCAGGTAGGTTAACCCTCCTGGTACTGAGATTGAGCTCTGGTTACTACAGAGGTAATTTTCAGGTGGAGCTGAAGATAGACAGTGACAAACTGTTAATTGTGGTGAGGCTGTTTATCTGTGATGGATGAACACACCATACAGAGCACTCCATGCAAGGTTACACTCAATATTTTATAAGTTCTGTGTGTAATAAAATGCTCCATCCCCCTTCTTTAGCGTCCTCTATCTCACCTTCCCTGTTCAGATGAAACGGTGCTTAGAGATGAACTATCTCCAGAGAACAGCACTTGGAAAATATAATTCAGCACCAGACGCTTTAATGGGTCCAAGGCTGTTGTCAGGGTCATCACAGACACAGGACAGGTCTCTGTTCCCCGGAGGGGGCTCACAGGAGGCATCTTCCCAGGCTTTGTATATTCGCTGTGACTGTGTACTCCTCTGAGCACCAGGATTCATTTTTTATTAAGTATATTTAGCTCTTGAGGAGAAGTGCAAACCAACTGTCCTCAGTAATATTCAATTCTTCTTCTTTAAGGTCTTGGATCAGGTGACTGGTTGCCCAAGTGCTCAGTAATGAAGGAGAGAGTCCATCCTGTATCATTCTGACCTACCGACCTTAGGTCAGCAATGTCCCCGGTCACTCGGGGATGGCACAATGACAGGGAAAGAGACTTGGAGAACTGTGCTGAGAAACCAGATCCTGTCACAGAGGAATGTCCTCCTAGACCTGGGAGACCGAGTTCATGGGCAGCTCTGCGAAGCGTGGGATGAAGCGAGCCGGGATGAGGAGCCCTGGCTCCCCCTGCTCCAGGCATCCCATCTCCAGGATCTCATCAATGGGATCCTCAGCTGCCTTCTTGTCTCCTCACAGGGTGGTACAATGGGGAGCACAAAGTCTGCGTGGTGAGGGGCTGCCCCAAAGTGCAGAAAGGACACGGAGGCTGGATCTGCCCCCCCCAGCACTCAGCCCTCCCGCCCCATTGCTGTGCGGTGGGACCGCCTGCTGCCGTGACGGGGTGCTCCCACACTTCTGAAAGCCAGGAGCTGGGCGGACATCTGTGTGCTTGCTCCACAGGTGCAGAAAAAATATGATGGCGGCCCTGGTTTTCTGGAGTTTTGAACATTGGATGGAAAAAGAAGTCAAAAAAAAAAAAAAAAAGGAAAGAAAGCAGAAATTTTGCTGGCCTGAGAGAGCCTGGAGAGCAGGTGGGAAGCTGCCTGCAGGGCTGGCCAGTCGCTGAAAGGTGGCAAAGGAAGCTGGCACAGCGACTCCTGACGTCTGCCTTCTCCAAGCAGGTGACGAAGACAAGCTGTTGCCTTGATTCCCACAGTATATTTTCATTAAGCCGTGGCAGATGGCAGCGGAGGTCACTGCTTCCACACCATCATCCTTTCAGCCGAAAGGTGTCAGGGAATCTGACACCTCAATTACTAAACCGAGATTCACCCAAACAACATCCAGGATGGAGGGTGAAGGGGATCAGAAAAGCTTCTCTCCTAATTTCCATGAATCCTCACCTTTGAGAGAAAATCTGGAACGTGCACTTCCCTGATAAACAACATATTTGTGTCTAACGTCCTGACACAGAAGCAGCTGTGCTGAGAACGAGCCACAGACACCAGGAAAATGGCAATTAAGTCCTTGTGGAAATGAGACCAAAAAGCATCCCTTGGAAAAGGCAGTTGATGTTAATGAGCTACAGAGAAGTCAAGGGGGGGCTATTGCTCTTGCCCCAGCAGAGAACTGCCGCTCGCTCCTCTCTAGTCTGGGAAACCCCAGAACATAAGGCAAAATAAAACTCCTGTTCTTCACAAGGACTCTCAGCCGTGGGCCCAGGGCTCAGCTAACCCAGGGAGAAGCCAGAGCAACATCACCATTGGCTTCTCTGTGTTCAACGTGAAACACCAATCCCCCATGCTGGCGAGAAGCACCACCTTGTTGAAACCCCACCTTGGAGATTTCTGCCAGATATCTCAATCATTTCAGGTTTTTTCATCCCTACTATTACTACCTACTTTCCTATTATTAATTTAAAACTACCGATTCCCTGGCTTTTTACTACTATTAATCCTCGCTTTTGTAATCCCTACTATTATCCCTGTCATGAAGAAGATGAAATAAGATTCTGACCCTTATGAAAGCTCAATAAACAAGCGAAGCAGAAGTCATTTATCCTTACTCTGAAATCTCATGAACTTTAAGGTAATATTATGACTGCGGAATGATTATGAAATATCTCAGATAGATTGGTATTTTTGTTGTAGAAGGAAACTCAATGAATAAACACCCCGCAGAATTGCCAAAATCCACTGGCCTATGAGCAGATGAGTCAACTCAGCAAGGCACTGCCCTGCAGCAACCCAAGCCTGTGCTCTGTCTTTGAGGTCTTCTCCCCCTGAACCCCAACACGAGCTGGGTTTGGGGTGAGACACGATGAGGTCAGAAATATTTGCAAGATGAGAACTTCCAGAGTGCACAACGCCAAAGGAAAAAAAACCAACACCAAACCAACTTCTTTTTAGGGAGACTTTTCAACTGTTTTACAGAAGCTTGAAAACACTTCTGAAAAGTTCAAAATATTTGGGGTTTGGCACAATAAACCCCCCCATCATTTTCAGCAAACATTGCTAAATGCCAGACTATTTTCATTTTTTGCCCAGAAATGTCCTTTTTTTCCCCTCCTTGTGTTCTGGAGACGGGGAACGGGAGAAGAATGTACTACTTCTGAGACAAAAGTTGCCACTTTGTTGAAGACTCTCTTTCTACCAAACTGAAACACAGAGACACAACGTATGGAGTCAGGTGTGCTCCTCACCTCTGCTGCAGCCCAGGAGGAGTGGGGACAAAGGGAACACCACAAGCATAAGGACATTAAATCACAAATTATCTCTTTGGTTTTTTTTTTTTTTAATAAGAAAGATAGGTTCAGTTCTACTGACCTCAAATCCAATGTTTTGTTAATGGGAAAAGGGAATGCTACAGCTGGGGCACTTACTGCTCGCTAAATCGTATGCATTTTTGTAAGTGCTCGAAAAGCAATGGGCTATTCCAGGGTTTTCCTGGAGGAAAAGCGATCACAATCTGGCCTTTGTTATCCAGTTTGTTCTCCAAGAGTTTGTACTTGAGGGCCTCCGGAGCAGATTCTTGGAAGAGCTCCATTTTGCACCCCGGCCAAAATGATCTGAGTTTCCGTATATTATTAGCACACAATGGAGCAACGTCAGCTCGGGGCTGGCAGGCGCAGCGCTCCCTTAACCCCACGCCGGCCGGGGGGGAGAGGTTTTTTGGGGAAAAACGGCTCCTTCTCTTCTTGCATGGCCCTGGTGCTCAGAGAGAGGAGAATGGGGAAGGCAAAGGAGGAGAGAGCGGCCGGGAGAAATCAGAGAGCGGTCAGGCAAACGTACTGCGTCAGCCAAAATGAAGCCCTGGTTCTCCGAGAGGAAGAGTTGACTTCAACACCCCCCTGCCCGTAGCTGCTTTTTGGCTTGGCCTTTGCCAAATTTCATTCCAGCCCTGACAGCGTTAGATGGGTTTGGTTAGAGGACACAAAGAAACGTGGTTCCTGTGAGTCATTTGCAGCCTCCACCACCACGATGGGAATCATGGCTGCGGGCTGCTGGGCAAGGCGCAACCCGAAATGTGGGGGCACATCTGAAACACGTACCCTAAAGCTCCTCTTCCCTGGGGCTGCCCAGAAGCTTTTGGGCTTAGACCACTGTGCTACAGCAGTACAGACTCCAGCTGCTCAGGAAAAAAAAAAGAGAAAAAAAGAAATCTCATGCAAAAATTCAACTTTTTGTAAGAAAAGCTCCACAACTCCAAAATTTAAAATGTTTGCCAGCACAGCAAACATTTGCCAGCACATTTTTGATGTTTTGCCAAAATATTCCAGCCAAAACTTGGGAGAAAAACTCAGAATTGCCTATGGAAAGCAGATACTTCTCATGAAAATATTCATTTAGTCAAATCCCCAGGTTTCTACTGAAAGTCAGCTTCAGTGGAAAATGCTGACGAGCTCTATTATTGGCACAGCTTTAATTTTCCTTTGTCTGGAACAGACACGGAGAAGACAGCATCTGTCAAATGTAGTCTTTAGACTTATGTTATTATTTAGCCTGGAGTATTGTTCAAGGACTTGAGGAAAGGTTCAAGCCATCACGGTGCTAGGTGCTGTGCATATGCGTGAAAGAGAGTCCCTTCCCTAGAGGGACTGTAATTTAAGCACAAACCAGGGAGGAGATAAACAGCTGGGGAGAGCACGAAGTCATTTTGGAGGGGTCCTGAGCAGCGTGATGAGCAAAGAGACACCGCGCTTCCCCCTGCACCTGCTCTTGCCTCCAGTGCTTTGTGCTGAGCCGTACCACAGCTGTGTGAGCTCAGACCTCCCTCAGGAGATGCGTCCAACTGCCCCAGCTCCGGAGGCGGCTGCAGAGGAGGAGAGAGACGGGTCCTGCTCTCCCCACCCTGCCTCCACATCAAAAGGTCCCCGGGATGGAGAGGAGAAAGCCAAGAAAGGCATCTCCGCAACCCCCAAAGTGCAGATGCTGCAATCCCGCTTGCTCCTTACCTTGGGTAGGAAGATGCTCTACCAACCTCTCTCTTGATTGAGTCCACTTATTTTAACTCCTGCTTTTTTTTGGCCCAATCCTGCAATCCCACCTGCCTGGCCGCCACACTGCCATCCTGCCCTCACCCCCGTTCATCGCTTTATGCCTCCATCAAACCGACACGACCGCTTTGGTTACAAGAGAGCAGTTAGAGAAGGATCTGTGCTGGTTTCAAATAGTTTCCAGAACTGGTCACCCCCTTCTGTAAGAGATTAAAAAGGCATTGCTGAGAAGGGAGCGAGGGAGAAAGAGAGCACGAGAAAATAAATAAATAAAGGTATATAGTTACTTTTGGTTAGTCTCAATACGCAGTCCCGTCCCAGGGCGCCTTGTTCTGTGCTCATTTGAAGTATTAGTCACTTTTTCCATTAGAAGCTCTTATTCTAGGGGGATTTATAATGTATCTGTAAAATTGTCTCCAGGCTTTGCTTGGCATCTGAGCTCTCAATCCACGGACAGAATGTAAAGAAACTACAGTTGTTTGATTTATTGGGACAGGGCACGGGGAGGGAGGGAATTTTTCCATGCTCGGTGGAAATAAATTCACATAGTGCCTTCAGCGCACAATCACTTACTGCTCCAGAAAATACAGCGTTTGGGTGCAATCTCACTCTGGCAAAGAGGACAGAGGCAAATCAATGACTTTTTAATATTTCCCTGCCCGAGACCAGCCCTTGTTTGTGGTTTCTCACCGTGACCCACCCAGTCACAGCCCCGCTGGGCGCGACAGTCCCTGTCATACCACTCGAGTTCGGAAATCCTGCCCTTGACAAGCCCTTTTCAACCCTGATTTCTACAGGGGACATTTCTTAACCCTCTGCGGAGTCTTTCTGACAGACTCATGATTTTTTTCCTGGGGAGGCCTATGCCTCACTTAAGTTTGGCTCATGTTTCTTAATATGCAAAGGCTGGGTGAGATGAGCAAGGGCTGGCAAGCTGCTGTAGGTAACATCAGCACCCGACTGGCAGAGGTGTTTGGGCAAAGCGAGAACTGGGAGGTGACAACACCCTGGGGACGCACAAACTGGGCTACAAACACCCCATCACCTTGCTGACGGTCCTCCTCTGTGCCATGGCTGAGGATAAGCTCCTCTGCAGGGCGGCCCTGGCCTGGGCCAGCGTTCGCCCAAACTTGTGCTGAAGACAGGGGTGGATGGGGAAGAAGGGAAGGGTTAGGGACAGTGACACACGCCGGGATCAGGGGGAGGGGGAGCCTCCCTGCAGCACGCATCAGCAAAGCGTGAGCCTAACGTGGACGCTTCAAGGAAACAATAACCTAAAATTGGAACATGGCAAATTATTTATTCAAACTACAGCCTTCCCTCCTCCTTTGATTAGCAAACCGCTGGGGAGTCAGCCCTGATTTTCCTCAGACAGAGCAGACGGCTCTCAGCTCTCCTCCTCTCTCTGCGCCGCCAGTGCTCAGCCCGGGGGGGGCTGAGGATCTAGTTGGTATTCGCATTGTGCAGCAGCTCCTTCAAGTCACACGTTGTTCTGCCCTCCAACCGGATCACAAACTTTTTCTTTGGGAGCATAGGCTGCAATGATGAATATGTTTGTTTTCTGCCTTTTTTTTTTCCAGGGGAACATTTAGGCAGCAGTGTGCAAACACTTCCCCACACGCTCACTCAGCTACTTGCACCCAATAATACAACAATCTCCATGAAGCATTGCAACTCAGATTCCTAATCTGATTTTTTTTTTGGAAGGGGGGGATGTGTTTCGTGTCTCCAATCATCATTTATAAAAAGCCCCAATGAAGCCTCGGGAAAGAGAAATGAGAACGTGTGAAGAAACATAGGGATGTGCCACGAAAGTGCAGTGGGAAATCCCAGCGCCGAAATTCTCTCCCCCTTTAAGTCAGAGGCAAAACCTCCACAGACCATAGAGGAGCCGGGATTTCACCCCTGGGACATCGGTAGTGGGAGACACGGAGCTTGGCAACATGCAGGGAAGACTGTGAAGGGTTCAAAGTATCAAATGAAGCAGAGCAGAGACATGGGAGGAACAAAGGAAGTTCACATCGTTATAATTTATTGATGATCTTGGCCTGATCGCTTCAGCGTTTTGTCTTAACAGCACCCGCCCTGAGCAGCAGCGAGTCCTGCCGGTCACTTGGCCGAACTGATGTGGAAGTGATGTGACGATTTACAAAGTTAGCTTAAAAATATAAAAAATAAAAATAAAAAAGCTCCAGGCTGGATCTCTCACCCTCACCCAAGCACTTGCTGGGAACCGGCCAGGATCTCCTGACCTCACCCCCATCGGAGCGCGGCTCCAGGAATTCCCTCACCATAGTTCACATTTTTCCAGCTCTACCAATTCACCCAGCAAGTGCCATGGGAAATCGCTACGGCTGAGGCATCCAAACTTGCTTAAGAATGAGCCAAACTGATTCTTTTCTTCAAGGAGGAGGGTCTTAAGGAAAATAAAATGCTGGGGGTTCTTTGTCCCTGTATCTTGGATACGAGAAAACTCCCACGCTTGTCAGAAATAAGAACAGCACCAGCAGTTCATGGCTTTTTCTTTTTCTTATTCTCCCCCCGCCCCCCCCAGTGTTTGTGAGTGTGTGCTTTAAAGCAGGATGACACAGTGATGGGTTTAAGAGACAGTGAGTGTCGAGGTACCAATTCCTAATGTAATACAGGGTACAGCTTCTTTCTTCTGTGATCACGGGTGAAAAATCAAAAGAAATAATCCAGGAGACTAAATACACTCCCCGGCCATTCAACTCGCTCATAAATATGCCTAGCGAGACGCTTTGTGCAAGCAAACCCCACCACTTCTATTCTGTATTTTGTTTAACTACGAGTCAAATCTTCCATCCGCAGCTTCCGATTGTGCTAGTCCGAGTCACCAGCGTTGCAATCCTCGCTCTCTTCCCTGTCAATTTTAGGCTGATGGTTTACATTTAAAAACTAGCAGGTTCCCATTTTTTCTCTCCCACCTCCAGCAACGTGCCCGCTCGCAGTCCCTTCGCGGAAAATACTCCGCTGTCACAGAAAGCGACTCCAAAACAAAGAGTTTCACTAGACTCACCCCTTGGCACTCGCTTACTATTCAAGAGAACTTAGCAGGAAGCCTGCCCTTTCCTGCACGCTGCTAATGCTCCAAAATAAAGCAAATTTGGAAGAAGTAAATGAAATTAAATCCATAGACGTTGTCATTTCCTTTTTAAGGCTGGAGGAGCCCTGGAGCCTATTAGCTATTGACAAGAAGGGGACCCTCCAGATCCCGGCTGGATGCGCAGACACTCGGGGAACAACCAGACCTTTGTTTATCACGTTCTCGCGTAGGCAGATGTCCTGAGGACGAGGGACCCGTGCCCGCCGGGGACGGCACTTTCCGCACACCGGGAAGTTTATCCCTAAATAAATATATTTCTAAGCACCTTCTACCTAAGCGCTTCATCCCGAGGAGGTTTGAAATAATTCCTTCCAAGCCAGCCCAAACGCCTCCCGTGCAGGGGAGCTGGGGGTGGGGGGAGGGAGGGGGGTGTTTTGGGGGGTGACACGGGCCAGCCCTTTTTGCAGCTGGACACACAGAGGCTGAAGGTGCCGCTGGGTTTCGGCACCCATGAAGTTTGGTTTGGTTTGGTTTGGTTTGCAACACCGCCACCGAGCCCGCCGGGAGCCCTTTGACGGAGTGATTTTTTTTTCAGTTGTATTTTGCACAAACTTATCAATTGAAAACTTTAAAAAACAAACAAACAAAAAAAAAAACCCACCCCAAAACAAACAAAAAACCCACCAGCGTTTTCCCGAGTTTTAGGCACCAGTAAATCCCCCCGCGCAGCAAAGCGTCCCCGGAGCGCAGCCTGACATCGCTCCACCTCCCTCCTCCAGACCAAGTTGCGGAGGGATCGGAGCCTTCACCGGCCCCGGGGGCAGCGGGCACCGAGGCGCTGCGGGGGGGGCTTTTGTTCCCGTCCCGGTCCCGGGGAGCCGAACCCGCGGTTCTCCGCGGCTCCCCCCGCTCCCGGAGCGCCTCTACTTACCAGCTGCAAAGTGCAGAGGAAGATGAGGGTGCAGCGCCCGGTGCAGCATCCCATGGTCCCCGAGCAGCGCGGGCAGGGGCAGCCCGGCTCCCGCCGCCGCCCCGGGGCTCCTCCGCGCCCCGGCCCGCAGCCGCCGCTCGCCGCCGCCGGGAGCGGGGAGGGATGGAAGGGAGGGAAAGGAGGGAGGTCGCGGCGGCTGCCGGAGCCCCTCCGGGAGCCGGGGAGGAGGCAGTGGGGCCACAGCTTAAAAGGGCAATGCCCCGCCGGCGGCTGCCGTCCCGAGTGCGGGCAGGGTTGGCGGGGCGGGGGCTCGCTGCCGCCGCCGGGACTCGCCCACCCCCGGAGCCCTGGCTGGCGCGGTGGGATGCTCCGGCCCCCCGGGCAGAGCCCTCCCCCGGGAGGCTGAGCCAGGCAGCGCAGCCGGGGGCAGCTCCTCTTCCCCTTGCCGGGCTGGTGGGGCAGCCCCCGATTCTTTTTTCCAGCCTGGCGGAGGGATGCGCTGGGCAGGCGAGCCGTGTCTATAGGACACGGAGCCTATAGAGCATCCTAGGTGACGGGAATCAGGAGCTCCTCTCCCCCTTCCACACATGCCCATCACCTCCTCCCCGTGCTGGTGTGCACACCCTAAAAATCACACAGCCTAGAATGAACCTAAAATACAATGGTTCTTCCCATAAAATTTATCAGTGAGAGTGCACATGAAGACAAATTCAGAAAGGGGCATAAGACAAGGAATTCTTTAAAATGCACGTTTGTGGGTATTTGAAAACATATTCCCAAGCTTGTGAATGAATCACAGCTGACTAGTAGCAGAGGGATGTAGGGCAGCATCTCTCTTCCAAGAAGAGCTTCTACCTGAGCACCACAGAATCATTTAGGTTGGAAAAGACCCTTGGGATCATCGAGTCCAACCATCAACTCCACTCTACAAAGTTCTCCCTTACACCGTATCACTTAACACCACATCTAAACGAGTCTTAAACCATCTGTGAACCACTCACACTGCACCTGTGGAAAAACAAGGCAGTCTACTTCAGCTGTGAACAGTAGAGCAAATCCGTGAGCACTCAACCACCTTCACACACCTGAGTCCTTCACCTTGCCTCCTCTCCAGGAGGTGCGAGGTGCAGAAGACATGGGATTGCGTCAGCCCCCCCTGCCGTACACGTTTCTGGTGTGCCGGAGGGGCAGGTCACACACCACGCGCTGTGATTGGGACAGACTTGTTGCTAAGCTGAACACAACAGGATAAGAAGCTTTGGGGGAGACTCATCTGATGACGATGTCGTCTCTTTGCAATCTCCAGTGACTCCGGTGGCTGCACGACAGTTTGCTCTCTTACTCTCAGGCTACTCCTTCTTCCTCTGAAGCAAGCCAGGGTTTCATTTCTGCCTCCAAAGCAGGGTGCGACTTCGTACTGTGAGTGACCAGTTCCACTTTCCTTTTAATTAGGCACGCCACACTGCTTATTACAGTGGGGTGAGAAGGAGACGGTAGCTGAAAGGATAGAGGATAGAGGCTCTGTCATTGTACTCGAGGAAAGCATTGTCTGACTGTACCCCAAGGAAACAGGATTAGTCCTAAAGTGCTATGAATGTTAAATACCTTATATTAACAACATTATTGTTATTCAAATCAGCCACAGGGAGAAACAGAACAAACAAACAAGCAAACTCTGAATACCTAAGATTAGGAGACAGACTCTGAACTGATCACAAATCCTACTGGTTTTAAATGGTGAAGTGTATTGATTATCTGACCTGTGCACTGTGCATAACCAGGGCATCAGTTAATGCAGTCAGATACAATAAACCACATTTTATTATAGGTGAAAGGAATACGCCCAGTAAAGAAACCAATTTACTTCACCCAAACTATGGACTGAAGAAGCTTTGGCAGTATTTGTATTCCCAGGAAGATGGTTTGGGGAGGCTGGAGGCAATAGGAACAAAGACCAGTTTATTTTTTAATGAATGCAGATGAAGAATTCCTTGCAAACCGTGTAGGGAGGTTTCACTCTGCACTGTAGGGTCAGGCAGGCTAACATCCGAATTCAAACAGGAGCCGAGGACTGCGAGAGCAGGCTGGGGTTAGGCTGGTTTGTGTTCTGTGCTCTGGAAGCTGCTGGGAACAGCACGGGGAAGGCCCGGCTGCAGCCGCGCAGGTTAGTGCCGGCCTTTGTGCCATTTCTTAAGGCTTCCTGCATCTCCTGTACCGCCTCCTGCTTCTAAAAACCTCCCGTAAGCACAGCTATTTTCCAACTCTATTGTACTACAAAGGAGACATCGTGTGAAACAGTAAAAGGTGTTGCTGCTGACATACTAAGTTTGACATAAACAGGATATTTTCCGCCTCCACTTTTATCTTGATAAGCCAAGTAAAAGGCCACCGTGTGTTGGCTGGGACTCCACACGCATCTGCAAGAAAACACACTGCTTCTCCTTTGCTTATTAAGAAGGGTGAAACCACAGGGATAATGTAGCCTGTATTTCAAAGAGAGAGACTTAAAACTCCCAGAGCCTGATCTTGTAACCTTCATTTGTCTGATTTCTTATCTGCATTGGTACAGCAGGAGGCCTGGACACAGAGGGGATCTGCCTTTAAACGTCCAAGTAGCCTCACTGCTTTTAGTGGGGCTACTCACATGTTGTAAGTTGGACGCTTGCTTCAGTACTGGGGTCTCCAACCTCTTCTGATTGTGGACACCACTGGAGGTGCATTGAGTTTGAGTCCGCTGACAACAGGTTCGGTTTTTTGGTTACTCTTTACAGGCCAATTAAAAAAATCTCCTGCAGACCTCCAGAAAACCCTTTATTTCCCTGAGATGGAATTTAGCTGAATTTGGACCTAAGTCAATAAACCACATAGATCCTAATTAGGTTTATTTAATTAGCAGGTAGATTAACAAGGCACCATCGGATGAGGCAGCCCAGAGGCTGCAAACACACAGTGCCATCACGGGTGTGCAGGATACCACCAGCGGTCCCCCATGTGCCACTATGCAGTGGCACCTGGCTTGGCACGGCCACTGCAGCCGCCAGCATCTCCTAAAAATTGCGCAAAGCCCTGACCCGTCTGAATTCCTGCATGGGTGCCGCAGGGCCACACATCTACCCTGAGACTTTAACTCATAAAACCAACTAAAACTTTAAATTAGCAAAAAAGAAAGAAAACGAAAATTGCTCAGTATCCTGATTTTCTTCCTTCCTGGAATATAACCTTGTCCTCAGCTTTTGACGGGCAAAATGTTGCTTTGAGAGTCCACACTGGATGTCAAGAAGGATTTTTCCTGATTTGGTTGGGATCTGAGGGATTCTCAGCAGGGATGTTGATCCCTGATGGGAGTACACAGAGCGAGGCAATCGCAGGCAGCTCCATCCCTCTCCATCAGCCAGCCATCAGGAGAAGGCCGAGACAAGGCAATCAGCCAGGGGGTCACTATTGCAGTCCTCTCCAATGCTGTGCCACAGGTATGTTGAAGAGATCCTAGATATTTCTTTTTTTCCTCCTTTAATTCCCAAGGATGTCCCTTCACTTCAAGAGCTTGATGCACATGCTGGTCAAGTCCTGACTTCATGGCGGGGATGAAATCCATTTGGGAATCATCCTCAGGTTCAAATGACACCCGGAGGCTGAATGCCCCCGTTCTCAGCCCGTGCTTGAATCAGGAACCTCCCATCCAAGTCTGGTGTGCCAAGGGGGTTGCATGGATCCAGCTGCACTGCTAGGGGAGATTAACCTGCAACAATGGGACCTCGTTACCTATTCCAAACTGATACCTCCAAATTATTTCAAGAAGTCAGAGGTTTACTTCAGAAGAAATAAAGAAACAAAGTTAGCACGCTTGAAACAGAGCAGCGGCATGTTACCACAGCTCATTATCCCTCATATCCGCAGCCGCCTCCTTCTGACAGATCAAGATGAGCAATAGAGGCTAAAAGTATTAGCTGGGGACACGTCTCTTCACAGCCCAGCCCCTGTAATTGTCACAGCTGCTGAAAGCTATAGATGGTCTTACATCCCACGATACACGTGGGGTGCATTATTCCGCTCAGTTCATTTACATTCACCTCCGCTCCATTTTAATAACCTCATCTGGGTCATGGTGCCTTTACAGATGTCTGATCAAACGCAGCAGTGTCAGAGCACTCCAGCCTTATCAATGCCACATCCAAAAGGTAAAAACGTGCCTGTCCCAGTGCTGTATGGCCTTACGAGCTCATCAGCCAGCCCGCTGCCCTCCTTCAGAGCAGACAGCAGCCTTCCCGAGGTGGCACATCACGTCATATTTCTCTATCACAAATTAGAAGTAAAACCCGCTGCCAGTCGTCTGACTGATGGCAGCTTTCCACTGCGCACAGCAGTATTTGGCAGGGGACACATTCAAAACGATCAATTGGAAACTCTTCACATAAGAGGTGGGTGAGCTGTGAAGTCTCCTGCCATAGACACTGTGGATGCTTAAAACACATATGGGTACAAATGGATTAGGATAAATCATCTTCCTGGGTGGGAGGAGGAAAGGGCAGTAGCCTCTATCCTGTCTCCCCAAAAGAGTAATTGGATGCAGTGACAGGACCTGACTGCTGGTGACCAGAGGTTGCCACCGCTCACCTTGGGCAGCCAGGTCTGGCTATAAGAACTGGATTTTGTGATATTCCCATGTGTCTTACTGAAGACGTTTTATGTAGAAAAGGTTACTGAACCAGCTAGAAAAAAGAAGGAGATCATGAAAAAAGGGCAAGAACTTTTGACCTTCTAATTTTAAACGTGTAATTTTTTAAAACTCCCATTACCCTGAGATAATAACTGGAGAGTTGTTACAGAGCTCAGCTGCTCCGGGACTGAAGCCAGCCAAAGCCAAGACTATCAAAGCAGAAGACCTAAGAGAGGTGGCAATAGCACAGACACATCCTTCCTCCCTCCAGAGGGACAAGAGAGGCAGAGAAGCACAAACCGAGCAGCACCGTAGTGGTACACCCTCAGCAGGTGATGTCCAAGGGATGTCCAAAAGAAACACTCTTCCCCTCCTTTTGCAGCCGGGTGAATACATCGCAGAGAAAAACAGCCTTGTTTTTCAGCAAAGCACAATGTTTTAAAAATTGTTCTCATCACTATACAAGAACAGAAACAATCTCAATGACTTTTATGCTTTGAAATGGTTCCCCAGCAGCCCAGGGCAATCTGTAAAATTTATCAGAACTGGTGTGTGAAATCTGTCATTTTCTCTCTGATCCCTGTGAAGTCTTGGATGTTGGGGGGAGGAGGCTCCTAATCAGGCTTTTCGGCATTTCTACACCACCGTCTTCTACATTCCGCATTTGTAATTCCCTAATATTAACTTGCTGAGCTGCACAACAAATTCTCATCACTCTTTGATGAGCAAGTGGAGGATGGCAGAGGTGGAAGGCAGATTCACTAAGCTCTCTGGTCCGTCAGAATAACAGCAAGGCGAGCAATTTGGCCCTATCTAGCAGATACAGCTGCCTTGTTCGTATGATCAAGGGCTTGTACAAAGGAAACATGACTGGTATCGTTCCTCTCTTGGATCAAACACACAGGCACCCATTTACCCCCACAGTGGGGTCAAGGTTCAAATTCACACTTTTACAGCTTTAATAAGATACCTTGACAATTCTGCCATAACATCCCACAAGCGGCCTTTCAAATAACTCTTTTTCTGCTTCCCCCTGATTATAAAAGAAAGACACAGAGACAGAAACACCCTGGAACCTGCCAGCATTTTTGTTAGTCTGAGGGGGATGCCTTGTGCCACAGACCATCACCGTGGTGGCTCAGCAGCACTAAAGAGCCTCCCTGTTCACCAAAATTCCCAGTCTGTCTTATTTACAACCTGGAGGCCGAGAACATGAAACAAGTACTGAATTCCTTTGGGAAGAGCTGCTCAAATTAGGGTGACAGCAGGTCCGGGCACTGCACGTCAGCATTCCTGGGTAAAGGGCGCAGGTGCTTCCATAGGCCCAGCCTGGGGTGAAGAGGAGGGAGTGCCCGAAGGGTTAATTCAGGCAGGAAAAGCAAAGCTGTCACAGCTGACATCCCAGCATCTCAGCCCATGCAATCCGAGTAGCTGGCATGTCTGCAGCCACGTTTCCAGCTGCAATTTCACGAGGCACTGTAACCAAGAAGTAATTCAATGCAGCTGCCAAGGTCCCTGGGTATTGATACCAAGTGATTATTCAAGGTTTCCATGCAACAGTTGCATTTCTCAAATGATATGACAGAAGAAGAGCCAAAAGGGTGAGAGCCGTCTCCAGTTTTGGGCAGTGGCTCGGGGCGCTCCCGTTAGACGAGCTGCTTCCCCGTTTGCTTAGGAAACATTTTTTCTTCTCAAATAATTAGGAACTTCCCCAAGCCAATTTAACAAGTCTCATGTGATACAGTGGAGAAGAAATCAGTAACAAGTTTCTTTTAGAGTGTCTTTTGACGAATATCTACAGCAGCGCGTGCACAAGTGTGCAGTGGCAGGAGCTGGCGTGTATAAGCACTGCCCCGAGGTAGGTGGTGTGAGAGGCGCCGTCAGAAGCTATTTGAACACACACATACACAAAGCAGAGCTACTTTTCTGCCATGTTTTCGGGGATATTCTTTCCAGTCCCAGCCAGTGAGAGCTAATATGTATTAAGAAGTCAGCAGTGTCAGGTGCCACCAGGCTGAAGGAGCGTTTTTTACACACATTTACTTTAGAAAGAATTAATTGCCTTGGAAATAAACCCCTTGAACCCGCCTCCCAAAGTTCAATCCGAATATCCACAGAATAGATACAGGCAGCTCACAGCACTTCCAGGCTTTTTCCCCCTGCTGGGGCCATGCTAGATGACCACTTTGGTAGCTTTGATTGACAATGACACAAACTGAGATGTGACACACACGTGTATGACATTAACATATAATTAAAGCTGCGTGTAGTAATAGCTGCTTGTTAAAGAAAAGCTTTTACTTTTCAGTTTGCTGTTTTAATATCAGGGGCAAGGCTTCCTGCTGTCTCATGTGACGACTTTCCAAATTTTGTCACATTCCTGAAATGAAAAACACATGCATGGGCAGAAGGTCTGATGGGGGTCTCTAAATACAAGTAGCTGCTTAAGCTTTTCTTCAGCTCTAGCTATGAAGTGGGGAAACATAATGAAAGGACGGCTCAGTCACCTGATTGATAGTAGAAATGCACGCATTAACATGCACTCCCAGCTGCACGGAGGAGTGGGCTGGGTGAGCTCAAATCAGAAGTGAATTTCCTATAAATATGCAGTGGAACGATGGGGGCTGATTACTCTCCTGATCTTGTCGGTGCTTTGAAGAGCTGGACATGAAATCCGGCGCTGGAGGCTGCGGTGTGTGATCCGTAGCGTAGACGGGACTCATTGTGTTAGCCGTAGGACTAAACTCCCGCCTGAACTCCAGCTTCTCTTGCCTGACCACCAGTAGGGCTGTACTGGTAATTAGATGTAGTTACAGATTTTGCCAGTGTCAAGTTAACTGAGGGAATAGATCACAAAAGCCCTTAAACACCGGTTTCTCAGCTGAAAAGGAAGGACAAAGTAATGTTCCCTTGCAAAATCAGAGACAAGTGACTATTTTATTAAGCGCATTGTGGCATTTCCATAACCTAATGGCAATATTCATTGTGGCTTGGTAAGGTTGCTGTGCTGTGCCTGCCAAACGCAATGAATATCGATAACCCTGAATGCTGTAATTAATAATAAATAAATTTTATTTAGCATAATAAATAATAATAAAAATTAAACAGGTAGTAACAACTGGGCTGATGTTTCATCCCATGGCAGAAAATATTTCACATATTACTTTTCTAATATTTTTTGGTTTGTGACATAACGTTAGTAGGAATCAGCTTCTGTCAGGATTTGCAAAAATAAGAGACCCTCTGAAGGCACTCTTAGTTCTCAAGCCCATTAAGTTAAAAATGTGATCGAGTCTTTGGTGGCTCGGGTGACAACTTGCTTACTGTTCACAGGGTGCTACCAGAGCATGCAACACATGGAAGTACCAAAAAACCCTCCAGAAAAGGGTGTTATCACATTCCTGTCAATTAACGAGACTACCTAGGGAGCTAAAAGGGCTGAGTTTGGGGTTTTATTATTATTCACGCAGTCATAGTTTCATAAGTCATAAGTAATGACAATGCAGAACTTGAATGGTGACATTTATCATGCAAACAGGTCTATTCCTCGCTCCTCGCTCTTCAGTTTTATTAAATAGATTTATCTAACAAGGGTTTCTACGTTTCTTTTTGTTCCCCCTCAATTTAAGCACTGTGACACCCTGCACATTACTGTGATATAGTGGCTAATCTCAGGTGTGTTGGGAGAGAAAAAGGCAATAAAAATCCACGGCTGCTCAGTCCACGACAAGTGCTGTTAGTACCAAGTATTGTATTCGGCTCACATAGGTCCTAATAAACAAGTCAAGATAGGGTTTTGTTGTTTCTCTTTTTCCTTTAATATTTGAAGAGTTATGAGGAATCCCTCCCAACCCCATGCTCACACTGTCAGCTATTCTAGAAGTGAATTTTTCAGGTATTTTTGTGGAATTTAAACTGAGCGGTAATGCCACTTCATTTATGTCAGGGACTGAAATATTTTATAGCCAAAATCGAGTCTTATTAATAGATTTGAAAGGGCTCAGGAAATCTGTAAAAGAGGAAAAAGTGAAAATGTGTGCTCTTCGGTTTAAATCCTCTTCCAGAGACCTTTTTTTTTTTTTTACCTAAGAAGTTTCAAAGCCATCATTCACAATCATTAACTTACAAGCAAAATTGCATACTAGGTGGGTTATCTTAATAAGCTTTCACTTGCTATTAGCCTTCCTCACTGCAATTATGATGCACACATTTAAGAAATCTTTGCAGAATTGGGCTCTAGTTGCTTCCTGTGCTCTCAAATCGGACTAACCTTTATGTATTTGAGTATTATCCTTTTGTAGCCAAGTAAAATTATTTCTATCTGAAAAATCTCAACATGGAAAACAGCTCAAAGAGACTGTGCCCGCCTCACGTTTTATTATTTCATCCTGTAATTTGTTCCTTATCGTCACATTTCATATGTCCTTGACAGTGGGCATAACAATTATAACAATGGCAATTGTGCTAAAAATACTTGTAATTTAGTTTCAAGCTAGAATCAATTCATAGCCATAGAAAGGGAAGCAGTAGGGAACACAATGCAGGATGCCTTTGTAAATGTTTCTTGTTGGCATTATCTGTTTATCTTAGAATAGATATTTGTCACACATTGCAGAGATGGGAAGAGAGCTATGCACCCATCCCAAATTCCGGGAAGGGAGCAAACTGGACTTGCCAGAGAATGGCGTGCGTTTATTCACTTGCTAAGAAAGGCAAATGTTTGTGGCTTCCCTTCATTCCCACTGAAAACCAGATAGTCCCATCCTGCAGCCTTCACTCATGGAGGCAAATCATTGTACATCATCTTGGTTCAGGGCAAATTGCAATATTATTACTATAGTGAAAACGTAAGGACTATTTTATGCTTTTTTGGTAATGACAGTTCTGATCCCAGAAAGACAAAGCTGCCCCTGCAAGAGTTTGCTGCGCAGACTGAGTGTGAACACGCATGTTTGGTAAATTAAGACCACGGGAGGCATCAGTCTCCCAGCCCTGCACCACAACGGATGAAATTGTTGCCCAACACTGCTCCCCTGAGGCTGCGAGCACAAGCATTGAACGTCCAACGCGTGCCCTTCCAGACCCGCTGCACAACCACCGCCGACACCAATCACCGGCCTATCTACCAATTATACAGAAAAACTAAGATTAATATTCTCATTAGGCCTTATAAAACAGCGTCTGTAAAATGGGAACCTCATTGCCCATTAGCTCATGTTTACCAGAAAATAACGGTGCTTATCAGGAGAGACCGCTTTCTCCTTAACTGGAAGAGCAAATTATTTAAGCCGAGTTTGCTTTATGTTTCATACCCCTCCTTCAGTCCTTTGTACGCACGCACATTTAAGGGCCCATTATCTTCTCCTTGATGCAAGGGGGTGATGTATGTAGCTACCATTAATGGTAATGAAAATGGCTCCTGTTAATCTCCCGTGCTCTGATAGTAAGATAATAGCCTCCTTATTAAGTACGAAGGCCAGCCTCGGATTTGCACTGAAAACGAGCAGCATATTGTCTCTGTGGGATTCATATGTAAATGCTAAAGCAGTGCTCTCTGACTACAGTTGATGATTAAAAAGAAATTAGAGATAGCATAAACATGCCTCCAACCACCACAGAGCCGCTCCGGGCCTTTTTTCCATCCCATCCACCCTCACCTTTGGAGAGTAACCTCTGGAGAACAATGGATGGAAATTGTCCTCTCGGCAGTGCATGCTTGCAGCCCAGAAGAGCAACTGTATCCTGGGCTGTGTCAAAAGAAACGTGGCCAGCAGGGTGAGGGAGGTGATTCTGCCCCTCTGCTCCCCTCTGGTGAGACCCCACCTGCAGTGCTGGGTCCAGCTTTGGAGTCCTCAGCACAAGAAGGACATGGACGTGCTGGAGCAGGGCTAGAAGAGGCCACAGAGATGCTGGGAGGGCTGGAGCCCCTCTGTTGTGAGGACAGGCTGGGAGAGTTGGGGGGGTTCAGCCTGGAGAAGAAAAGACTCCAGGGAGACCTTATAGCGGCCTTCCAGTACCTGAAGAGGGCCTGTAAGAAAGCTGGGGAGGGACTGTTTGCAAGGGCTTGTAGCGACAGGATGAGGATCAATGGTTTTAAACTAGAGCAGGGTTGATTTAGATTAGACATTAGGAAGGAGTTCGTTACTATGAGAGTGGTGAGACACTGGAACAGGTTGCCCAGAGAGGTGGGGGAGGCCCCATCCCTGGAGACACTCAAGGCCAGGCTGGATGAGGCTCTGAGCAACCTATCTAGTGAAAGATGTCCCTGCTCACTGCAGGGTGGTTGGACTAGATGGCCTTTAGAGGTCCCTTCCAACCCAACACATTCTATGATTCTATGTTCAGCCCGGAGAAGAGAAGGCTCCAGGGAGACCTTCAAGCCCCTTCTAGTCCCTAAAGGGGCTCCAGGAAAGCTGGGGAGGGACTCCGGATCAGGGAGGGGAGCCATAGGATGAGGGGGGACGGTTTTAAACTGAAAGAGGGGAGATTTAGATGAAGTATCAGGAAGAAATTGTTTGCTGTGAGGGGGGTGAGCCCCTGGCGCAGGCTGCCCAGAGAAGCTGTGGCTGCCCCATCCCTGGAGGGGTTCAAGGCCAGGCTGGACGGGGCTTGGAGCAACCTGGGCTGGTGGGAGGTGTCCCTGCCCAGGGCAGGGGGGCCGAAACTGGATGATCTTTAAAGTCCCCTCCAACCCAAACTGTTCCATGATTCTACGACACCAGGCCTGCAGTTTCAGACCACCCCCCGCCAGCTCAGCTCACAGAAATAACTGACTGAAAAAATTGATATAATTCAACTTTATGGGCAACATCCTCTCAGAACTGGCTCTGGGGGGGCCGGGGATTCGGCAGAGGCCCCGGGGCCGGGGGACCGGCCCCGGGGCCTCTGCCGAATCCCCGGCCCCCACCTCCGTTCCCTGCCCGGCCCTCAGCGGGTTAAGGCGGGTTCCCATGATGCCTCACGGCCCTGCAACGTCGCCGGCCGCGGCGGTGGCAGCGACTGCGCCGTGAGGCGCCGGGCGGGACCGGCGCTGCCGCGTCAGGGACGGCCGGTGCGTTACCGGTTCCCTTCATCTTCCTCCCCCTTCTTGTCTCCCTTCTTTCGGGGCGGTTCGTCCCTTCCTTGTCAGACCCAGCCCCGGTTCTTCCCTCTTGGCCTGTCACACAGCACGGTTCCCTGAGGGAAGGTGCCCAGCTGGCGTGGCGGAGGCCTGAACTTCTCACCGTCGCCTGTCCCCCTCCTCCCATTTTATCTCTTTTTTATTTTTATTTTTTTCTAGAAAGGAGAGGCCGGTGCAGTGACCGGGAATCGGGCCATGTTCTGAGGGAGGCCTCCAGGACTCGGCTTGTGTCCGGACGCCGCAGGTGTGCCTGAAGAAATCGCCCTCCTCATCCCCTCTGGAGCTCAGGGTAAGGCGGCTGCGCCTCTGTGTACGCAAAACTGCACGGCTTTAAAAGTATGCAACAGTCTGTGATAGGTATTTGAAAGTGAACTTAGTCTGCTTCACGGAGACGGGATCACATTTGGTTCACAGTGTTTTTTTCAGCTGTCGAGGCCTCTGTGGCCTTTCTGCCCTGGGAAGACCCACAGGGAGCCTTCAGGACTATGATACCACACAGACCACGTCACCCGCTTCATCGTCATACACTGAATTGCACAGCTCCTCACAGGCTGGCTGTGTGAATTTGCTGCTACATCGGGGGAGCAAAGTCCTATTACAGCTCATTTCCACTTTCAAGTGCCTTGTGCCCCTTCTGCCTTTTTTGCTTGATTGTAGCAAGTTAAAAATTTCTAACATGGAAACTCCTATGGTGCATGTCTAGTTTTTGCTCTGGAAACAGATTAGGAAATAAGAGTGTGAGATTGGTCTCTGTGAAGCTGTCTGTTTCCACTTTGGAACCCTTAGTCCAAAGTATTTATATTGTTCAATGAAAACTTATTCCTAAACTAAACGTTTTCTTTACTGCTCATGTCCATCAGGTCAGAACAATGCATGTTTATTTAAGGTGTCTGCACAGTTGTTTTTCATTATTTACTTCTGAAACAGCACAGTGGCACAGCACTGTGTCCAGTCAGCTCAGCTTCTGCATGGTAAACAATGAAAATTTCATAGCTTACAACTTTCTGGGCAAATACAGTTGAAAATAGACTAGGCACCTCTAAAGACATTACCTATTAATAAGCTTAGAGTGTGACTCTTTTTCCTTGTCCCCTTTTCCTTTATTTCCAAGTGATTTGGTGAGGAAGAGAAAGGTGAGAAGCTGGTGGCCTGAGTTACCTCCTCCTTTTCTTAGATGAAACGGTGTGGATGAAGCTCTGCCTTCCCATCACACAGATGTGGTTTGGTCAGGGAAGTTGGTGCTTCTGGACTGGGCATGTGTTCAGATTGCTGTTGGCCAAAGTCTTTTCTTTTAAAAAGTTTTTATAAAAAAAATAAATCAGTTAATGGCAGACCCAAAGGGTATTGCTTCCTCTGTCAGCGTGGAGTTGGAGATCTGAAATTCGTATTGTATGTAAATGCTGACATGGTGTGGATATTGGCTGTCGTGGGACGGATGTCTCTTTCTGCTTTATAGAAAATTCCTGGCTCACCTGGAATTGGAATGAGAAAAAGCTTTCCTGTTCAGCTCCAGCAATGATTGTTTGCCACTGAGGCTGGAAGGCCTTTGCGTATAGTCTGCCTCTGTTTGTTATTCCGAATGAAAACCTGCTTTAACAGCTTGGGAAAAAGGAGGAAAAAATGGCAGAGGAAGGACAGCAGTAAGGGCAAGCCAAAGAGAGGGACCTTGGAACCTCTTGGTAATGTACAAGAAGTCGCTGGGGAAATACAGCCCCAAGGAAGGAGAGTTGGCATGCAAAGAGAATATAACAAAAACATCGAAAAGGAGGGCCTGAAGTATGCACAATTGTCTGTCTAGCTATTACTGCTAAGTTATTTACTTAATTTCTGTACTGCAGAAGGAGAATTTTTCCTTATCTTGCAAGTGACAAATAGTGGAATTGAAGATGTGGACTTCGATTTGTGTAAATGTGTTTATGGTGTCTGTCTAGGATATGAGCAAACATGTTTTATGTGTAGTGCTATCTCTGTCCTCACATGTGCATGAGTAAGTTATATAAAATTAAATCATAGAACCATAGGGTTGGAAGGGACCTCTGGAGATCATCTAGTCCAACCGGCCTGCCAGAGCAGGGTCACCTTAGAGCAGGTTGCACAGGAACACATCCAAAATGTTGTTACTGGAATGCTATTGGAGAAAGTGTTTCATTATACAAGGGGACCCTTGGCACACTTTTGTTTCCCTTTTCTGAAAGTTACACAATTTCCATTTGATTATTGATAAAAATAATTCTGTTTGGTTTTAATTTGATGCAGAATGGCTGGAAGGTTTTACTCACCAATAATTGCAGTAACCTTTTCAGTCTAAACCACTTTTTTTTCACAACTTATCTGTTTTTGACTAATACAAATTAATTAAGATTGAAAGGTAGCATATTCTAAATGTCAGTGAAGACACTGTCCCTTAAATTACACAGAATTAAGTGCTTGTCAACAGGATGTTTACCAAGGAATAAGTGCTTTAGATAAAAGACAGTGAGTTCTGCCACAAATCACTTCTGCTTTTAACAGTGATAATACGTAGGTGCAATATTGAGGTTATTTCTTTCTGAATCATGTTGTCTTAGTTAGTGGTGCGTATAAGTGTATTTATTGTACTGCTGTGGTTGCGGTTCACAGGAAGGCTGTTCGGCTTTAGAGATGCCTAAGAAATTGACGTCACATTCATACAAATTTAATCTTTTCTTACCTGTAGCATTTTTCTTTTTAAAATAGCCTTCCTTTTCTAATTTAAGATATGTTCTCTCTCCATCCCCTACTGGGTTGCGGCAATTGTATGTAACACTTAATCATTTGCCTTCTAAAATTATTGCAAGATTGTTAATTCTATTGACACTTGTTCACTGTGCTATTTGACTAAACAGTCGTAAGTCTTTAAACTATCAAAGACTTGCATAAAGGCATTTCTGCCTCTCAGACCAGTATTTGATGAAGACATCAACCTGCTATTTTTTTGCTTTGTATCTTGACTGACCAGTAAACTTGACATTTAGTAGTTGGTGCGGTTTCTGGTCAGCCTGGTGACTTTTGTGTCTTAGAAGCTGGTTTTCTGGAGTAGAAATGAAAGGATGGACTGCAAGTAGAAAGGAAGAAGAGATGTTATTTGTTTAAATTTAATTTAAATATTGTACTACTAAAGTAGTTGGACACGTGAATTCATTTTTCTACCTAAATTGCAGTCTTCTGCTGCACTCTGCACTGTATTTCTTTTAATCATGAGTGTCTTGTGTACTTTCAGTTTTTCCAGGCTGTGTACTGTGTGTGAGTCACATTTTTTCTTCCTTAATGTGAATTTTATCTGTAGCTTGACACTGCTCCCTGCTGCTGCATTTCGTAGTTTGTAAAAATTAGAGTAAGATGATGTGGTTTGCCAGTGAGACATGACTGCTGGAATTAGAATTCTATTTTGTGTAAAAGGTCCCAATAATTGCCTTATTTTCTTAGAATTCAATTGTTGAGCAAGCTCAATACTTCTGAAAAATCACGATTTTTTTGTATCTTCTAGTGAAGTGCTCTTTTAGCAATGTGTTTGACACTCTCTATCTAGTGTAAGAGCTTCTGCTATTTTTTGCTTGGGACTGTTTAGTCCTATGCATGTGATCCCGTGTAATCATACATGATTATAAAGCGCTTTCAGAAGGGTCACGGGTGGGTCTGGGAGCAGCATCAATAGGAGTCTGTTTTGATAAAACATGCCATAGAAGAGTTTCCATGTTTATGACTCCCCACCCCCTTTTCAGCTATGGTTGAATTACACCTTTCCAATGAATGAATTAAGATGACTAAATCCCCCAAAATGTACAAAGTAAATGGAAGAGTAAGGTTGAGGGTTTTATGGTGTTTTGTTTTCCCCCTGCAATTGATTGTGATTCAGTGATTTAGACTGCAAGCTCTTTTTCATAGAGGTGTGTTTGTAAGGTACTGAACAGCTTACCAATACGAAATCCTTGAATATGACTTAGGTTTTTTGTTTTTCTCCCTTTATAGAATCATGGCAAGTCCAAGAACAAGGAAAGTTCTCAAGGAAGTCCGAGCACAAGATGAGAACAATGTGAGAAAATTATAATCTTCTTTAGATTAATTTTGTAGAATTTAATTTTGTTTTTACCTACTCCAGATGTATATTGCAGTCTACTACAGCTATTGTCTTTATAGCACTAGTATGGCTAGCTAATGGTAACATATAAATTTAGATATCTTACTTATGTTCGTTCCAGTAACTATTATTCATATATGTATTATAATACCTTGCTGCATATTTGGCACAAGTCTTTCAGAAGTTCTCATGATGATAATGCTGTAACCCCTGGAGTCTGTTGAACGAGTGATATCTTGGGCACAGCTTAATTAAAATGGTCTATTTGAAGTAGCTTGATTATATGCTACCCGAAATGTGATAGCCCATGGACATGTTCATTTTTATTTATATCAATGCATTAAACCTTGAATAGTGATTCCAGTCATAAAAACATAAGTTGTTGCACTGTATCACACAGTGCAATAAACCTATTTTTAAGAAAAACTTCTGTTTAGATCTGCTATCATTTACTGCCAAACTATAGTATGACTGAATAAATGTTCCAAACTTAAAATGTTGCATCTTTATTTTGCCAAGGAAACCTCAAGAATTCAGTGTGGTTATTTTCTTCTCCTTCAAGGTAATATGGAAATGAAATCAAGTTGAATTCTTTGCACATTAGTTCAGTTTGCTCATCCGTATTTCCTCACTGGTTTTTGGTGCTCGGTACAGTAATTTTTATAATCCAAGTCAGGCAAGTTAATGAGTATTTCTTTCCATGCAGCATAAATAAATATTTGAAGGAAGCTTACGCTGTCAGGGAAGGTGTTTCCAAACACTAAAAACTCTCCCTTCTGAAATTATTTTCTGCATGTAACGTTTTCATGATTAGACTTTTTAAGCTGTACTGTGAAAACTTCACACAGACAAGTGATGGCTGAGTGTTAGAGATAATTGTTTTTCTCTCGCAGGTCTGTTTTGAATGTGGTGCGTTTAACCCCCAGTGGGTGAGTGTGACCTATGGAATTTGGATCTGTCTTGAGTGCTCAGGAAAACACCGAGGCTTGGGAGTTCACCTCAGGTCAGCCTTTCAAGCAGACAATGTACTGAGTTGGTTACCTCAGGTTGCATTATGGCTGTGAACAGAATGTATTGTTTTGGAAGGGTATAGAATGTCTCAATTCCAACGTTTCACTGGTAGTTTTGCTTCTTGCTCCCCTCCAAAGTGAGCTTTACTCTCTGTGTCTTGTCTGTAATTCGTTGGGGCGTGTGCTGCACCAGTGCAGCTGTTATGCCCAGTTCTAGAAAGCAGTGTCTCTAGCTACATCTTGAGGTTGTGTGGTGGTGTTTGGTAGTACTGCACTACTCTATTCTTTTAATCTTGTATAATCTTTATTGATTAAAATTAAGTAGTGCTAGAGCAGCTTGAGAGTTGAGCAAAAAAAGTCACAGTATGCTTACAGAATGTTTCTGTAGTGTATGCAAGTGTATAAAACAGTTTTATTCTGTTCAGGAGATATTTTTTTTTGTAATATAAATTATAGTTTTTGTTTTTTCCAAGAAACATGCTCAACTGAGATGGGAATCCATGGAATACTAACTGTTACGTGTTCTGGAGACTCACAGTGTGTGTATATATAATAGAGGCAGAGCATGGGATAGTTATTAAATGAGAAAGGGAGAGAAAGTCCAGGAGGAAAATCACCAGAGCAAGGAGGCCGTTCAAAAGTATGTGCTTTGCTTTTCAATGGGTGATTTGAAGCTCATTAGTGAGTAGAAATTGCATAGGAAATGAGCGTTTGGAACTATTCCATATGTTACATGAAACTAAAAATGAAATTACTGAGATGAGGATATGGTGAAGGGTATTTCTTTAGGGACAAGAAGGAAGAAATCGGTCGAGATACAAGTTTTAAAAAGTTTCCTTGAGGATGATGTCTCACTTTTTTTGCCCCAGTGACCTTGTATTTAACAATAGGGCACTGCTTGGGTTGTTTGTTTGTTTTTAATATAGTTTAATGAGCAGTATCAAGAATTTATGGCTCAAAGCAGAGTTGAGATGCTAACTGCAGTCGTTAATGCCATGGGATGAGGTCAAGGAGTAGGCTATTTTAAACAGTTGAGCTGTCAGTACCTGGTGGTCATTATGAGCAGATGCATGGAGTGGGACAGGAGGTGTCCTTGCAGGTCATTTAAGTGTAACTGTGAAAATAGACAGGGAAAGAAAATTGCAGTGTAAAGAAGTATGGGAAAAGTGTCTTTTATATTGTGGGTTAGGTTAATTTCTGGACTTGAAGAAAGCAGCTTTTTCCATCACTTGCATTCTATTAACTGCCTCCTTTAAGTGTCAATAAGTGGCATGATTTTAGCTTACTTCAATGAGGATTTGACCCCCTTCTTATGATGATCCATCTTTCTATACTTGGAGAGTCTTCTCTAACATGTTTATACTCCCAACCTTCGAGATAGGTTGCAATAAGCTTCTTTTTTTGTGTGTGCGTCCCTGCTGATATAGCAGGAAATCATAACAAGCTGTGATTTTAATTTTTTTTTTTAAAACTGCTTTTCAGTTTTGTGCGTTCTGTAACTATGGACAAATGGAAGGATATTGAGCTGGAGAAAATGAAGGCTGGAGGTAATAGCAAATTTCGAGAGTTCTTGGAATCTCAAGATGACTACGATCCCTGCTGGTCAATGCAAGAGAAGTACAACAGCAAAGCTGCAGCTCTTTTTAGAGATCAGGTAAGTTCAGTTGTGTCTGTCTTCTCATCCCCTGCTATCTGAAAATATCAAAGTACTTTGTAAGCACTTGTTTTTGAAGTAGGGGGAGGGAAGGTAGCAAGCCTTTGAACCTCTGCAGTGGTTCTTGAAAGGTGTAAGTGCTTCTTCCCAGCTCTTCTAAGAGTTTTCTTTAGAAACTTTCTTTTCTGCATTTAGCTGAGGCGGCTCAGATTTTCATTGCTGCAATTTGTTGCAACCAGTGACTCAGTGGAGCTGTCCCAGTCCACAGTAGACAGTTTATTACTTCAGCAATACTGTTTTATCCAAAGTGATTGTCGGTAAATCTTTTGTGTAGGTAGTAATAAAATGGCAAATTAATTTGCCAAATACTGGCAGGCCTATAAACAAATAAATTAGTAATTGTAATGGCATTATCATTTCCTGGAGGTTTGGAATTTCCAAAAATGAAATGACAAACAACTTGAACTCGTGAACTTAGAGATTTGAAAGGGTACTGTATTTTTATGCTGACCGTGCCATGGAGGTGGTAAGAAGGTACGTTCTGCGCTCACTGGGATATCCCTGCAGCTTTGAAGTTTTTTGTGTGTGGTTTTCTGTGGCAAGGCCTTCAGAAATTTTATATTAACTTGCTGAAGTTGTGACTTGGATTGGAGGAGCGGTATGGGGTGAAGAGTTGAAGTTCAGGTCCTTTGTTCGAAGGAGGCAGAGAGAAGACTTAAATTCTGTGTATATGTTTCATCCACACTATGCTAGAGTATAAATCCACCTCTTTCTGTTCCTCCGTTATTCTGTGTTTAGTGCTTACATCTCTTTAATTTAGTTTTTCTTCTTCAAACTAAATTTGCCTGTTTGAAGAAGTTGCCTAAAATCAGTTGCCTGAAACAAAGCCAGCATTCAACAGGACCAGCGTATGACTTGTATGAAAACTTTGACCTAGCATTCTGGTTATTCTCCTACCACTCCTAGGTAGCTACAGTAGCTGAAGGCAAGGAGTGGTCCATTGAAACTTCTCCTGCCAGGAACTGGACCCCACCTCAGCCTAAAACATCTCTCTCTTCCACTCATCGGTATGTAGTCTTGTTACCCAATGGGATGTTCATGTTGATGTAGCAGCAGCAGGATCAAAACCCAATGTATAAATGTCTGCTGGTTTTATACTGTTTATGGCGTTGTCTGAGCAAGCATTTCTTTTGCTGAAGTTAAGGAATGTGAGGTAGCAGGGCTTTAATTTCTGTAATAATTCCCACCTCCTCCACCTGAATCTTAAACCATGGCAGAGACAAGTAAGCAAGAGCAGAGGATGAGCCACGCTGTTTTTATCTTGACTTGTAATGCACCTGAGACTAGTCATTGTGTCAGTCACACAGCGTGTGTCACAGCCTTGCCTTAACTGCAGTGCTCTTCCAGTTCGTGACTGAATGCACAAGAAGAAGAAACAGACTTTTTCCTTATGGGGCTAATTACTAATGGGAGCATCAAAGCTGGACCGCAGCAGTTTTGTTTTTCTGCTTTGGCATGCAGTGTTTGTTATTCTTTGCATTAAAGAATCAAGTTAACTGAAAAAGCAATTGTAAATCAAGCGAACAAGCGCTTCATGCTTGGCCATCATCCAGCAAGTTCAGGGGCTAGCTGGAGTCTGAGTAGCACTGTCTGTGTGTGTGTCTCTACTGTTGCTTTATTCATTAAATACTCCAGTGGCTTTTAGTGGTTGCATTAGAGTTCCCTACTTGACAGACAAAAGAAATAATCAATTTTGCACCTGAACTATGATGATATATGTCAAGCTACGCTGCTGAGCTAGTGGTTTTTGCTTTACGGAGTTTGATTCTTAAATCTTTCATTTCAGTAGTTCTGCTGGACAATCTCAGGCTGCAACTGCCTCTTCTGACAAGGCTTTTGAAGACTGGTTAAATGATGATGTCAACTCCTACCAAGGGTAATGCAATATTTATTAACTCTTTGAGTGCCTGACCCTCTAGCATAACAAAGACCAGGCTGTTTTACTACAGCTACACAACTGTGATCCTGATTTACTAGTTAACAGTGACATCTTGTTTGCTATTAAAGATATTTTGATAACATATGATAAAGGGTAAGATGAAGGAAAGCGCCTCTTAATGCAATTACGTAACAAAAATGTTTGTAACTCAAAATGTTAGTGTGGTGGGCTACAGATAGGGATTTTTTAGTGTATATAGTATCTTAAAGTGATTTTAGTTAAACTGTGGTACTTATAAAGATAACATTGTTTTCTTTTTTCTTTCCTTTTCTCATTTCCATGTATCGCTTTATTAGGATTTTACTTAGACTTCTGATATCAGTGATCTGTTAAACCCAGAGGGTCATTAAGACCACATTAGCTTGCGTAGGGGACACTTTAATTTGCAAGGATTCACCAATGTATCCTTTTTGGTGTTATGTCTTTATGAAGTAAGTGGCTTTGTATTTTGGGTGCTAGGTGCTTTAGGACTTTTTTCCAGGTGTATTTTAAAGTCTGTTAAATGATTGTCATTCTTGCAGGCTTTTCAGTTTTTGTTCTACGGTTTTAACGAATGCATGCTAATACAGTTACTGTTTATTAATTTTCTTATGGTAGTGGCCAAGAGAATCGCTATGTGGGGTTTGGAAACACAGTAAACCCTCCGAAAAAAGAGGATGACTTCCTGAATAATGCTATGTCTTCATTGTACTCGGTAAGGAAATGCTTGAAGCTTGCTGTGACCTGAATTACTATTTTCCTCTATTTTTTCCCCTGTTATGGGAATATAAACAGAGAAGAGAAACTATAGACTGCAATTAGATACAGGAAGATGTAGAGTAATGTTTTTATTCTCAAAAAGGGAAGAAAATACCAGTGGACTTGAAAAGGCAAGACGAAAGGAGAAGCTTTGGCAAAACTTAGGAATTATGTCTGGTATCAGTTCATAGAAATAAGGAAATGAGGATATAGCAGTGGATTAAGAACTAATACTCAACAAGGTTTGGAAGGTAAAAAAAAGTTATTACCTGTTGGGAATAGCAGTTAGGCTGGTGATGCTCTAAACAGATTAACCATATTGGGTATGTTCAGTGGAAAGCAACTGAAATGTGTGTGTTCATGGGTGCCAGAAGCCCTGAGCAGTGATGGAAACATTTGAAATATTTGTGGCAGGGTGTGAAGAGATAACAGCATATGGTCGAACAGTTGTCACGATTAAAGTAGAGATAGTGAAAGATGCATTGTTGAAGGAAAATGGGAATAAAGTCGGAGCCAGTCAGGGACATATTGGTGCTTTGATAGGCTGCAAAGTAAAAGTGTTGAACAATATTTGGGATTTGGAGACACTTTGAAATACAGTAAGGTTTTCTTCCAGGATGAGTGGCCAGTAGTCTTCTGTAGAGCCCCGTCAGTCTAAATATCTACACCAGGTTCCATTGTTTATTTGGTTTAAAAAATATATAATAATTTCGCTAGAACATAATAGAAAAAAGCAATGCCTGAGCCTTTGAACTGTATTCTAGGTGGTTCCACAAGGTGCTTAATGTAGGTCTGCTGAATATTTTCTAGGTGTGTCATAGATTATAGGCCAGAGAGTTCAGATTAGAAACCACATCTCTAATGTACTGCAGATGTGTTAAGACAACACAGGAGAGATGACACCGTGTTGTCAAAGTTACTGTCAATCATTATTTGAATACATGATCTCATTGAAACTTATGATTAAAATGCCCTCTTGTGACCACAGATACATACTACAATTTTGAGTCATTTATTACAGTGAGACCGAATATTTGCGTGCATAGTCATCCTAGTGAGGAAACCAATTTTTCTTCCAGTGCGTATGATTGGTTTTCCCCACCCATACTACATTTATGTATAGACATTATTTTCTGCTGTTATATATCAGGAATGTTTTCTGTAGAATTCACACCGACTACACTATCCAACTCATTCTGTAAAGAACAGATGTAATTGCAGTTTAGGTTTGTCTTGAGGCCCTTGAGGCTCTGCTTAGCATAAAAACTATGAGACACATCACTTTGCCTTTCCTGCTAATGGTGACATAATTATCTTTCAATGTGTCAGCACAGAACAAGAAGGACACTAATGAAGAGACTTCAAAAGTATAGGCAAAAATATTTTTTGCTGCTTTTTTTTAAAAAATGTCCCCTCAACCTAAATATGTGGTGGTTTATTTGTTTTGCTTTTAAAGATAAATTTTTTTATCTTTAAGGTTTTAGTGTCTTTTTTTGTTCTCTTACTTGCCTTGACTGGGGGAGGGATTTCTTTTTTTTCATGTAGCCATTTTTAGTAGAATAACACCTGAAGCACTTGGGTTTGTTCATATTGCAGCCATTTTGATACAAATAGTGGAAGTTCATTGCTATGTTACAGTTAAGTGGGAGACTATAATTTTTGCTCTTACTAGCAAGTAATTCTTATGCCTACAGGACAAGCTGTACTGGAGGACATTTTGACTTAATTTGACATGTAATAGTGAGCACTTGGTTATTCACTCTTATTCACACATAGCTTACGACATTCTGCTTTCTTTAAAGGGATGGAGCAGTTTTACAACTGGAGCAAGCAAGATTGCCTCGGCTGCTAAAGAGGGTGTAAGTAAACAAAATATATTTCAGTGTAATTCTTGTAAACTCAGAGATTCTGTTAGTGTTCTAATAGAGATGTACCTTTAAAAGTATTACCAAGACAAACTAAACTGTGCTCTTTGTGTATCTTTGCCTATAGCATATGAAATAGATGCACAGTGAATGCAGATCTCTGCCTTAACTATTTTTCATGTTTCTGGATGGACATTTTTGTAAATTTATCCACTGAATGTAAACATTAAGAAAGAAATAAACTGCCATTTTTATACTCCCTTGAGAAACAAAAAAAATTCTTTCTAAAGCAGAAATTTCAGTCTACGCCAAATAAGGCCGAATTTCATTCTTCAACGGGAATATAATACCAAGTTACAAATTGCTGATGGTTTTATATTTTTTCTGTCATTTGACTTCTCTGTAACTACAGCATTTTTCTGTAAGTTTAAATAGAAATCTCGTTGGGCAGAAATTGTGCCCGGAGGGGACGCTTTGGGAAAAACTGAGGCATGGTCTTCACGCTTTGCGTGTTCTTCAAGTTTGCACACTTAGGTGACAGTGATTTGACTAACTGTAGACTAAAACCAGAGGAAATAAAAATGTATTATATTTTACATAGATGATGATGGAAAGAGATTAAATATTTTAGTGAAAATAATGCATTACAACTTTTTTCAGTTTTGCTTAGTTTCATGAACGTAGCAGTTACCTTTTACTTTGTGTGACATCATGAGGCAAAAATATTGCTACTCATCTGCATTGGCTCACTAAGGTCTACTCTATATTGAAGACCCTTTCTTACCCTTGTTGTAAGTTGAGAAAGACCAATGCTTCTGCAGAGTGATCTGGAACGGCAGAGGTGGTGATATGGGAATTCATTGTTGCACTGAAATTCTGTCAGAGATCCATTCATCTTTGAGAGGATCATGCATCATTTCTAATATGTGTATTTAAAAATCAAAGGTTTTATTCCTAGTAAACTTGGATGTATTTGCTTCTTTCACAGGCTACCAGATTTGGATCTCAAGCAAGTCAAAAGGTGATTATAGATTTAGCTCTGTCTTATTGACTGTAATTGGCTTTAAATGTCATGTATTTGCCTGCATCGATTGATTTAGACTTAGAATCATAGATTGTCTCAAGTTGGAAGGGACCCATAAGGATCATCATGTCTTCAACTCCCTGCTTCTCGCAGGACTTGATCATCAACAGACCAGTATGTTTTTCCTTCGTGGTGAACAGTAATTTTTAGGTTCTAGCTTTTATTTCCATGGGAATTGCAATCAACTGCAGGGATCAAATTAAGCAAGACGTAAACAGTGATACTCTGCTCTGTATAACTGTTGCACGTATTGGAGAGGCAGTACAATGAAATGCTTTAATTCATGCTTGCAAACTTAAAATACTCTTATTTTTGTGAACCTTAAACGTGGTTTACCTTGAAGTAGTTTTCTTGGTGATATAATATAATGCAAGCCATCTTTTCATTGCGAAAGCCTAATAAGATATTACAAATGTGAACTGGTTAATATTGTTATTAAATTGATTTGCTTTTTTATTTAAAAAGTAGCAATTACAAAAGCATTTTCTCTTTCAAGCTGGGGTTAAAATAGAGACAGTCAGACCTGAGTTACGGAGAGCTCTGACATACGCAAGATCTGTTTGCATGGAAAAGTTTAAAATTCGGATGTAAAAATGTGGTCTTTTAAAAAAAAAAAAAAAAGTATTCTTAATGTACCAAAGTTCTGAGTGAGAGAGGGCTTACATGTATTAACATATGATACAGAGAGTTTTACTTTGAACTATGTCTTGTATTAGCCTGGCATGCTTTCTTGTATGCGTAGGGTGCTATTGCTCAAAACAGATGTGGAACTGCAGGTGTTGGTGTTCAAACAGATGTATGCAGTAGGATGTTAATACTACAAATAGCCAACCTTGCGCATGTTTTGCAACAGAAATGTCTTGTTAAAGCACCTGAACCTGATACTTGGAAGCTTTAAAGTATTTGCTGCTTGGCTTATGTAAGAAAAACTAAGTGTTCTACAACTCTTGCTCTTTCACTCCTTCCAGCAGTTTCCCTTTTAGAAAACTGTTCTTCCTTTACTATTATTAGCAAATGTAAATATAATATTAAGTGTAAAAGCTCATCATACCTACTGACAAGAACCATAGCAACATGGTGCTCCAGAGTCTAAGCTGTGTTACTGAAGCTTAAATTTTGTTCCTGAAACATCTGATCTTTTGCTCTGTAGAACAGATTTAGCATCTTTTTGATGTAATATATTGGTTAAAAGTACATTTGCTCTCCAGTGACCAAACGTATTCACTGTTTGTCTTGTCAGTAGATGTTAAAATTGGTAAAGGTTCATGCTACTTAACTTGCTTGAAAAAATGCTGCCAATTTTTTGCTAAAAGCTGCTTCTACCTTCCTTGCTCTTTCTCTTTTGCTGTCTGGGTAAAGTTTTGGGGCTACAAGCAGCAGCCAGAGCCGGTAACGCCCTCCCGTATATTCTTGTGCATGGACTCCTTGTCACTGTTCGTGCTCAATATGTGCATTTGCTCTTGAGCTGTCTTTTCTTTTTTTTACCAAGTCAGACCTGTTTAGAGTGATGTTTTGTGTTTCATACAGTAATGTTTTTTCAAACCTATTTAAAATAGGTTAAATTGGATAGAGATATCCAAGGTCTGTACTCTCAGAAAACATACTGTACTCTTGTCCATGCTCTTCATAAACACAGATGACTTCAGGATTTCTGTTTGCATGTCTGATCCAGGGATGCAGTATACCAAGAACTACCCTGGCATGTTGTTTGGAGGCAGACTCTTTAATAATGCGCTGTTATCTAGTGTTTGTAATGGTGGTTAAGATGCTATCCTAAAGTCAACAGTAGTAAAGATGAGGAAGCGATTCAGATGGAAACACAATTGTATCCAAAATTATGTGGTTGAGTAAATGGGATAATATGAGAATTCTTCTGAATTCTAGCAAAGACTTCACTTAGCATACCTGAACTGTTAGTCTTACTGCATTACACTCTTTATGAACATAAACAGTCTGCCAGATTTAGTAGACTCTGAAGGATTTTTTTAAAGATGAAAAATCCCCTTTCTTGTTTTTTTTTAAGCACTTTGTAGCCTCACTTCCAATGGAAACAAGCCTCGTGATTTGCAGTTACGTTTCTTACTAGGTGCAAATGGGGTTACCTTTTGCCTTTGCCTTCTCAAATAACCTTTGAGCTGGTAAGGAGCAGAAGTATTGGAGATGCTGGTGGTTGGGTAGAGGGGAGATCCTAGTAGTGCTCTGGCGAAGGGAAAGGCCTTTTAGACACCTGGGAATCTGTGGAGGGAAGATGCTCCAGGTGCTCCATCCCCAGGAAGAACATGAATGAAGGCTCACACCCTAACCAATGTTAGCACTAAGATATAAACTCTTAGGAAATGAAACCTCATTAGTCTCTGCTAACGTTTAGGACTAATGTTTGTCTCGCAAGCACATTGGCCCTTTTGGATTAATTGGGCTAATTCAGAAGGTAATTGGTATAATACGGCAATTCTGAAGAAAAGTTTAAATCAATCAAAGCTTATAATGGAAGTAAGGAAAGGAATGATTTCACATGAAACATTTGCAAACCTTGCTGTCTGTGTCAATATCATCTTACAAAAGTAATTTTGTGACTTACGCTTTGGGCTTACATTTTTGTAAGATGCCTCTGAAGTGCAATATCCTTGTGCATCTTGTTCTGGATTGCAATAGATTTCTGAAGTTCGTTGTTTTCTCTCCCTGCAAACCTGGAGCTGTAAAAAAAGATTACAAAAATCTTCTGTCACAGCTAGGCCTCTTGTGTATTTCTTAGAAACAATTAGGCTGTTATTAATAGATGACAATAGCAGCACTACAAGACAGAAGAATTGGTGAAAAATTGGCCAGAAAGATCTAAATCTACAAGTAATTCCATTAGTAAGGAAAAATAAGAGTGGATGAGGTCAGTTCTTCCAAATACTCAGCTGCAGGCATTAGCAAGGTGCCTGTCTTCCAGGCTGTTGCTGGTTGAACCGTTGCTTCTGCTTCCAGTGCAAGGTCAGTCTTTGCTTGGGCTCTGGGCATCTCCAACAGCCTATTGCCATGTGCATCTGTTTTTAATTTATTTTCTTTTAATGTTTTCTGCAGCACTGTACTGTGTGTGCTTTTCAGCTCATCCTGCTTGTATGAATCAAAGCTTAAGGTTTCACGTGTTTTTGGAGATACTGCTGAAAAATTAGCCTGCAGAAGATGTTGGCTGTGTTTGGTTTTGTTTTCTTTCTTTTTTTTTTTTTAAAAAAAAAAAAAAAAGGAAAATATAACTGACTTTCTTTTGTTTTGCTTTTAAATAGGCATCAGAGTTAGGTCAGACATTAAATGAAAATGTTCTCAAACCTGCACAGGAAAAGGTAACTTGGAAACTAGTGAATTACTTGCAGAACGTGGTTACGCTGACTTAGGGAGTGCTTGTTTCCTCCTGCCACAACTACCCAGTTCGTTGGTGTGTCCTTCTGTTTTTTCATATTACTAACACAGTAGCAAATGGGAAACATCAAGTAACTCAAAGCTAGTATGCCACCAAAGAAAGCTTAATGAGGGTAATTTCCCTCCAGCAATCTTTCCCATGTCCACAAGAGTCTGTTACGTTCTTCCCCGTTAGATACTATTTTATAAATTTCATGCTTTCGATAATGGAAGATGAGACAAGATGAAAATGCACCATAAATTGATATAAAAATAAGTTCTCAAAAAAAAAACCCCTATTAGTAGTATCTTTGAGTGATAAGTTCATAGTGTTTTACCCATCTATTGGCCAGCATTGTTTTAGTTCAGCTTTGAGCCACTGTAGTTCATCTGCTGCCTCATCGGGGGCAATAGAATTTGGGGCAAAGTATATGTTTAAGATGAATGGAGCCAATTTATCAACAGAAGTAACATGTTCTTGCAACCTTTATTTTGTATTTGTTCAGAATATTCTGGTAGTCAGCTAAAAGCAAGTTTTGCATGCATTCATATGCAAAGCATGGTCTAAAGTAACATTTTGATTAGCTTTTCTAGTTACTGTGGTGTTTCTAGGAAACTAGTTTGAAGCAGGTTTTCATCTTCCCTTTACCATTGTTAGTGACCAAAACCATGAGGCTAATGGCACTTCCAACACCAGATGGAAGAAAGCACAAATGCCGACCTGAGTAAATACAGATACTCAACTAGTGGGCATAAAAAAAAAAAAAGCAAGGCAGTCCTCATAAGTGACTAGTGATCGCTGATACTACAAATGTTAGTCAGAGATTCTCCCTAGTGTCAAATGTTGCCTTCCTGTTTCATATGTTAAAAAAAAGTACACCTTTCCCATTTGGCATGCATTTCTTCTGTGCTTCTGGAATTTTGGATCAGCTCCAAAATTTTGATGAAGTCTTTTCTGAGAATGTGGTGCTCTACTTACCGATGTACCTTTTCCCAAAATACATTGGTTTTGATAAAGCAGACTAATTTTGCTCTCGTAAGAGAAGCAGTGCCACTACTTTGGGATATGGATTAATTTTCAGTTTGAAAAGGGTGGTTTAATCACATTACAAAATAATTTCTCTTGCATTACCTTTATTAATTCAACGTTCTTTACATAGCATTTCAAATCACAGGAGAAGACTCTAATTGATTTCCTATTCCCTAGAATTATTCACAACGTATTTCAGAGTGCTTAGATGCATTATTTTCAGGGTTATTTTTAGAGTGCATTTTCTTGAGCTGATTTTATTTTGTAGGACAATTTAATGAGGCAGGTTGCATTCTATTTAAAAAAAAAAAAAAAAAAAGAAAGAGAAAAGGTCTGTTTCCCTTAGCATGTTGTGCTGTTAGTTCTAAGTAAGTGTTACTTTCTGAAATAAGCATTTAGTGATGACTGCCTGGCACATACATGGTTACATAAAGTCATCTGCTTTGGAACAGCTGCCACTTATTAATTGGTGAAAGACAGCAATTTTATTGTGGTTGACCAAAGTTCAAAGCCCTTTTAATGTCTAAATAAGCATGTATAAAAGACAGAGAATAAAATGGATCCGATAGATTTTTAATCTTTCCAAACAAAATCTTTTTATATAGTAAAATATATTTATAAAATATCATGTTTGCACATTTTTTTTGTACTGGTGTTTTTATGCTCATTATTAGTGTAATGATACCTTCCTCAAACTTCAAAGGACTGAGGTTCACTCCATTAGACATCAATGGACTTTGTCATTTTCTTCACTTTAGTAGCTTTGACTTAAGTATATTTTGATTCACTTTGGGTCTTTTTTACACTTTTTGGTTTTAGCTGTTACACACAACTTAGCTTGTCTTAAGGTTTCAATAATGCTTAGTTTTATGACTAATTACCGATACTTTGATTCATGTAGGTGAAAGAGGGGAAAATATTTGAGGAGGTCACCATGGGGGTGTCACAGTGGGCCAGCAAGGTATGAAGTGGCCTGCCTGCCTTCCAGGAGGCCAAACAGTGAGCCAGTCTCCATATTCTTATGAAAAGCTTGTAGTGAAAATGAAACAAAAGCAAATGAAAATGAAACACAGCTTTAGTCTCTGCTTGTGTTGAATACAGAAATTTTGAGTGTAATTTTCAGTATGCAGTACTTCTTTTGGGGTGTTAAAAAGCAATACAGGCCTGATGTAACAGTTTTAATCAAGGGCATGGTGTAGAGTTATAAGACAGACGGCGTCCCAAATGCAAAAAGAAAATGTCAGCTGGAGAATATGGAGACAGCTTGCGTTATATTTGTACGGTTAAACTTACTAATGTCTTGTACCTTTTTTCTTTATCTTCTTTTGCTGTCATTGCTTGGTAATGTGGTAAGTGCTCTCTACAGCTGCTAAGTACAGAAGTGCTGCACAATCTAATACCTATTTTGATAACTTATACAGTGTTACCTCGGAGGGTCTGTCTTTCTAGCACTGTGAAGGTCAGCACTGCAAGCTCTATCATGTACCAGCTTAGTGCCTTAGATGTTGGGAATATTTGGATAAATTAAGTGATGTTACCTGTTCTGTTTAAGCCTAGCAACTTTGTCTGAATTGTGGGATTCATCCTCTGTATCTGTGACTTAGAATAGTGCTTCCATGGGTGTCACTTCAGAATTTGTGTTTCTATTACAATTCCAGTCCATTATAATAACCCCCGAGGGATTCTCCTAGCAGTCATGTTTCTTCTGGAACTCAGCTTTTGGCCTCTTTTTACATGGGCAGTGATGAAATGAGGGGGAAGGAGTTTTTTAGAACAGTAGAAATGTAAATACTAATTACATGAATTGTAACATCAAAACATCAGTTCTGTCATTAAGTTTAATTTTATATAAGGAGTAATTCCAGAATTTTTCTCAAGGAAGTCTAGGAGAAAATTCAAAAGCTATTATTGACGATGATCTGGGAAAAAGCTGAACTTGACGTACTTTTCACATCTTCCAGCAGCACGATGCTGTCAAATATATGTTCTTTACATCAACCACGTAACTTCCTACCAAAAATACTCATAGTTATGAGTGAGCTTTTCCGATGAAATGTTTTCTCTTTATCAGAACAATTGGAGGAATGTGTTGTGGCTTTTGCTGTTAGACTTGGAAGAGGTGTTGGTTCAGTCCAGATGAATGGAGTGTCTTTTTTTTCTCTAGGTTCAGGGAGTTGGAAGTAAGGGATGGCGAGACGTCACCACTTTTTTTTCTGGCAAACCAGATGATAATTCCGAAAGGTATTTTTTTTGTTATTATTTTCTGTGTCTCTTTAAACACATAATTTTATCTCCTGTATGTCCTCTGCAGTATAGTAGTGGCAGGTAATTTTTAAATATGAAGAAATTATTCTGTCCTTGCTAGTAGTCCCCCAAAAGGACTACTAGCAAAGACAGAATAATGATATTACATACAGGAGGAATTCAGTCTAACTGTTCATGACAGTTGTTAAAGCCAAGGTGTGGTGCACTATTTTGTTCTCTGTTTCATTTTTTTCCAAATGCATATCTGCCCTACCCCCAACCTTGGGCCTATTAGTGCTTAAGGCTGTTAACAAAAATCTGTGAATTAAAAGATAAGCATATGCAATTTGGAGAAATGCATTTAGTTCTTCTGCCTTTGTCCTCAGCTTTTGTTTAAGCAAAGGGCAGTAGCATTATCGATTTCTTTGTTCGTGGTCATTTAGTTTTATGTTTGTCATAACTAATTTATTTCTACCTTCCTTTTTCCACCCCCCCCATAAAAGACCAGCTGAGGGAGACAGCTACCAGAACAGTGGAGGGGAGGGCTACCAGAACAATGCTGTAGATCAAAGCTTCTGGGAGACCTTTGGCAACTCAGATCCACCAAAAGCTCAAAAATCTCCAAGCAGCGAGAGCTGGACCTATGTGGACAATTCCACAGAGAAGAAGAGCTCTGATAGCTGGGACGTGTGGGGCTCAGGAACAGTCTCCAACAACAAGAACAGTAACAGCGACAGTTGGGAAAATTGGGAGACCAACTGGGAAAACGCAGGAGGGGAGAGCAAGACCAAAAAACCTCCTAAGGCAACGAAAAAGGCGTCTTCAGCTGATGATGGGTGGGATAACCAGAACTGGTAGAACTCTGTTAACCCTGTTTTGTACAGCTAGGAAAGGGGGGGTATGCTGGCTGATTGAGGGGAGAAAGTTTTACACGCAACTGGAGTATCTTGGTTGACCTTACTGATCTGTTACTTTTGTGCTTCCCATTCATTCTTCTTTCTTCTATCCTGGTTTAGGGAAAAAAAAAGTAGCATTTGAATCTTTTATTACATAAAGGTGGTTCTCCCTTTTTTAAAGAATAGTGATAACTATGTTCTCCTTGCACTATTGAAGGACAGTGTACAGGGTACAGCGATTTTCTTAACATGAATATTCAAAGGAAAAAAAATTAGTGCAAGCACACTTTCATGGCACAACCTTGCATGTGTAGGTTAATAGGTATTCATCCAGTCCTCATGTAATTTGAGATGACCTGAGGTGTTTAATGCAAACAAAGGACAAGGTGTGTCTTGAAAAGATGGCCATTAAATAAGCAAACTGCAGTTGAATAGATCTAGTTCACATGCTTTATGGATTGCTCTGACCATATTAAGTCTGGCAATTCAGGATGGTCTTTAAGATACTTTTTATTGGAGCTTTTTTTTTTTTAAACTTCATGAGATTTTTTTTTTTTTTTTAGTCTTTTAAAACTTCTTTTCTCCCCTTAGAATTACTAAGGAATCTAGAGCTAGGTAATTATTTGTGTAAACTCATAGTTTTGACCCAAGCTATCAAGCGGCATCCAGAATGGCTCTTCTTGCCCTTCTTGCTCAGTGGGTGAAGAGTTTGCCCAGTGCAGCTCTCCCGCACAGGCGAAATGCAAAGCTGTGGTGTTCTTCCTTACCTACGCCCTTCCCCCAGTTTGAGTATTTTATATGGTCTGCTTTTTCTCTGTCTGGCTGCCTTCTACCCATCTACTTTATCTGTTCTGATAAAAATGAAATCTTTCTGCTGCTTATGGCCTTTTGGACAGCTGTTTGGCAACTTGGCAGTGAAACAAATTTATAAGAAAGATTCCAGTAAGAAAAAATGGGTGGAAAATATGAGAACATTGAGGAGAGAGGCTGGCAGCAAGCCCTTTTCAAGATGAGTAAATGTCTGGATTTAATAGTAAATTTAAATTAAGCAGATGTTTTCCAAATTAATCTTTAATATGGCCAACTGTATCTGTCATGTATTTCTCTACATTTTTTTCCTGGATCTTGTTAAAGAAACACTATTTTGGAAACTTTAGAAACTCCTTGTCAGCATTAAGGACTGGAATAGAAGATTCACTTATGTCTCAGTTTTGATCCAACAAATTACTTTGCATGACAGAAACCATAACTTCTCCAGAAGAATTGTGATTTTAATGACAAAGGTGTCCTACGTATCCTGTTTTATTTTTAGGGGTGGGTTGTAAATGTACACTCAGCCAGAAAACAATCAGCTCGCTTGAAAACTTCAAATCCTGATGTCATTGTGTAGTCTGCTTTACTACCAGCATGGAGTTCTTTACTGTGGACCCTGTAAATCTTAATACATACCTAAAAAGCCTTTTCTTTTTAAACATATTTGTTCAAGCAAACAACCAACCTAAGTTGTCAAAGTTACCTTAAGTAATGCTTCATTTCTTTTTCTCTTCACAGAGGTTTTTGAGCTTATAGTCATATCAAGAGGTCAACAAGGAAGGAAAATCATGAATTGCTTGAAAAGTAGCAGATTTTATAAAGGCTTAAGTCTAAGTAGAAGTAGCTCTATTTATAGCCTGATTCTGTATTTCTATTAGTAGGATCTTTCAGGTGGTGAGCAAAATATTTTTCTAGTCTTCTCTAGCCCTGTCCTATAGAGTCAGTATTTCTTTTTTTCCCCTCTTGCTTCTGCTGACAGCGTGGTCTCTGATCTCCTGCAGCAGGATGCGGTGCTGCTCACCACCCAAGCACTACTCCAAGCTGAGCCATGCGAGGCACCCAAGGTGTTGTTGCCGACGCTTTGGAAGTGCCGAAATCATGAGAGATCTTGGTTTACGATGCTGCTTTTGGTACAGTTGGCAGACGTTTACAGCCTGACTGTAAAACCAGGATTTTGTTCTGCATTTTCTCCAGTTCCAAATATACCTTTGTCATAGCTTAATTGCATGTCAAACGTAACTTTGTATTTTTATGCATACACCTCTGTTGCCTACCTGTCATTTGTCTGCTGCCCAGTACGGAACTGTAATGCATGTACTTTGGTGGCGGTGCTGTGTGGTGTCTGTGCGGTGGCACTGCCCAGTCCTCGACTATCGGTTAGTCTTCGTGAAGTGTTGCAGTCGCGGTGACAGCAAAACGCATCCCATGGGTTGCGCGTTCTGACTGCAGGTGTCTGTCTGGAGTGACGTGAAGCTGATTCAGCTTCCTGTGTACAAATTTATTACAGTTTTTCTTTCATAAACCTCCTGAAATAACTCGTAGCAGGATAAGCTTTATTTCAATCCATTCAATCAAGTGTATTGTGACGTGTACGTTCTCCTCAGCTGTATGGCTTGCCTGGGAGAAAACTGGTTTATTTGTATGTCACTTGAAGCTACAATTGGCACGAGCCATTTGTTTGCTCTTCTGGTTTTATTTTTGTATCTCTTGAGACTTTATGTTCTAAATTAAACTAAATAGCCAGGGCCCTACTCAGGCAGAAGCTTTGGGTTAACGATTTTTCTTCCAGTTGAGGAGGCAGTGATAGAACAGTTGCCATCTCTCCTTTTGCAGTTCTGTAGAGAGGCAGCAAAACGCTACAACTCCCAGAAAGGTGTTAACAGAAGGTACTAAAAACCAATATGATGGCAGAAAGTGTAACTGCAGCCACAAAACCTAGTATACCAGCTGGTCTCAGTTTGACAGGAAAATCAGTATTTTTTTATGATTTGTCTGAATCTGAACGTTTTACCGTGTCTTCCAGGGGAGAGGATGAAATGAGGGCATTTTCTTTTGCAAAGCCTCTGATGTATTGGATTTTAGGATTTTTTTTCAGAGTAGATGACTGGGAAGTTTCTGCAGTTTGGTGGAACGCATGCAATCAAGGTGCATGCGTGGAGCGAGTGTTTATGAATTTGACCTTTTTGTTTTCCCCCCTCCTTTCCCTGATTCCTCTTTTTTTGGCCTGATGGCAAGCTCTGTATTCAGGGGCATCGAGTGCAGCCTGCTGGAGCTGAGGCCGCCTGTCGAAGTGAAGATACGGCCGTTGAATCTGCGTGAGCGTGTGGATTGGCAAGGCTCTAGTGACAGTGTGCTTCACCTGTTCGGTGGGTGAACAGGGCTCCGCTTTCCTTTCAGTCCCACACCAGGTATTAACAATTTTAAGTCGCACAAGTAAATTGCCAGGAGAAAGCGCTGAAGGTGAAATGACGACTGCAACAATTGGACATTGCAGTGTTTGGTTTAAATTCCCTAGTGTTTCAAACTGGTTTATTTCTTCATATGGCTTCAACTTTGGAAAATACGGAGCAGCTGGATTCCTACAGGTAGTCTGAAATAAGAAAAACTTCAAGAAACTCAAACTAAGTGCCACTCGCAAAAGAGGGAAAGACTTAGAGAGTGTTCCTGAACCAGGAACCTAATCCTAGGAATTAGGGGTTATTTTAAAATGTTTCATTTGTGTCTTGAAACCTGTTAATAATTATAGCATTTCAAGAAGTGCTTGGGCAGCTCTCCCTCATGGTTGAGACCTCAAGGATAATGCTGCTGCCTTTATTTTCCAGGCCGGACTGTGTAACATTCCATGGGTTCATAATGTATTTATCAGTGTAATGATCTGTGCAATAATTTAACAAGTGTAGGTAAAACCTTTGTTGTTTAATCCAGGATACATTTAAAGATACAGTGGTCCTCTTGGAGAATAGCAGCCTACCAAGGTAATTCAGTTCTCACCTTACTTTGGCAATATTAAATTTCAGTAGCCCTGTTAGGAAAGACTTATCATCAAGCGCTGATTTAAACAGAAATCAAGAAACATTTTGGTGTCCATTATATTAGAGTTTGATTGTAATGGCTTGGTGACCTCTAGTTGTAGAGCCCTCTCTCATGTTTCATGCCAGCAGAATCTTGGTCAGTATGGAGTACTGTATCTTTAAGTTTCCTGATGTGTGTTTTGTGAACTTCACAGGAATGGCAATTTCGGTGAACACTATTCATTGTTCTGTAGAGTGGTACCCGACTTGAACTGCAGTGTCATCTTTTAAAGAGCATTATAATAAAGCAAAGAGATATGGAGCAGAATGGTGTTCAGCCCTTTTTCAGGAGACTTCAGTAAATTTTAAGCCCGTGCGCATTGGTATAGCCTATGTGGCCTTTTGAATGGAGTGAGTTAGTTCTTAGTGTGGTTGGCACCACAGAGTAAATGCAAAATGGGTTGCTTTGTGATTAATAAAGTGGGAAAGTAGTATATGAGTATGAAATTGTCTTGTTGGAGGGGAGTAACTGACATTAACAGCGTGACTATGTCCTGATGTGCTGGTGCCATGCATGTTCTTCGCTGCCCGTAACGAGGGAGGAAGGAAGCTGCCAGCGTTGATGCCAGAGCCAGACCCAGCTGTTTCATCTTCTTATTTCATTGGTGTTTCCTAGTCTAAATGCTGATTTAAAATTTATTTGAATTAGGAACAGTTTTAAGACAACATTGGTTGCCTCCTTTATTTAAAGAGCACTATAACACAGAAATTAAAGTGGTTGTAAATAGATTTATGTACTCAGAGCTTCTTATTAGCTTGTCTACAAAGGCACTTATCACAGGAGAAAAGGTAACTTTTAAAGCAGTTTTTCTCTGCAAGAAACAAGGTTCCTGTGATGAATCCTCCGGCTGGTGGTGATGCTTCACATCCACATTCCGGTTTCCTTTGTTAGCCAAACAGCTGTGTGAGTTATCCAAATGATTCATGATTGCACTGAGCTCTATGTAAATTTAAAATCTCTTTTATTATGTTCTTGGTCAGCAGGACTAAATCCTGCCTGCCTTGTAGAAGTAACTATTGATTTTTTTTTTTACCCAAAAAAGTGGACATTTGGGTTGGGTAATGGCACTGGTATTATTCCACTGATAGTGATTCTTGCCATGATGTCCTGTGTTAAGGGCTGCTCTGTGTGTTGGATGCAAAGTTTTTAGTTGGGATTACTTTGAGTAATAGGGATGTGGTGGTTCTGGAGGGAAGCTTTTGTCCCTCTGTTCTGACAGCTTACGGAGGCCAATGACCTAGAAATGTACGAAATACCATGGAAAGCAATATTCATAGAATGGTTCAGGTTGGAAGGGACCTTAAAGATCGTCTAGTTCCAACCCCCTGCCCTGGGCAGGGACACCTCCCACTAGACCAGGCTGCTCAAAGCCAAAATAATGCGTATTCGGAATTTCAAGCTGAGCACAGTCAGCAAAAGCTGGTAGAAAGAGCGTAGTCTGTAGATCAGAAAATATCAGTCATTGACTTGCGGGAGAACAGATCACTGCTACGGTTACGGTGTCCATCTCCTTTCTGCTGGGTAAATGTTTCTTTGTCCCCTCACAAGCTGTCGTCTTTGTGCTCTGATCCCAGTAACAGGAACAAGTCCAGTTTAAGGTGTTTCACCATTATATAGCTGTTCCTGTGTGCTCTCACAGCAGGTGCAGGCGCAGATGACGACTGTCTGGGTTTCCTGGGGTTCACAGCTCACTGATTTTAAGGAACCAAAGGTTTGTGCCTTCTGAGGTGTCAGAGCAGGCAGCGGGGACGTGTCCTGGTTTCCCTTCTGGTGCGTTCTGCCTTTTCCAGTAGGTTCATCAGCAGGTGCTCAGCCTTTTCCTCCACACTTTTGGCTCTCAGGAGCTGCCTGACCACCATTGCCTTCCCCAAATTCCACTGGCTTAGACCAGTACAGAAGTACCCTGGTACAAAACAGGCGTCAGACCAGGGTGAAGGCTGTTCGCTGCTTTGACCAAGGTTTGCAGGATGTGGCCGCTGGGCTAAAGCTGGAAGTCCTGTCAGGAAAGTGAAGTGGAGCTGGGTTGTCCTGTTGGGAAGCTGTAAAACCCAAAGCCCTGATGTGCATGCAGAGCAATCATTCGTCATCTGTTAAGTCACTAATTTGCAAGAAGGCCAAGACACGTTGTCTGTCTGTCTTGGCTCCAGCTGCTGGGGCTCTGTCAGCAAGAACCTGCATCTCATCAGGAATGCAGCAAAAGAAAGGTGAGCCGCTTCTTCTGAGCAGGTTGCTGGTTCTTGTAGGTGAGGTGAAACTTCACTGTGTTTTTTCAAATGATGCTCTGCCAAATGGCGGAATTCACCAGCGCTGCCACAATGGCGATGTTTAAACTGGCTAAAAATGGAAGAGATGAAATAAACACTGAAAAGAGCTCCTAGGAGAAGCCTACTCGTACTGAGAACGAGCGGGAGAGACAGCGTCTCTCTGGCGGGGCTGGTTACAAGGACTGCCAAGAACACAGTCGTGTTGTGCCTCGCCAGGATCGCGATCGCTGCTCAAGCAGGAAAATCCAGTGCTATCAGCTCTTCACACTTTGTAAACCGGTTTTTGTCTTTCCCTTTAAGCTCTGCCAAAGCGTGCTCCCTCGGAGAGGCTGTTCAGCTTTGCTGAGGCTGTTGAATTTTACAATAGATAAATCAGCTTCTGCCAGGAAACACAGAAAGGCTGGAGTGTGTCTTTATTAAAAAAAAAAAAATAAAAAAGTTCGCCACTTCTGATTGAAGTGTTACTGCTTAATATCAGCAGTTCTGCCACTGGATTGCTCATGTTGCCTTAAATATAACGGTGTTTGCCTATCTAGGGCAAAACCCACTTGTAGATACAATTCTTTTTCCCTACTCTGCTGACATGGATGCTTTATATATTTGAATCGATGTGCCAGACTATATGAAGGCTGTTTGGATCACGGTCAAGCTAGGAATTTTCTTCTTTACGGAAATCTTTACGTGTCGTTATTGCAGAGAAGCTTGTTACAGGTCAAGAGTGAATTGCTCTTTTCGCTCTGGGGTCACAAATTTCTATCGACTCCAGCCATCACTGCCACCTTTGGGGTGTGCGGCAGTGCAACACTCTGGGCTTCAACTGCAAATTTAGGCTGCTGAGACGGGGCTTAACCGTTCAGCTGAGGCTCCCCAGTGTTCCTGCGGAACAGGGGAAAATAGAGTCGGCATCTAAACCCACTCGTGAGTCTCTTGCCCACACCAAAGTGTGTCTCTAAGCTGGCTGTAGAACTTGGTATGGAGTACAAAGTGCATCAAAGAACTGGAGTAAAACTTCTTGTGTAGCCAAGGCTGCTAGTGATACTCAAACTAGTGAAATTAGACCTTTGGAGGACAGATTTACCTTACTCCACGTCTGTTAAATGCCTGTCCTCTCTGTGATGGTGGTTATGAAGGGCTTTCTTCCATCTGTGAAAGCCACTCGCACCCTGGGCTCTGCCGGTGGTGCGGTCCGGAGAACCTGCCTTTCTCCCTTCATCACCCATCTCCTTCCAGAGCCCGCGAGGTGTGGGAGGAGAAATGGCTCAGCCGTGCTTCGTCGCCGTGCCAGTGGAAGAGGAGGTGCGGGAAGGAAACTGAAGCTGACGCGTGCAGACGAATTATGTCTGAATTTCAGTGCCCGTGGGAAACACTCGTGCTGTGAGTAGTTGCCCGGGACCAGTAAATCGTCCGTGGTCTGTTGTGCATTTGCTTGTGTAGCCTTAACACAAGTTAGGCGCTGCAGGGTGTGATCCTTGGGCTGAAACCCCTCCGGATCAGTCCCAGTGCCCCCCTCTCTTGCGCCGGTTGTGATGAAGGACCGGGGCAATGTCCCAGCTCACGCGGAAGATGGTGCTCCCCGAGCCTGTGGTCAGAGGGACGCTGCTGGTGCAGAGCATTGCTTCTCCGTCCTTCCTCTAGAGGGGATTGTGTTACTGTGCGTGGCTGGTGAAGGAACCTGGCTTAAATGAGGCTCGGATGGCTGGGTGCAGGGTTAGAAACGTGTTCCTGCGCCTGTTTTCTGCTTCTCCGCAGCCCTGTCCTGCCCTCTGCCTTTGACTCGCATGCTGTGTTAAGCCTACACGACGCGAATTCCTCTCCTCCAGCCACACACACGTACCCCTTTGATTTTACTTGCCACCTTGGGATTTTAGCTCTCCCTTCGCTGTGGCTGGATGCACCAGGCTGGATGGAGGCAGGTTAAAGCTCAGGCTGTAACAAATACCAGCTTCTAGGCTGTGACGTTAACCCCCGTTATCCTGGCCCTTTGCTGTTTAACCAGCGTGATGGCCCTTTCTTTATGATGAGGAAGCAGCAGGCCCGTGGTACGGAGCCAGGAGAGGGCTGTCCTCTCCATCGCTCCCAATGCAGGGGTGGCGCAGCAGAAGCCAACAGTTCTCTAATGGATCGTGGTAGGATCACGCTTACCCTGCCAGGAGCGGGTTCCTTTGGCTGTGCTTGGTGAAGGCTAATTGTAACGTAATTAGCACATTGCCGTTACAGCATGCGACCGGAGACTCTCCCACCTCTGAAGCTTGAGGGTTCCTTCTCATGAGGGTCTAGAATTGGCCACTGCATGTTCCGTGCAGTGGCTGGCGTGGCCCTGGCCCAGGTTAAGGTCTCCAGACCGCGCTGGGGAGCGGCGAGTGCAGCTCTGCAGCCTCTTCCTCCTGGGAGGCTTTTGTGGAGCGGGAGCAGCAGGTGCATCTCGCAGACCCCCAGAGGAGGGACTGGGAAGTCCCCATGTCCCCGTCAGTGGTCTGCAACACCCGACTTTGATCTTAAAGACCACGCTGAAGAGCCGCACCCTCGGGGTGAGCAGTGGGAATGAAACTCATCTGGCTGGCTTTAAAATCTCACACCTGAGCACTGGCATGGGAGCGGAAAGTTAAGGACTATTGAAAGTTTTTAATCATTCTTCTAATAGCTGCTGAGGAACGGGGAAGTGAAGGTGACGCAGGTTCCATGTCTTGTTGCATAAGAGTGTTTCTTTTGTTGTTGTTCTTTGTTCTTTGTTTGTTGTTTTGGGGTTTTTTTCCCCTATAAAAACTTCCATTAGTTCATTACGAAGATAACTATTTGGTGGCGTTTTCATTAAAGCTGCAGGTCCTGAAGCAATGCAGTTGTGGGAGAATTTCATTTTGCAGAGTTTTGGGGTGGGTTTTGGTTTTTTTTTTTTTTTTTTTTCAGGCTAAAGTTCTGTTCTTTGTCGTTACGCAGAACCACGACTGAGCTGTAATGGTTTAAAACTTTAATTTGCTCTTTTGAAGCCAGCCAGATTATTTTGACTTACATTTAATTGCTTGGGGTTAGCAGTCCTTTTTTTCTGTGGAAAGAAGCAATATGTATTGCTCTGACATCCAAATTTATTTTCTGGAGCAAAATGAAGGACTCTCAATGACGTGAGAGCTGCAGCTTAGGTTTATAAGTGGCTAATGAGAAATTGCTGAATAACGTGCTCATTTTCTGCCACCAGAAGGTAATAAATCTTCCCAAACTTCTCAGGCTCTAAGAACGCTGCTCGTTATCAGCTTCCAACACAGAAACGAAGGAGTCTCCATGGTGCCCCACGCTTCCCTGCTGCACAGCAACCTCCAGGCTGGCTTTAATGGCCACGAACCCATTCCCCTGGCTGCTGTGGGGTGAGAGATCTCCACGCGAGGCTCTCCCGGTGTTGCTGATCTGCTGTTTTAACTGTTTTTCTGTGGAGGTGTTTGCTGTGAGGTGGCCTCTGGCATTTGTTGTGGCACTGACATCAACGAGTTAAGCAGCAAATAGTCCCAGGGGTGGATTGGGAGCTTTACAGCCGAATATAAACTTATTTTCTGAAAGCAGCAGGGAGAGCCTGGCTGGGAACATTGCTGAGCTCTGCCCAGCCCCGCTGGCGGGGCTCCAGCCCAGGGGAACACACCTTGCTGGGGACCTGCAGTTGTCCCCTCGGGAAATGGTCTCTGGCAAGAACAGCTCGCTGTCAGCTGGCGTGGGGCGGCCTTTCTTGCTCAGAGGAAACGCAGGCCCTGCAAAACCAGGGATTTTATTGTGTTGATGTTGGCTGTGAAGTCTCTTTTTTTTTTTTTTTTTTTTTTTTTTTTCTTTCTTTTGCGCTAAGCTGAATCGAAAAGAAGCGATGGCCGATTGCCAGCTGCAGACTGCTGGCATCGTCTGTGCCAGCTCGGAGCAGGAAAAATCTGAATCTCAGGCTGCCGCCAGGCTCTGCCGCCCTGCGCCGAGGATTCCTGCAGCTCCCTGCTTACCTGCGGGAAATGCGGAGCCTGGGCTGCTGTGAGGAGGGCAAAATTTAGGCAAAGGACTGAGGCAAAATTTGCAGTCGCTGGCAAGGATGGCTGTGTGACAGCTCGTGGCGTCCTCTGTGCTCACTCCTGACCTGCTGCTGCAGAAAAGGAATGGTTTACAAACAGTTTTTCATCTTTTGACGACTCGTGCGTTGGTAATTTAAAACCAAACTCATCTAATTCCTTTTTCTCAGCCCTTCTTGGGAAAAAGAAGAAAAAAAACATTAAAAAAAAATAATCGGTGGGTGCTAAACCTTCCACTTGGCGTTGTAACGATGTTGGGAGGTGAAAACCAAGAGAACTGGCTGTACCCAGAAGTGCCTCTGTCTTTTCTGAACGCTTAATGAGTCGAACTGTTTACTAATCTAGAGAAACAGAGAAATTCGGCCACTCCGGATCCTCCAGAGAGGAGACCCAGGTGCAGCGGCTCTGCAGCGCTGTATGCATGCTCATCGTAGCCTTGGACTCCAAAGCCATGCTATGAATAGCAGCTTTCATCTGTAGATCTAGCTGATAACCAGTTAAGTCTAATTAATCCCTACGTGTATGGGGAGTGGGGAAGACATGTCTAGGGATATGTCAGCCCTGAAATGCTGTCACCTCCAGGATGGAGTCAACAGCAGCTCGCTTGGTGGTGGGGGAAAGGTGTTAAATCTGCGAAGGACGCTCCTGAGGTTACATCAGAAGCTGGTGCTGTGAGGATGGGGCACGGATGGCTTTGGTTTGACATCCCTTCTCTCCTGAAGTGATGAGGTGCTCTTCCCCCTAAATGCCGCTGTAAAAATTCCCCAAGGTTGTGACATTCCAACCGCTGTGCTGGTGGGGAGCAGGAGTTCCTCCAGGCCGGGATCCTTGCTCTGGTGTGGACCAATAGCAGATGCCAAGGAAAGAGGATGAGAAACGGTGAGTAACCTCCTGCTAACATATTCCTGCAGCTCCCAGCAATGAAGGCAGAAGTAAGCACCTGGATTACCATGTTTAATACCAAGCCTTGTCCCGCATGAATTTGCCTAATCCCTTTTTTTAATCGATTTACATTTTGAGGCTTACTATCCAATGGTGATCAATTGCACAATTTTAATTTTATGCTGGTGAAGGGGAAAAAAATATTCCTATAGCTTGTCTCAAGCCTCCTGACTCATTTTATGGGCTTGGCCCCTGGTCCTTGTTGGGAGAACAACTACTCCATAGTCACCTTCTCCTTAACAGGTGTAATTTTGCAGTGGTCCTCTCTCCTCTCATGAGAAGTCTCGGACCATCTGGCCACCCGTCATCCCACGGGCAGCTTCCCAAGCACGGCTCCCCCATCCCCACCAGACCTGGACATCACCGGCTGCCATGCCAGCCCTCTGCTCCCTCCACCGAGCACCCTCAGGGCCTGAGAAGGGGAGATAATCTGCTTTCAGTAGCTTCTCTTCCTTCTTTTTGTGGCTTCAGTAGAAACATTAATGTCTAATTTAAAGGGTACATTTTACAAGGTTGTTTAAGCCTTTTTTTCCTCCTATGTTTTCCATGAAAGAAGCTGGCAAGAGCTGAAGTCCTTTACCTCGTTACTATAACAGCAAAATATTCACACTTGGGCTCCGAGCTTCACTTTAAATAGTCTCTCCTTTTCCTTTTTTTTTTCTTTTTCTTTTTTCTTTTTTTTTTCCCCTTCAGGAAGTGTCATGGCTTAACCCCAGCCAGCAACTAGGAACAGGCAGCCGTTCACTCACTTCCCCCCACCCCGAGTAGGGTAGGGAGAAGAGGGAGGAAAACCCCAGAAAACTCAAACATGTGGGTTAAGATAAAGACAGTTTAGCAGAACAGTAACAGAAAATAAAATAATAATAATAATAATGGTAAAACAATATACAAAAGAAATGGTGCACTACGACTGCTCTCACCACCCGATGATCGATTCCCCAGCCCGTCCCAAGCAGGGATTGTGGATTCCCACCCCCCCAGCCAGCTCCCGGGGGGAGCGGGATGCACTGCTATGGAATACCAGCTTACTGAGCATGGCGTCTGTGGTGGGGTTTGTTCCTTCGGCCAGCTTGTCCTGTCTCTGCTCCCTCTCAGCTTCTATGGGAAGCTGAAAAAGTCCTTGACTTAATATAAACATTACTTAGCAATAACTAAACCAATATCAACATCGTTCTCATACTAAATCCAAAAGACAGCAGCTGCTAGGAAGAAAATTAACTCTATCCCTGCTGAAATGAGGAGAGGAAGACATTTGATATCCGATGAACAAAACGGCAGCAGTTTCTCCCTAGCTGAAGTGAAGAACACCAGGCCCAGAAAGAAAGCAAAGGGGGAAGCCCTGGTCTCTTGTGCTCCTCCACAGTGGGAGGACGTGGTCATGGGACCGGCCAGAGCAGCAGGAGAGTCCTCTCAACCCACGATTATGGTGGTAATGAGGTGACATTAACCTTGGACCATTCTGCTTTTAGCTCTGTGTTACCGTTTCTGCCGTCGGAAGCAGCCCTTGCCACGCGGCGCGTGCAGGAAAGCGGCTGCCTGCGGGTGCTGTGGTTTGGCAAACTCCAAAGGAGCCACGGGCTGGGAGAAAGGCCGGACTGTGTGGTGGCTCTGCGGGTCGGGTGGCCTGCGGATGATGGATGAGAGCCGGGACTTCAGCTCAGCACCCCGTGCCCCGCTGTGTGCGGGCAAGGCGCGGGAGCCTGTGCTGGGGCAGTGATGGCACGGGCAGGTTTGGGGAGCTCTCCCCGGGGCACGCATCCCCGTTCCGAGTGAAGGATGCCGTAGGGACGAGCCCTTCCTGCCCTGGGAGCAGCTTCAAGGCCCTTTTGCTGGGACTGGCACAGACCCGCCAGCATCAGCGATGTTGGACTGGACTCCAGGAGACAGCCCGAGAGCTGCTGGCCACGAGCACAAGGAGAGTCTGTTTTCCTGCATTTATGGCATGGCGTAATAGGCAGGACACGGGAGAGAGGAGGCTCCAGGAGAGCCTGGATAGAAGCAGCCTTGTTGGTGCAGCCGGTCGCTGCTGCTCTCCACGCAGCCGGGTTGCGGCAGCTGTTTGACTTGGATGGGAGCATGAGACTGGGGTTCCTTCAGCCCCAGTAGCTTCACCTCTGCCACGGCCTCATCAGCGGGGAGCCAGCCGTGATGCTGGCCAGAGGAAGCCCAGCGTGTCTCCAGCTACAGCTGTGCCTCTACCCTGCGCCGCCTGCTCCTTCCTGCTCTGCCCCCGTCTCTGCATGGGCAGAAACACCTTCTCCCACCTTCTCTCCCTCTGCTCGGACTGCGCTTTATATTTGGCCGCCTGGAGACAGGCAAGCCTTCAGCCTCCCTGAACGCTTGCAGAGGAGCACCGACATCTCTCCTGGTGTCTGGTGCCCGTCCCATCCAGGTGGGCAGTGGTACCCTCTGCGGGAAGGTCCGTGATTGCATCTTGATCAACGGAAAGGATACAGACGTGGTGGAACAACTCACGCAAATGGGTGAAAGCCTGGTGTAGGGCTCTGCTATGGGACAGAAAACCTAGAAGGTGTCATGAAGTCAACCGAGTTCGCAGCCATCCAAGCAGGGAGAAGGCAGCTGTCGGAGGGGGAGGTGACAGCACCTACGGCCCGCAGCAAAGTGATCCTGCAAACTGCACCCCGGGGAAGGAGCTGCACGGCCCGTACCCAGCCTTTGTAAAGGTGGGCACCTGCAGAACAGCACACGCAAGAGCTGGGTCTCTCCTGGGGTGGTAGGAAAATCCCTTCCTGACTCGGCAAAAATTAGCAGTTTGTCAGCGACTGGGTGTTACTGAGCTCTGCACCCCAGCCTGGACTCTGAAGAGCTCGCAAGACATTTGTCTCACCCTGTGAAATGTTTCAGCGTTCACCTCTTAGGAATCCAGGAGCTCAGCTATCACCATCTAAAAATCTTACTTCTCAGGTGACAAAAAGAAAGTGTTTCAATGATTCGCTTTTGGGAGAGAGGTCACAAAGGGTGAGGAAGACACTGGAGGCACAGACAGCCCAGGGCCAGCTCGGCCAGGGGCAGGTGGGCTGTAAGAGCTGGTCCTCCTCCGTTCTCCTGCCTTCCTACAACCGCAGGCGGTGTTTTAGGACACTGAGCTCGTTCAGGAGCACCAAGGCTGTGTGGTCCCACGTGCCGGCTCGCTGGGCAGGAGGCACACAGCTCTCCCTTTGATTTCCAACCTTGGCCCTGGCCGCTGCGGCTACGCTTCCCGAAACACCAACCTGAGCTTGTTTGGCTTAGCGATGTTATGGTGCAGGGGGAAGGTCAGCCTGGAAGGGTCTGCTTGGGCTGACAGGGATACGGGCTAACTAGCTCCTCACTGATGAACTGCTGCTGAAGATGATCTAACTAAAGACAGCGTTTAGTTTACTGGTACTTTATGAGGCTGCAAATTGAAGCAGATTCTCCTTAGCTGATAGAATTTCCTCCCCTTCCCTCAACCTCATCTCCCCCACACTCTCTTTTGGTAGGTTTCCTCCCTCTTTTGTGTTTCGGAGGTCTGGTCCTTTATGCCAGCCAGTATTTTGCACTCCTACTTTAACTAATGGAAATATAATTGCACACGCATCTGCTGGTAATGATGGATGGTAGTTAACCATCTCCACATCCCAGATCCTCCACCTATTTCTTTGCTGAGCGCCATCTCTTTCAGGTCAGCTCTGGCCTGTGGAAAATATCCCAATAGTGGAAATGAGCGGTAGGAGCTGAGGCAGGTATCGGCGCCTGGAGGCAGGTTTTAAAGGCTGTCACCAGTAGCACCATACAAACAGCTTGGCACCAGCGGAGTCCCAGACTCGTCGGTGCCAGCTCTTGCTAATTACAGCCTGTGCTTCTTTGTCCAACCTCTGTGACGGCAGCTGCAATGAAGAAGGGCTCAAGCTGCTCTGAGCCCACTTTTAGCAAGTGTTGGCCACGGCGTTGGATGCAGCCTGCTCTGGGGAGAGGTGGAAAGCCCTTAGGGAAGAGGCTGGGAGCGAGCCACATGGCTTGCACTGGGGAATGGCACGTCTTGAACCCTTCACAGGAAAGTTACAGCATAAGGACGGACTTGCTTTGTCCATCTTACCAAACCACGCATCCGACAGCTTGTGTATGGCCTGACCCTGCTGGACTCATCTACGCAGAGTGTGCGGAAAGGATGCTGTCCCCAGCCTGCCACCTTCCCGGCTCTCAGCGGAAGCCTTGCTGGAGCCGAGCGGGTGAGAAACCAGCAGAGCCAGCATCGGATTGCAGCAGGCTCCTCCTCCAGAGAGGGAAGGAGAGGCGGCGAGCCGGAGCCAGCAACTCCAGGCTGCCTACCTGCACCTCGCCAGCCGGGCTGGGGACCGCGCCGGGGGCCAGCATCTTCCCAGCCTGCATCCCATGGGATGTGCGGGGCCCCCGGTGCTCCCTGCTGCCCCGGGAGCATCTCCCCGCTGCCGCCCGCATCCAGCCCGGCATGGAGAGCCTGAGCAGCAGCCTGAAGAAGAAAGCCACGGAGCAGCACTACAGGGCAGAGGTGATGATCGCTGGAGAGCAGCTGAGGTAGGAGGGGATGGGGCCCTCCTCCTGGCTGTACCCGGGGGCTCTGGGCTCTACCCCGTCAGCAGGAGGCTCAAAGCTTTCTCCTTAGCAAGTGCTTTCCCCCCAGGTGCTGATGTCTCCCCTCCCCAGTATCTCCTGGTCCTTCCTTCACCCACCAAACCGGTGGTGAAGCAGGTCCTTTCCCGTGTTACCTTGTCCTGCTGCTCCTCTCTGGGCATCTCCTGCCCTCTGCCTCCGGGTGCCAGGGGCAGGGGCCTGGCAGGTGGCTTTAGATGGCAAAGGGATTTTTAAATCCCTTTGCATCCTCCTCTAAACCCAGAGCCTGATGTGGTGGCACTGAGCAGCCTCCCCAGGGTCCCTGGTCCCTGGGGGCAGCACCGCCTCCGGTGGCATTGGGACTTTTGGGGGTGATTTGGGAGGTCATCCCATGGGTGCCATGCACCTGGATTGTTTCGCACAGCAACACGTAGGGTCTTCCCTCTCTTGAAAGTCACTTTTGGGAACTCCAGCTGGTTTGTCGTCCCAGTTCTTCAGCAACTTCTGAGATTTTTTTTTTTTTTTCCTCATGAAGGCAGAAATACGTTCTCCTATGCAAGAAAACCTGTGTGCCTGAGAAAAGGTGTTCTTTGTGTGCCTGAGGTCAGACTCCCTCCCCCCACACCCCCTCCCCCTTGCTTCTAAGCATGCAATATTTGTCTCTTGAGCAGAGTTTGCTTGTGTGTATCTGGAGCCGTTCTCTTTGTTTAGTTTTGAAATGTGGGTGGAAAATAGGAAATATACCCTTGAGTAATGCAAAGAGCCCAGAGCCCAAGTCTGCTAACATCAGATTCCTAAAATTAGCTCTGTGTCGCTATGTTGCCCATTCTCAGTGAGTCATGTTAGCTTTAGCTTTATTATTTGTACTGTATCAAGGACTGATAACTTCCAGCTAAGGGTTAGGGCCACATCTTGAAAAGACAGGCAGTGGCCAAAGCGGCTGGATTTTAAATACGTAGTGATGGTTAGCCACATTCCCCGCCGATTGTCTTTCACTAATATTACCGTCCTAGCTCCAGAAATGAAATCTTTTCCTTAGGTAGTGACGGGCAGAGCTGCTGTTGGGGGGGGAGGCTGCGTTAACCTTTCTGCCTTCGCAGTGTTCGCAGCCCACGTTGTGAGCGAGGCTTTGGAAAGGAGCTGAACGCTCTTACAGGCAAAAGCAGCAGCTGACCCGAATGACTTGCCTTTCAATAACTCAAGGCAAGAGATGTAAAGTCATGACTTTTTCCATCCCGCGGGCAGGGCAGGCTTATTCATATTTATATTTCCAGTATTTTACTCATGTGGAGTGACTGAGGTTTAAAGTAGCCTGGGCCAAAGGAGGGGGAAAGGTGTTCGGAAAGAAAATACAATAATGGAGCCATGTGTTAAAGCTGTGATCAGTGCCCGAGCAAGGGGAATGATGTGTCTTCCTCACGCCTTTGGCAGGACAGGAGCGTGTCAGATCCTGGAGCGTCTGGCGATTGTGACTGCAAGGAGGAGAAGGGGATACAATAAATGTGTTTGTGAACAGAGCTCTTCTACTATAGTGTGTGCTACCTCTTATAAGAGAGGTAAAGGCATAGTACAAGTGTTGCACACTTCGGAAAACAAATAACACCAAGTCATTTTTTCATCCCAACATTTGTCTGTAATCTTCACTCCTTGTTGTCAGTGTGAATGTACCCTGAGCCTTTAAAAAGGATGCCGAAAGCCTGAAGGGAGAAAAGGTTTGTGCAGGGAGGGAATATCTTTCCATTAGTGCGACAGGGATAAAGTTGAATAGAAAACCCAAAATGTATGTAGTTTCTGGGGCACCCATTTTTTTATATTTTTTTTTTTTCTCCTGCACTCCCCCAGTGGCTGCAGTGCCTTGGAGTTTCCTGGTTAGGGAGCTCCCAAAATCTGAGAGTTTTCAGTCCAAGCCCATCGCAGCAGGTTGCAATCTTGAACTGCTTGTTCCTCTTCAGTTTGCTACCCCAGGGTGAACCTGATGCAGGTTGTCTCTGCTGGAAGGAGTGACAGGAGGGGTGGGAAGCACGTAGGAGTGGAGAGAGGAGGTGAGAGCTCTCCCCTCGGAGGCTGGCGTACGCTAAAGCCGGGATGCTGGGGGACACGTGCTGTTTTGCCAACGCTGCAGCGCAGGGAGCGACCCGATCTGCCTTTGGGCAGCCTTGACTGCTTTGTGCCCCCGACCTGCTCTTGAAAAGCTCGAGCTCTTTGCTGCGTGGAGAAGAGCGGGTGGATTTCATCCGGCACGACTGCTCTCCTCTTCGGCGGTGTTTTGTGGGCGTTGGGTCTAAAGGCCACGGAAGGACCCCAGTGCTCACAGTGATGGAGAGGTGGGTCCTTCTGCTGCTGGCTTGGCACAGAGCAGTCGCATCCTTCTGCTTTGGTCTGGGCAGGAGCCTGTTCCCAGTGCAGAAAGACCAGGAGGAGCTGCTGGCAGCACGGGGTGTAAAACCCGGGGAGGAGGGTGAAGAGATGGACACCAACCCGTGGCTGGGCTCCTCCTTCCCCTGCAGCTCCTCTGGCTGGAAGGAGACTTGAGGGATGCAGAGCACGCTGAGTGCTCGAGTCTCTCTCTTGTATTTTGGGGATCTTGCAGCCTGGCGGGTAAGGAGTTAGTGATACGAATCTCCCCGGGACCTGACCGTCCAATAAGTAGCGATGGGGAAACTGAGGCAGAGAGGATGAATGACGTCTCAGGCAATGGCAGATGGGGCAGAGACAAATGTCCACATCGTTCTCCCCTGCTTTTCCCCAGGTAAGGAGTAAAGCAGCATGTAAAGGAGCCTTGTGCTCTGCCCTGACTCTGTGAACAGCAAATAATGCTGTTGTATCTACATGAAATCTCAAACATTTGTTTTTCCCCTGTTCTCTGCTTCCTGCCCTGCCCCCCCACTATTGTATTTAATCAAACAAACCTTTGCTCCATCTTTACAGTTCTTTGGCTTCCCAGCAAGTTTGCAAATCCCTCCGAGTTTGCTTTGGCCGGAGGGATGAGTCTGTTCAGTGTCAGGATGCGCTTCCCAGCCAGAAATAGCTGCACAGGCGAGGGGTGAGGGAATGCGTCGTGGGGTTGGCTGGGAACAGCACAGATCCTAAAGGAATCGAGGGGAGAGCGGCCGCTGTGCTTTGGGCTGTCCGTCTGCCAGGGTCCCTTCGCTTCCACGGGGATGCTGCCTTCTAGTCCGTGGAAGGGGAAGAGGAGTTTTGGGTCTTGAGTCCCTCCCCATGAAAAAGATGAAGATAATAATTTCCGCCGCTGTTGTGGTCTTAGGTGTGAGAAGGCGGCTGTCTCAGGCTCCATCCTCACATCTGCTGTCACTCTTTTTGTTTCAGACATATAAACTTGCATGAAAGTCACACTACTGGGCGTTGTGTGCTCCTGGGTGGCTTTTTGTAAAAGAAGACCAATTAGTCATTTCTAATTGCAACAAATGGCTTATCTGCACAGAGATATCCTGGGACAGCTACTGCACTTTGAATTCACACCCTGCTGTAATCTGAGTTTCTCAAGTATAGGCAAGCCCTTGTACAATCTCTTCTGGATATTCCTCATGGTCAAGTGAACCACCTGTTGTCTGATAGCTCCGTTAAGCTGCATTAATCACTCTGAAATGTGAAATATACTCGCTAAATTTATGTCTTGGGCAGAAAAAGTGAGAGGAGAAGGAATAGAATCACGGAATGGTTAGAGTTGGAAGAGACCTTAAAGCCCACCCAGTGCCACCCCCTGCCCTGGGCAGGGACACCTCCCACCAGCCCAGGTTGCTCCAAGCCCCGTCCAACCTGGCCTTGAACCCCTCCAGGGATGGGGCAGCCACAGCTTCTCTGGGCAACCTGGGCCAGGGGCTCACCCCCCTCCCAGCAAAGAATTTCTTCACAATATCTCATCTCAGTCTCCCCTCCTTCAGTTGCTGCTTTTTACTAAGCACTTACTTAGTTGTTTCTTTGTTGAGGGTTGTGGGATTTTTGGTGTTGTTTTGTTTTGTTTGTTTGCTTTTTTTCCTTTTTCCTTTTCTATAAAGATAGGAACGGAAAAGATCCTTTGGGTGACGCATCTCTCCAGGGCCATTAGTTTGTACGTAACTGCTGTGGGAATGTGGACCGAAGTTAATATCCTTGAAAGATCCACCTTGGCATTTGAGATGCTCGAGGTCTGTTCCCGTGGGTAGGAGGTGATGGAGAAAGTCCCAGGGAGACGTTCCCTCTCCCTGCAGGCACGTGTGAGTTCTTGGTGCGGAATAGCTATCGCTTTAGGGATTGCTCTGCCTGTGCAACTACGCTACAGCAGAAGTAGCAAGTTTTCCAATACAAGAAAGCCCTTTGCTTCAGAAATTCTCTGATCTGAAATTATGTGAAGTGTGAACACAGCAGCAGTCAAGAGAGGAGCTGCTGGGTGGCTCTCCAGCTGGGACACCCGCAACGCCGCTGGGAAAACGCTGGCCTGCCAGAGGAGCAGGGAAGTCCTGCTTGTAACAGCTGAAGCGACTTGAACTCTTGATTCCCTAGAGGGTTTGTGTTCCGGTTTTTCTTTTTTTTTTTTTTTTTTCCCCTTTTCTGTTTACACTGCTGTGGATCTCCCTTTCAACAAGGTTACGCAGGATGAATAATGAATGATGTCTTTGTGGTGACCTTGACAAAGAAACAATTTGGTTACCCAGTGCAGCCTGCCCAAAGCAAACGCGTGTGAAAGCAGCGCTCCGACTGCCGAGCGAGGAGTATTTCATAAGAGTCAATTCTCCTGTTCCAGCAAGCATTTTATCCCTGCGTTATTCTGCCTTTTTTTTTTTTTTTTTTTTCCCTTTTGAGGAAGTAATCTGTACATGGGGTAGGTTTTGGCATCTAGAAAACTCATAATATTGCATTACACATCCTTCTTTGGAATATTTTTTTTTTATCCAGGTGCGTGATTATAAACCGCTCATGGTTTCACTGGCTTTGTTTTTGCAACATCCTACACGGACTGGTTGGTAGAGGGTGTCAGCGGAGCTGGTCGAAGATGCAGTTGCTGTTACGTCCTTCTGTGTCTGAAGGACAGGATTTGGCTCCTCTTAGTTGATGGGAAACAGTAAACAAGAGGAAAGTGAAAAGCCCACAAGGACACTCGAGCTCTGCATCTTCCGCTGCCCTGGGTCTGCGGGCAAGGGGGCAAAATTATCACAAACTTAGAACAGCCCAAGAACGTCCATGGTGCTGCTCCAGAGGTGCTTAAATGCCACTTAATTCCTACCCTCGCAATTGTTCCCAATACAATAGTTTCAGAATAAATTTTATTATTATTTTTTTTTTAATCCTAGGTTTTAGCAGTATTGTTTGCCGAAAAATCTTTTTTCCTTTTCTTTCCTTTCCCCGCGAGATTTGCGCGTTTTCTGCAGTATTCTGAAACAGGATAAAATAAGACCTAGAGGGTAAATAGTATTTTCCCAACCAGTTTCTATTCAGGCCTTGTGTGATTATGGTCTATGTGTTACTGGGGGTAAAAATATATGTGTGTGTGTGTGTGTATATATATATATAGTCTTTATGGACTCCTGCAAACCCTTGATAGCAATAGAGTACTCTTGGTTAAACATTTCTTATCTCTACCAACCATGCCTCTAAAGTGGCGTCCCACTAGCTGATTACTAAGGAAAGAAAGGATATTAAAAATGAGTGTTTGTCTTCTCCCATAGCAGAGGGATGTCGGGGTGGGGAGTCTCTCTGCAGCCGCTGCTCTCTGGGTCTGATTGCATTTTGACAACGGGCCGTGAAATAAAGGGAAAAGCTACAAACTCTAAAAATAGCAGGCAGCTGTCTGTTGTAGGGTAGACCGTTCCGTTCGGGTAAAATCCCTATGTGGAATGATTCCTGGTCACTTGTGGGAATGAATCTTCCAGGTAAAGAGAGTAAAATACTGAATATAGGCTTCAGTATTTGAGGGAGGCCAGCCAAAGGCAAGACCAGGAGCTGGTTCTGCATGAATCCTTGGGTTAGGTTTTTAGTTACCTGGAAGATCTGAAAATACATTGGGTTATTTTGACTCGTATTAGCCTGAGCATTAATTACATCAATCAATTACTAAATCATCATTCAACAAAAGTTTCTTCTGTTAAGACTTTTAAGACCCTGGTATTTGTAAATCCTACAATAGAGGATAATCCGTTATTATCCGATAGATTTTTAGGATATTTAAAACTTCTCGTAGGGTGCCTGGAACTGTTGTCCAACGTGATGTGGTGCACACATAACTTCTTCAAAAAGAACAGAAGAACGTGAGGCATTAAATAACGAAAGGCTGCAGTGATTAATACCTTTGTAAAATATACTGGCCTGGGGCAAAACTGTGAATTGAAATGAATAATTTGAAACCAGCAACATCCTGGAGTTACAAAGGAGATATTAATTAAACATCTCCCCTCTGAGTCTGCTGCCTGCACCGGGCATTTTCCAGGGTTAGTATTTTGGGAACAGTCATGACTACAGGGCAAAAGCTTGGCTCCTGGACAGAAATCCTGCCAAGCTGTGGGTTGGCTTTGGCTTGAACACATAAGGTCTCTGTGCCTTGTGGCTTGCTTCGGTTGCTAAGGTCCTTTTAAAAGTCAAAGCCATACTCACCTGAGTAACCTTCACTCATATATATCTTTCCATTGAAGTCACAGACTAGCCATAACCTCAGGGTTTTCAGCATAGGACGCTTGTTATTCTGGTAAACTCTGTCCCAGTCTATCCCAGCTCGAATCAGAAAGTGTCCGGACTGTTGTCCACTCTTGCTGTGGATTAGTGGTCCGTGGATTAGCAGATTGCGCACGAGATCCACCTGGCACTCATCTCTTAGACACACGCAGCAGAAACGAGTGCTCCCGTTACTGCTCCCACCCTGGGCTATGACTGAGACTTTGTCCTGGGGGCAGCTACGTTCCTGCTTTCGTGGTTATGGGGAAGGAGAACTAGACACAGAATTGTGCCAAGATGACAAATGTATGTACTATTATTTTATTTTTTTTCGGTGTTTTGGCCCTTCTTCACAAGCTTCAGTTAGCTGCTGTGTATTTTTTAGAGGCGTATTTAGAATAAAAAGACAGGTATGGCTTGGACTAAGCCTGGTGCAGGAGGAGAGAAGGGGATGTCGAAGGGGGCTCCTTAGGATCAACTGATGCAGCCTTGCAAAGCCAAGAGGGGTGGTTGAGTTTATAAGTCGCTGGGTGCTGGCCAGAAGTCCCAAATCATCAGTGGTTTCCCCAGGCTGGGCAGCCGCTGGGCTATTCGACCCAAATTCCCCTGTAGCACTAGCTACGCTCAATGGCCATCTTTCTCTCTAGGCTTCGCCTCCACGATGGGAAGCTCATTAAGGACAGACGCTACCACCTCCGAACATACCCAAACTGCTTCGTGGCAAAGGAGCTCACCGACTGGCTGATCGACCACAAAGAAGCGCCGGACCGAGAGACGGGCATCCGCCTCATGCAGAAGCTGATGGACCACTACATCATCCATCACGGTGGGTGGGTTTCTCTGCTACCCGCTGAGTCTCCCTGGGGAGGTGGCTGTGTATCTAGTCACCGTGTGATGACAACCAGATGTCAACCATACCAAATCCAGCCCTCTCGTCCCCCCTCTTCTCTAGGGTCCAGAAATAGCTGCCTTGGACCACTGCGATGCAAACACTCTCTGTTGCCGTCTGCTACTTGCTGAGGTTAATGCCCTTTACATTAAGCTGCCTTGAATAAAAATAAACTCTGCTTTATCGCAAAAGCATAAAGCTGAAGCAGTGAGTTCTCAGTTAACCATTAACACTTAAACTTGATTATTTTTTCCATCTCTCCAGCCGTCAGTTTCAAATAAATCCATTAGTTAATTAATCCTGTGCAGCATTGGGTACCGGTGCTGTTTTGATTGCTTATTGCGGCCGCGTCCCTCCTGTTTCTGTGAGAATTCCTGGCAGGATGCAGACATTGACTTTCCAACTTGCCTTATGACCACTAATTTTTGTTAGTCCTACGGAAACGGGGCTGCCGGCAAACCGCAGCACTGCGCTAAGTGCTTTGCAATCGGCTGTCTAAACTGTTTGCCCTCTTCTCCGCTGGGATCCAGCAGATGGTAATTATCTCCTGAAGATCATTGTCTGTGCTGCCTCTTAATGGCCTGATGTGGTTTGAGCTGTTATTCTATTACTTGCTGGAAACACGTTGAAATTGGTCGTCAAATAGCAAAAATGCTTTGGTTTTCTATGGGCGCGCTCCTGTAAGGTTTTATGTTCAATTCCCGATTGCAACGGCATCTGAATCGTTGCTCCTTGGAGCTGTCGAGATGCAAACTGTCACCTCTTAAGACAACCTTCTTGACCTGCCTTCTTGCTTCATGAGCCATGGGCTTTAGCCTCCTGGTTTCCCACCAAGAGAACGGCTCAGGAGGAATGATGAACTCCAGGTAATCTGACAGTTTTTAGTATTTTAGCCTTCACCAGAAGGGGAATGAAGTTTTGCCAGTCTGCTCAGAAGAATGAAAAAGTCTTGAAATTTCCACAAGAAATATCTTACGTCTTTTGAATTTCACTCTAGTGGATTATGTTATTGGAGTGAGGAAATCTTTGTGGTGGTTTTTTTTTCCCCTTTGACTATTTTTCTTCGTTTTCTGGGCATATTCTTTACTCTGTTTTTTTTTTTTTTTCCCTGTTTGTTTGTTTTGTTTTCTTTTTACGGCTGAATTTTCTCCTTGCCTTCAGATGGATGGAGCTGAAGAAAGGCAGGCTGACTGATTTAAGAGCTGGATTGTGATTTTTTTTTTTGGGCTGATTTTTTTTTTTTTTTTTATTTTGACTTGTAGTCTAGGAATCTCTTACAGGCAAGTTTATTTCAAAGCCGTATCCCAAATATTTACCTCCTAAATGTTGCAACCACTGAAGAGCCATGCATTTACAGACCGTGTGTTCATCCCCAAGATGAAACTGAGGTTTTTCATATAGATTTGATTATTCCAGTAGTATGAACCGAGCTTTGAAGAAGAATTCCTCTCTTGAGGTTGGTTCGCCATGCGAATCATAGAATCACAGAATCTTCATGGTTGGAAAGGACCTTTGAGATCATAGAGTCCAACTGGGCAGGGTTGGCACAAAATGATGTGGAAAAGTTGGTGTCGTTGTACGTTTTAGCTTACAGGTACTTTTGACAGGGACAGAGGTGATTTTTACAGGGCTTTGGATGCAGTATGGGGTTTTTCCCTTCTGTCCTCCAGGTCTGCTTACATGTGGCAGTAGCTTTCTAAAAAAAAGATGATTGAGGCAATTTGGTTTGTTTTCTTTCAGTCTAAGCCAAAACATCAACATTTAAATTTAAAATAAAAACAAACAAAAAACCCACCACCACCACCAAAAAGAAAAAAAAAACCCAACCCAAAAAACTTCTCAGTTTGTTCTAATGAATTATTTTAGAGTCTGGATCAAAATGTAGATTCGGGCTCAAGCTTTCCCGCGGTCTCTTCAGTGGGACTGACCTCTCCCACCGGCACCCGCAGGCATTCGTAAGCACCTAATTTGGGAACCGAAGGCTCGGATGCTGGTTGCTGTGTGGTATCAAGGGCATAGAGGACGACAACCCACACAGCCCCCATGGCTTTTCACCTGGAGATAACACCCTGCTGAGGCTGTGCAGCTCTGTCTGTCCCGCAGGGACTGGCAGCCACCCCCAGCACTGACGTTCCTGCTCTCAACTCCTTTCAGTCTGCGACGAGCACTCGGACTACAAGGACGCCAAGCTGCTGTACCGCTTCCGCAAGGACGACGGGACCTTCCCGCTCAGTAAGGACGTGAAGGTGTTCATGAGAGGGCAGAGTCTGTATGAGAAGTACGTGAGTCCTTCCCCTGCAAAACAACCCTCAGCGCTGGGGCGTTGGGAGTGCGCTCTGCTGGCTGCGCTTGCTGATGATGCCCTACGGCTGGGAGCCACGGCTACAGCTGGCTTTTCTCTTCCTTCTCGGTGCCCTGTGTTGGAAAATGCTGTTTCCTGAGCCCTGTCACAGCCGCAGGACAACCGGCCTCTTTGGGGCTGGGACAGGAGCTGTACTCTGAACTCATGGATGTTTTCAAGGGCTCCAAACCAAGTGCAGGGTCTGGGATCCAGTGCAGGGACCGGTCTGCACTTTGAGCATTCCTGGGATGGACACGTCCATTGGCCATTCCCAGCACTGTCCAGGCCTCCCTGGGTGAGCTGCTTCCACCAGCACGATTAGGGGTTATGTCCCACCAGGGTCAGCAGGGTATAGGAGTTCAGGGACCTCGTGGGCCTGGATCCCCTGCACCTCGCTTAACCTATTTGCAAAAGTTGTGGTAGGAAAAACTAATTCTCAGACAGTAAAGAAAACTCCTTCCACCTCCAAGCATTTGTTTTCTTTGTGTTGATTTGTTTCTGGCTCTAAATCCGAGTCATCTTCCCAGGCACCTCTAGAGTGTCGTTTTGTTAGGCTGGGTTCAACCACAGACCACCTTCTGGACCCGTTGCCTTTAGCAGCCTCTTCACATCTTCTCCACCCTCACACCCTGGCACCCAGATTCACAAACTGGCCTTGAGGGAGAAGCCCTTCAGCCAGGCGGGCTGTGATTTGCCTGTCTCCAGGAACCTCTGGCAGAGCCGCATCCCTGGTACTTGGCTTCTGCTCGGCAGCCGTGGCCGTGGGACCGGGGAGAGCATCCAGCGCGTCTCATGGCTGAGCCCGCTGCACCCTCTCGTGGAGATACTGGATTTAGCGCTCACATACACTGCAAACTGAGTATGCGTTCACTGAAACGCACCTTCTCCATCAATTTGGACTATCTGCCATTTGTTGCACGCACTCAGTTGCTTGCTTGGCTTTCCCCTGCGGTCTTAAGCTGAGGTCGCAGCTGAACCGGTTTTGCTGAAGCTGCTTCCTCCGCTGTGATGAAGATTTCCAAAGCTGCCCGACTCCAGCTCTGCATTTCTCCCTCCCTTCCCACTGCTCCCAGGCAGCAGTGTTTTGGCTGGAATGCTTTGCCCGCTTCTCTTGGCCTTGCTTTACCCGGCTGCAGCTCCCGTGTGGGGCTGCAGGGCTGCACAGCATCACGGGGGGGCTTGTCCCACCTCTGTGCCAGGCTGGTGAGCGTGGAAGAGTCTATTCTGAAGGTGAGAGAGGAGAACTCGGTGAAATACCAGAGGACTTTCCTGGGCTGCGAGATGGTCGACTGGCTCATTCAGGAGGGAGAAGCAGAGAACCGAAAGGAAGCAGTAGAGCTGGGACGGGCGCTCCTGGAACATGGGATCATTCAGCATGGTGAGCGAGGGTCCAGCTGGAGCCAGGATGGAAAGCAAGAGAGGAGCGTAGTTGTCAAGGCTGTGCTAGGAACAAATCCCCATTCATGTCATGCAACAAGTGCTGGTCGAGCGCCCACTTGGCGATGGCAATGGGGCCTTTTAGTTCTATGTTTGGAGCCGGTGACCTTTGAAATCCGAGCAATCTTCCACCACCCACAAAGGCTTTGAGTTGAAATCTGAGCTGTTGCCCTTCAGTTCTTCAAAGCCTCCGGCCCGCAGGACTGGGATCCACCCCTGGGTTTTGAGGGCTGGGTTGTGAGGGTGTAACGTTCAGACTCGCTTGGCTGGAGATCATAACCATCTGCAGGAATCAAACTTTTGATTCAGAAGGCAGGGAGTCCTCTGGGTGTCTTGGGGCCGGGGCAGGTTAGAGGGCTGTGACTTGGTGGTGCATCCCTGGGAGGTGGCATCTCTTGGGGAGGTGGCCCTGCTGTTCCTCCTTCCCTGCAGGTTGCCTTCTCAAACAGTCAGAAAAACCGCAACAGAACACAAGGGCATTAAAAACAATTAATCTGGGTCCCTCAGTATATTTGCTACATATTTTTCGCACCCCCTCAGCCTCTCCCTCCTCCCCTGTTCTTTCCTAGTCTCCAATAGGCATCACTTCTTTGACAGCGACATCCTCTACCAATTCTGGATCAACTTTCGACGGAGGCGCCGTCTCACAGAATTACTCAATGAGAACTCTTCTCGCACCCTGTCCGAGAGCCCAGACAGCCCCTTCTGTCTTCGCAAGCTCAACCCGGACCCAGGAAACACCAGCTTTCTCTCCGGTAACTGGGGATGTATTTGTGGAGGGGTGCGAAAGCGAGGATTACATTATCGGAGTATTCCAGAGCTGAGGGTGTTGCTCCAGCAGAGCATAGGGTGTTCCTCCAGGCATTGTATGAAATGATCACCCATCCCAATGGTTTGTGGTGGATGTTGTGATGCAGTTGCGGCCTCTATCGCAGCTCCCCATCCCAGGGCAATAACTCAATTTACCATCAACTCAGCTCTTGGTCCTTCTTTGAAACTAGTTTTATTCTTTCTCAAGAAATGGCTCAAATATTGTCTTCAGCATGTGCTTACCTTTCAGATGGGGGTCAGGCTGATGGGGCAAGATTGTTATTTTAAACTGGTCTGTTCCTTCCTTGCGTAACTGTTATTTCTGCCTCTTTCAGTCCAGACCAACAAGGAGATCAAAATTGTCTCAGCGGTTCGAAGGAGCAGCATCACTTCCCTCGCTGGAAACTCCAACCCCTACTTCAGCGCCACTCCTATGCTGGTGTTCCCTCCCGTGGCCGAGTGCAACCCCAAATCAGGTCTGAGCTTCTGCCTTGCCCTGTCGGTGTGCAGGATACATCTATTCCTTCAGGGCAACTCAAGCCTCAGGTCCAAACCTGTTCACTGTCACCTTGGTGACTTGCAAGAGGAGAGGGTCAGCCTCACCTCTGAGTCTTGATTTGAAAAGTCGCGCAAGTGTTTTGAAAGCCATTGAGATGGATGCAAAGATTTCTGTTGTGCAGTTAACTGCAGCTGGTTCTAACATCTGTTCTCCAGCCCATAGCAATCCCCAGGCTGCCTCGTGAGGCACTTGCTGTACGAAACCCTTGATTCTGATAGGATCTGTCACCTTCTGCTCTAGTGTTAAAGAGACCCGTCACCAATGAAGAGCTCCTGTCCCCCGGGGCCCCCTACATCAAGAAAACGCTAACCGTAAGTGACCACAGCAAATGACATTGCCAACCCAATGGTACCAGGCTCTCTGACCGCTCTTTGATAGGCTTTCCATCCGCTGCTCTGACCCCTGTATCTTGAAACCTTGAATGCTTGTCACATCATCACAGCTCTCTCTTGGTGCGTCTCAGTGGGTCAATCTCTGCACGTATTCTTGTGGGTGAAAATGTGCATGGCCTCTGCTTTAGTTTAATGTATGTTAAGGGGTAGATCAGGAAAGAGAATGTTTCCTGGACAAGAAAACCCCCATTTATGTTTCATCCAGCTCCACACAAACTGTAGAATCTGTCAAGTCTTGTGACAGCTGAGACTTTGACACACGTCCTCTATCGCACAGTTATCACCTTTATGCACAGCTTTATGCATCTTTCAGGTTCCTACTGTCAGATATGTTGATATGATCCATCAGCATCTGATGGAGCAGCACCAGATGGGGAGCATCCGAGGGCCACTCTTGCCTTTCTTATAGTGGGCTTTTTCCATAGGCAAGATAAACGCACTGCAAAAATCTCCAGGATGCTGCAGATAAACCCGTGTTTTGGGCTTTTGGTTGTCTAATTATTTCTAAAGCTGTAGGACCGGTCAAGGCAGGGCTGGTGGGTGCTGGGTGTGAATGTTACAAGACGGTTCCTGCCCTGCGGATCCCATCGTGCTTGTTTATTTTTTGTGTAAAATTTCTCAGCGCTTTCCTGCCCACCTTTGAAAGGGGGAATCTCACAGTGGCCAGTTTAGGAAGCGAGAGGGCTGGCTTGCCGTACTGGTTTGACACAGGTGGGGTTACAGAGGAGCTGTGGATCAGGTTCCCGAATTAACTGTGCTGTAGAAATTGGTGGGAAGGAGCAAGGAAAATCAAGCTGGTGATTAGCGTGGCATGTATGAGGACATGCCGTTCATTCTCCTCCTGAATGCTCTTGCCCTGCCCTTCAACTCTGCCAGCCTGGGCCTTTCATGGCTCATTTCCTTCTGCTTAGCTGTGCAGTTGCTGTTATTTATTTATACGGGTAATGTGCAAAGTCCTTTGGGAATTCCTTTTCTCTTTTAGTCACGTCAGATGGCCACAGCATTACAGCAAACTGCTCTGACAGGCTGAGATCAGAGTGGGAAAAATTGAGTGGCTACTTCCACCCTGGAAATGCTCTCCTGTGCCAAGGAAAAGGCACCGTGTATGTGCTCTGGAAATGTTCTCAACGCGCTCTTGGTGCATGCCTTGCACTTCAACTTCATGCCGCCCGTCCTTCACTCTTCTGCACTTGCTGGCGGGCAATATTAATCAGAAAGCAGCTTTGCAGAGAGCAATTAACCTGTGGTTCTGCATCTCACTTCACAGAACTGTAGAATACCAGGTTGGAAGGGACCTCAAGGATCATCTGGTCCAACCTTTCTTGGCAAAAGCATGGTCTAGACAAGATGGTCTAGCACTCTGCCCAGCTGAATATTAAAAGTGTCAAATATTGGGGAATTCACAACTTCCCTGGGGAGATTATTCCAATGGCTGATTGTTCTCATTGTGAAAAATAGTCCTCTTGTGTGCAATGGGAATCTCCCCAGGAGTAACTTGTACACATTACCCCTTGTCTTTTCTATGTGACTGCTTGTAAAAAGGGAGTCTCCATCTTCTTTGTAGCCACCCTTTGTAGGACCACTTGGTGCACAGCCCTTTCTCTCCCACCCGTGACAGGTTAGGATCATGAGCAGAGCTCTCCGTCTCACTAGGAGCTGTTGCATCTCCTCTATCCAGTCCATACCTTGGTTTCTAAAACACCTTTCTTCTGCTTGTAGATTGTGGGGGACGCGGTGGGCTGGGGGTTTGTGGTCAGAGGAGGAAGACCCTGCCACATCCAGGCAGTCGACCCAGGAGGACCTGCTGCTGCTGCAGGGATGAAGGTACTTCTTACTCGTGGTGACTTAACAGGAGGCAGGACTTGTGTCCTGGTTGAACTTTTTGGGTTGAACACATCCTCCATGATAATCCCACCTCGCGCAGTGGAGATCAGTCCGATTGAGTTGGCGTGTGGAGCTCTGGCAGTGCTGTGAGGGGCAGGGGGAAGGATGCTCTCCGCAGGCAAAGTGCCCCATGTGTGACTGCATGGCGGCGGATTTGCCGTTTGCCAGGGCAGCACAGGGGCTGTGGGCAGCTGGACCCGAAAAAACTCTTGTCAAAATGAAGCTGTCCCTGTGGTGGACTTTGGAGCTGTCAAAATTTTTTGAGCTGCTAAAATTAAAGCAGACAATTCCCAGTACAGCTCCAGTAACTGTATATAACGCCAGCGAAGCTGGGAAGTAGCAGAGCTTTTATCCTGAATCATCTGCTCTCACAGCTACTGAGGTGTAACACATTTTGTGTTTCTCTGCTACGAACAATGTAGTTCTGCACGGAACGGTTTTCCATGTACATGGAAGCTGAATAACCTTAGACTCGTGCCTTGATTTGACTCACCCAGTGACTTCCAGTATTTCCAGTCCATGTAAAATGAGCTGAGGTCTTGAAACTCATTTTAGACCCAGGCACGTACAGGGTTTGTGTGTAGGGTTTTAGGTGTGAATGGAAGAAATGTCGAGTTTCACAATTCCCTATAAAAACCCCAGCAGCGAGGGAATAATTCTACAATCTGATATTAAGTCTAAAGTCACAGAGATATTTGAAATAATGGGATTCTTTAGAGGCGACTCCTTGTTTGCTTCAGGCGGGATTGGAAGGGGATGGATGAATTTGTTTCATTTACTCAAGAGCCCAGTTAATTTCTCTTTACCTAATCTCATTTACTACTAAATTGCTAGATGTTAATATTGTGCTTCATTTCCATCTGTGAAGTGAACCACTGCTCATAAATGAGTCTTTTTCTCTGTTAGCTCACAGTCTAAATCCCTTTGGACCCTTTTTTTATGATATAGTGATCGTAGCACAATGGTTATTAGTGTAGTTTACGGAGTGGTAATGCTTTTGGGTTTGCGGGATTTCGTAGCAAGTTATTTGCATTGCAGCCTCTGGCTCAAGTCTGTCCCGGGCAGAAGTTGCCATGAAGACGTCGGCTGAAGGTAACCTGCCCTTCCTCTCCTTGCAGGTGTGCCAGTTTGTTTTCTCAGTGAACGGAATGTACGTTTTGCACCTGGACTATCAGACCATCAGCAGCCTCATCATGACAGGACCACGAACTCTCGTGATGGAAGTCATGGAGGCCATTGAATGAGCGAAGGAGTCTCATCCCACCGCTGTTTGGAAAGGCAGGACACTCCACTAAGCAAGGATGGACTGTGGGGAGGGACCAAGCTGGACCATTCACTGTGAAATATTAGCCAGGCATTTTAATATATTTTCAAATAAATGCACTCTAATGGACAAGTCTCGGATTTTGATGTTGTTGAACAATTTGTCTCTTGAGAAGGGTCTAAGCTCTTGCAGCTCCTTTTTAATGGCAGTGAGGAGAGTTCAGCGCATCCTGAAACCAAGCTTTAGAACAAGCCATCCACCCAGGCAAGCTGCAAGGCAGGTGGTACGAGCCGGTGAGCAGCAATAAGTTTGATACCAAGCAAGTGAGTACGTCTGAGCTCCCTTGAGTTGTCTGTGCAGTCTACTGAGAACACAATGTGCTTTCCAGATGGCCTGATAAGCCGTGCCATCGACTCTGTCAAGAAAATAAGGAGATGAATACAGTGATATATGCTTCCTTGTAAAGTAGGGCTCCTGCTACTCTCTTGGCTTAGCCACGCTCATCACCAGGACTCGTTGTTCTTCCCAGCTGAGTTTCTTGAAAAGGCAAGACTTCCATGATTGCACTTTTTGTGCCTCCACACCCCAATACTGCTTAAATTCTTTAACCAGTTTCACCTCGGCATGGAGCCAGGCAGGGGTCCCGATTGTCATAGACCAACCTAGTGACGGCAGGCAGAGGTGGGAAGGAGAGACACTAAACAGTATCTGGCCAAAAGGAAATGTGTTGTCGCCTGAGTTTGACCCTGGGAGTGAGCAGAAATGAGTGAAAGCCACCAAAATCCAGCCCTCCCGGGCCCTGCTGCTCCCAGGATGACTGCATTGGCAGGCGATGAAGAATACTCATGTGCAGACTACCCTGAAAGTGAACTAAATATAGAATAACAGGTAACAACAGGAAACTGGGGAGGTTTTTTGCTTTCCAGTTCACAGAGCACCCTGCCCGTGATCAGCCTGCAATGCTGTGGTACAGCAGGACGACTTCCAGCGCTCCTGCTTAGGGCAGGTCCCTCGGTGAAGCTCTTTTGGCCACCAACCAAGGCTTTTTTAAGCCCAACTCCAAACCAAAAAAAATAGTCATTTTGATTCGTGTTAAAGTGAAAAGGGGAGCTGACTTTCCTGGAAAATCTGGTGTCAGCTGTGTATTAGGTATTGCATTACTGCTGGCTGCCTTTTTTTTTCCCTTGATATAAAGGGATATGTGCTCCCCCAGCGCTGGTGCAGAGGCCATAGGACTACTTGGAGCACAGCATTCCTGGAACGTGGTCCAAGCGAGATGTTTGCATTGATAACCCACTGGGGTCCTTCCAGCCCCTAAGTGAAACCAGACAATCCTTTAAACCATTTGTCAATATACTCACAGTTGTTGTTTCTAGCCATTCAGCGCACAAGCAAAGCAGCATCCATCTGCCTTTTTGCTTTTTAAATTCTGGTTTGTGTTTCTAGTCAGGGGAATTTTGGGTGTCTGTGGTGGCCCCACGGTTTAATCCGGAGTGTTGGGCTTGAACAAAACTCAAAACCAGAAGACCACGGCATTTTGTGGGCACCTTGGGAAAGGTAGGACAGAAAGCAACAACCTGAACATAAGCACTGGAGGAAGCTCCAGATTTTTCGGACATAAGCGGAGCATGGATTTTAGCTCTGCGTCTGAATTCCCTGAAAGTAAAGTGCAGGAGATCTGTGCTCCTTCCTTTCTCACCTCCTAGTTTTAAAGTAAACTGTAGCAAAACTGAGCAACTACTGAAATCCAGTAGGAACTGCAGAAGAGGTAATCTGTGGTATTTACATGTAGGGCAGCGACGACTCGCGCTTCACAGTCTACCAAATGCTCCATGTTCTGTCTTAACAAGATTTAAGTGATTCTTTTGGTGTTATCCTTTGACCTGTATAATGTGATGCTTTTAAATACTTACTAGGTTGTAAAGCAAAATGGCAATGAACCAGCAAATGTTTCTTTGTTCGCACAAATATTTAAAAACTATGATTTTATTTTATTTTGTTTCTATCTGACTTGACACTTTCACAGATGCCCGTCTTTCCTATAGAGCGGCAATCGCCTGTTTCTGGCAGCTCGCTCTGTTGCAGTGGGAGACTGATGCCGAGAGTCCCCGGAGATGTAGCTGAAAATCTGACCTCCATTTGCAATGACAAATGCCACTGTCAGTTGTTCCATTCCTGGCAATGAGGACAAAATCCGGAAAAGTTCTGGCTTGGAGCTGGGTGGCTCTCCCGGGCGCTCCCGGGGCCGGGGACCACATGCCGGTTGGAGGTCAGGGCTGTATCCCACAGCTGGGAACCACAGCACCGTCGAGCTCCAGTTCATGATTCAGCCTCTGGCCTTGCAGAGCTTACAGATGTGCTTAATTTCCTCAAACAAATGCAACGCAAATTGCCTTCGGTGCAAATGCTGGGCTCTCAAAAATGTTTAATGGGATGTGAGTGGGGTGGACTGACTTCATCCCTGGGAGCCTGAGAGTGGGCGGGAGCCACGACTTGTTGCTGCGCTCTAGGAAATCAGCGTGCGGCTTCCTCGGCGTGTATTTAGTTAGCAAAAAAAAAAAAAACCCCACTAAAAGCTGTTTACGGTTTTTCATAGAAGCAGCGTCTTGCTTTCCACGCACGCTTTATTTAGCCGCGCGTAAGGGCCAAGCCGTGCTCTCGGCGGCGTGGTGCGAGGGAGGTGGGGGAATCGCCGTCCCTCTCCCCCTGCTCTCCCTCCCCTTCCTCATCCCTCCTGACGTCTGGGAGTTGAAATCTCTAACCACGCTGAGGAGCGGACGAGGCGCCAGGGCTGCTTCTCCCCCAATTTAAGAATGTAGCTGGATTCGTCGCACCTCCCGGCTGACTCCAGGGAAAGCCGCGCCGCTCCACAGAGGTCTGTGGCTCCTTCCCCTTGGGGGCTCGGTTCCAGGGATGCCGAGGAGGGGCTGTGTTGGTTTGGGGATCGGTGGGGAACTTCGGCGGGGTTTTGCTGGGAAATTTGGAGCTGGTGCAGCTCAGCTCGGGGCAGCGCTGCCGATGCTGCACGGGGGGTGGCAGGTCTCAGCCTCTCGCCGTGAAGCAGCTTCAAGACTCACATTTGCTGCAGGTCAGGTCTAAATATCGCCAGGACTGCTTCAGCCGGTCCTTTGGAGTGATGGCTGTGAGAAACGCACTTTGTTTGTTGGTGTGTGGGGTTTTTTTTTCCTTTTATTTAGTGGTTAATAGTATAAAACCTGCTGGAAATTGCCGCCCTTCCAGTGCTTGGAAGGGTTTGTTAGCAAGGGCGGTCGCCTGGGTGGGTTTCTCCCACCTGGAGGTGTGGTGTGGGTCTGCATCAAGCCGGCGTTCCTAAGCCTGCCCAGGCTGCGGGGAGCTCCAAAGGCTCCAAAGTGAAACTTGCCTTTTACTTTTTTGAGACTGGCGCTGGGATAATCGAGACTTTTTTGTTCAATAGTGGAACTGAAATACAGGAGATTTCCAGGAGAGAACAGAAAGCGTTTGAGGAATGTGATTTTTTTTTTTTTTAAGTCTGTTTTAGGTCCTTTAACTCGCAAAGCACTCAGGGAGGGTGGGACAGAAGTGCTCCCTGCAGCTGGCCACCTCGGGCAGGTCACTAGTCTCTTCTGAAGGGCAGCGAGTGGGCCATGAGGTGACATTGCTTCTGCCAGCGCTTCTATGCAGAGACGGTGGTGCCCTTTGGGATGAGAAAATATCCCCAAACTGAAACCCCCTAAATCTGCACTTTTAGTTGTGCTGATTTAAACAGGTCTCAGGGATTTTTTGCATAGATCTCTTTTTTCTAGAGTTAAAATGACTATTTTTAAGATTTCCTGTACAAATAAGGGGATCTCCAACTGCCTTAACCTCCCAATCCCCTCTGAGCACTCAGCTGGGGCAAGCGGGAAGCGGCGTGTCCCCCTCCACACCCATTTTCCAGACCCTGGAAATACTCACCACATGCTCCATGTGTTGCTGTCTCCAAATTCCTTCCCTGCATGGGTAAAAGGAGAGAAGCATCGATGTGCTGGAGGCTGCCTGTCGCTGTGGTCCCCTCCGTCCCAGGGTCCAGAGCTCAGCCTGGCTGGATGGTGGCACCAGTGAGGGCAAAAATGGATGGGGAGGGACCGTGGAGACGCGGTGGGGGCTTGGGGTCCAGCAGGAAACCTGTGGAGATGGAGCTCTGCAGGGTGGGGAGGAGATAGCTCCTCCAGATGTGTATCTTCCACCATTGCAAACAGGTCCATGTGTTATCCCTGCTTTACAGGTAGGAAAACGAAAGTTGGAGAAGAGGCAAAATAGCGATGGGTTTGCTCTGAGCTGGGAGGAAGAGATGAAGTCCCTGCTCCTTGCTTTAATGGCAGTAAAGATCCACACCCTGGGGCTTACTGGGTCCAACCTGGGTTAATGTGCTTCACTGACACGGGGGTGGAAGCTCCGGCAGAACCGGACCCTGCAGTAAGCCGGGTTCAGTGCAGGCGGCAGAAGCCCACGTGTTTATTTCAGATCCCGTATAACCCTGGTTAACGTGAAAAGATCATACACAATCCAGTGCTTTTGCCAGAGTTTTTCATCCCGTTTGCCAGCGGAGCCATGGGGAAGTTGCAAGGAGATGGAGAGCAGTTTGGTGGCGTTGCAAAATGGCACAAATGAACTCGTGATTCAGGGAATTTTTGAAAAACACGGGCTTCTTGCTGCTGTTTGGCACAGGTACCCCTGCAGCCAGGGCAGCCTTTGGTTTTCTTGAGGTCACAGTCAGATTCCTGAAACCCACCTGTAAAATGTTTGCTGTTTTTTATAAGCAATGACTTCATTTTATTAGCTGGGGAAAAAAAAAAAAGGCAAAGGCAAGTGTTTCCCATGGCTAAGGGCTTCAGTTACACTGCAGTTGTTCCGTATAACCTGATCTTCCATCAACAAAAAAAATCACAGGCTGAGTTCGGTTGTTAACATCTCCCTGTTATAACTTGCTTGTTTTTCCATTCGCTCTTACAGCAACTTAGAACTGATTTAAACCCTAGGAGATCATGGCTGGGTCACTCACGTGCATATTTATTTTTCCTTGAAATCACTAAAAAGCTGACGTATTTGAAGGGAAACAGGCATTTGCCAGGAGCCTCTAAATACCTGTCCATCAAAATGAATAGAAGTGAAATGTCACTGCAGACGGCAGCCGAGGAAACTTGTGTATGGTCTGGTTCTGCCAAAAGCAATAAGGCTGAAATGCGGAGCACCAAAAATGACGGATGCCAATGATGCGTTGCGAAAGGCCAACAGCATATGTTTCAAACCCGGTGTATTGAGACCGAGACGAGGGGGAGGGACTGTTTCCACCAGGGTGGTTTTATGCTGACCTGACATTTCTGACCCAAACGGAATAAATCTGAAATCCAGGCCAGCCAAGATAACTGAAGGTGCTCGAGGTCCGTGGGCTGGCTGTCCTCAGCCAGCCAGCTCTGGCGATGCTGCAGAGGTTACTTCTAAGTCAAACTGATCCTCTGCCGTGATTAAGGCTGTGACTGCATCTGTTTGCAGTCTTCTTCAGGTGAACAAGTTAAAACAAGACCATCCCAACAAGTCCCGAGTGTAAGTTCTCCATCATGAAATCAGAAATAAACCCCTTGTTTCTAAACTGTTGACACATAACCCCAGCTAGCTCTGTGGCACCCCTCCTGCTGCGTAATTGCTTTATCGCAGCGGCTGCAGGGTCATTAAATCTGTGGTGTGAGGAGCTTGTCTGCCGAAGAGTGCGCCTCTAAATGCTTCTCCCTCTATGATCAGCGCGTGCATTGCAGGGACACGAGAAAGGTGCTGGGTGTTCATATACCTGTACTGATTTTAGTCATGATAATCGGAAATATTTACTTCTGTATGATTTAAAGCAGAAGTTGTTCTGGAATCTACGTCCGTCCGGTGATTTGGCCCATGTTGCTTATTTCCGTGATCAGAGCAGAACCCAGCACGTATTGTACCGCTGTTGGGATCGTCCTGCCAAGAGGGCAGCGCCCATCCCCAGGACCAAGCAGGCTGCGAGGGGTACTGGGTCAGAGCCTACTCCCCATCAGGCATCTAATCTCCGTTTAGTACTGGGCCAAGGCACTGAACAGCACTGGAGAGACCAAGAATGTAAAATAATGTATAGGAATTGCAGGAAAATTCAGTATGTGCTTCTCCATCCACTCTTTCAGTGCGGTCAGTGATGTATAGAGCTGTAGACCTCCGCTCGCGGTCCCTTAGCTGAGGATGGCAAAAACTTGGGTTTTGATGTGCTGAAATGTACCTTTGACTTCTCCTTCCTGATGTTTGCCTTCTGGTAGGTCCCAACCACCATGCTGATTCACACTTGCTTCTTTTTTGCCTGCCTGCCTGTGGCGAGCCATGTCTGGGGACGCGTGGGCCAAGGTAAGGAGCCCTCCCTCAGGGCAATTCCCTACGGTCTGGATGTCACCTGGGTTAGCCCAGCCCTTGCCCAAGCCCTTCCTGTTGGCAGCGGCATCACATGTGAGGGACATTCCCAATCGCACGCAGGGTTTCAGGGCGCTGCTGTGCTCTGGTGTCTGTTGGTGAAGCTCCAAACAGCCTGTTCACGCAGATGAAGAGCAACAGGAGATCAGGGGGCCCATTTGGGGAGAGCATCTCAATCCCTCCCCACCCTGCAAAGCCTGTCCTCATCGCTGGCAGCGGTTCAGCATGCCGCTCCCTCGCACCAGGGATGCATTTCAGCCTGCATAAGCAATGAAGGGTGCTTATGTGATCTGCAAATGGAGCTTGAGAAACAGGAAGGAAAAAGGGTGTTACTTCTGTTAGTCACTGCATCTGTCCTTCGCTCTGAAACTATTGCTTTGGACGTACATGGTGACACGTGGTGCAACATCTGGATAAGAAAGTACGTGAGGTACTTTCCTCCTGTAACTTATAGTGCTCCCATAGCATAAATGACCAGAAAATACCTATATCATGTCACCATAACCTCTCTGATGTTGAAGATCCACCTTTATATTATGTTTAAACCTTCTGTGGAAGCAGTCAGCACAAAGGTTTCTGGAGAGGTGATGGCACTTCAGAGTTTGGACAGACGTGTCTCCATGCTGTGTATCTTCCAGACCAGCCTCTGCAGATAAGTCTGGGCTTAACTATCAGCCAGAGAGCAAGGTTACAGCATCAAATAGTGCACATTCAACACAGGGCAGGGAAACAGTGGAGCTTTCATGGCACTGGGGTTCATTTGCATCCAGCACATAATGGTGCTTTAGAGGATGCTGTCCTTTGGTCTGTCTGAGGACATTCTTGCCTTTTTAACTTCTGGGCTCCTAGAGTGATGGCCAAGGAGCTGGACGTCTCCCTGTTTAATCTAAAGAAGACAGCTCCACGTTTAATCTAACTATGAATTCCCTCATTGTTCCACGATGTTCTACCATTTCTCTTAGGCGTGATTCTGGGATTTTATTTTGCCCCTCACCCCTCTTCCCCATGTTTTCTTTCTTCCCCTTCAGATTTGCCAGGGGTGAGATGTGAATCTGAGCTTTGTTCCCCCGAAATAGTTATCTGCTTGTTGGGCAGCCTGCAGGAAGTCTCCGCGAGGAGAGGTTAAGGCACAGATGTTGGGCTGAGACAAGCAAGTCCTCACTGCCAGCTCTCACTGCTATCCTGGGCTGTGACTTGATGGCAAAGATGTCAGGAGATGTCTGGGCATCATGCAAGACCAGATTAGGGACTTGAGGAGTCCTGTGCAAGACAGTTTGGGAGCAGTGAGCCGGACACTCCAGGTCAACCCAAGCTTTTTCCTTTGTGAGTAATGGTAAAAGGAAAGAGATTGGTAACAACTGGAAATAGAGGGTGGGCATTTGAGTGCAGATGTTGTGCAGGCAAAGGACACGCTCACTCGTTGCCAATTAGGGCAGCCTGCTGGAAGGGCAGCTGTAGGTACAGCGTCAGGAAGGAGGGCAGATAAATCTGCTGAGTTGCCATCCTATATGCAGTCAAGTGAAACAGTTTCATATGGTGACATTTGTGTGACAGCACAGCGATGTTTTACCAAGGAGTCATTGATTCAGAGAGTGAAACGTGAGTTCAGACATCTAGCTGGGGTTTAAAAGATATCTGTGAAACCCAGATATAATAAGGGAATGTGCTCTTTCTTCTTTTTACCTCCTTGTCTGATATTATTTTTTTTCCTCAGGATTTGTCATTTAGTTTGCTGCTCCCTGCAGCAAACTGATACAAGCTGGTGCCCATGAGTTATGGTCCTGCCAGGAACTGTTATTTACACTTTATCAGGTTTTCTTTCTTTTTTTTTTTCTTCTTCTTCTTCTTTTTTTTTTTTTTATTTCTTTCTAAACCCAGCTGGTCCTTGGAGCTGCCTCTGAAATGGTCCTTCTGCAGAAGTATTGGATCCATCCCTTAGGGAACTGGGGAACTTCTGTATTTCTCAGCAGCCCAAGCCTGTTGAAGAGCCTCACTGAGCCCTTTTAGCTCTTTCCTGCCCTCCCACTTCAGGTGTTTGCACCAAACACACCTGCTGAAACAAAACGTCCTGCATGAAAACTCCTGGGAGAGTCCTCCAAGGTGTTGAGGGGTGCAGAGAAAGCCCTCACTTTTACATCAGGCTGTTTTCTTTGTTTGCAGCAATATATATCGAGGTCTCATTTGAGCACCTGAGAAATTCCTCTTTGCACAGGGAGGCTACAGATTTGCAGAAGCTCGTGGTAGGTTTCCTGGCAGAGGTGCAGGGGGACTGCAGGAATTGCTGTGTAACATCAAGGGATGCTGAGGACTCCCATGGGATGGTTTCCTCTGCACTGCAGCTGTTCCACTATCCATAGAGGAGACAACACACATGGTGTTTTGTTGTTGCATGTGCAGAGGGAGGAATTGCATGCATAACAGCATGGACATGTCTCCTGCTCCCCAGGGTCAGGCCGGCTGAAACTCACTGTGCTTTCAGAAGACAGGCTCCAAATGAAATGGAAAGAGACCGAAGGGAACATCAATGGCTACAAAGTTCGGGTAAAGCCCATGGCAGGTATGTGCTAATGCACTGGATGTCAGACCCAGCAGAGATTTACGTATGAGTGAGGGTCTGAGCTCCACCTTATGGCTGGTGGACAATAGGACTTCAGTAAGAGCATTATTTAGACCTTAAGGCGATAGAGGTAAGGCAGAGAGAATTATCTGCTGGTTGTTCTGGTTTCAAGTGTTGATTACCAAGATCAACTGTATGGTCAAGAAGCCTTTCTGGCCACCATGAGAGCAGTCCATAGTGCCACGTCGGTGCAGGCACAGTCTCACTCATTCACAAGAGGGAGATGAAATTCACCCCTCTTCATCCTAGGGGAAAACCTTATCCAGAAAGTGCTGTTCTTTGTCACTGTGTGAGAAAAAAAGTGAGGAAAGGTTCATTGTCTGGTTCCTCTGTGGGAGCTCCCAGCTCTCCCCCCACCTGCAGGGTCAAAGGACGGGAATCCTTGGTGCCGTGTGTGTGGGGCTCAGCCCCCCGGCTCCCTGCCCTGGCCAAGCTCCAGCTCTCCCTGACTTCGGACACAGAACCTAGTGGTGTTGGAAGGACGCCACGTCTCTCAGCAGGGAGCAATGGTTGGAGGTAACCTTAGTCTTGTCTGGCATTTGTTTTTTGGTCGCTGCTACTCTCCCAGTGAGCCGGAGAAGGGAGCTGCCAGGCAGGAGTGCACGCGGCAGAGCTCTTGTGATCATCCACCCGCTTTTAGCTCAGCCCCCACCTGTTTCCCAAGCTGGAGCAGGAGGTTTCTCATTCCTTCCCTGCTCTGCTCCTCCCAGGGCCTCAGCTCGGTGGAGAGCGATGAGCATCCCGGGAATGCAGGGAATCCCCACCGGCACTCCCGGCACATGCCTGAGGCTTTCCCTTTGCGTAGGCTGGGGAGCTCCATCTCCAGCCCTAGGCATGAGCACAGGGTTGGCGGGGTCAGAAATGCATCCATCTCTGTAATTTAAAGCTTGTAGGGAGATAGTTTGTCTCTCTCCTTTTGTTTTGTGTAGCACAGAGACCACGGCTTTGCAGAGCTGCCTCGCTCCGTCTGCTCACTGCCGTGCCAGTGCAGAAATGTCCCAGTTCCTGGCTGGTCGAGGCATCACAGCTCCAGGACAGGTCCCACAGCCACAGGACATGGCTGGAGGGGTCTGGAGGCAGTGCCAGCCCCAGAAATGAGCTGTCTCCCTGCAGAGAGCAGCTGCCCTTGGAGAGAGATGGGGCTTGCAGAGACAGCACAGCGAGACTGGCTGGGATAAGTGAGACGAGTCCCAAGTGCCAGTTATCACCTCCGGAGACAAGAAGCCACTTCCTCATTTTGTCATGTATGACCTCAAGCACGTCAATTGGTTGGATGTTTTCATAAGCAGTATTTACTAGGAATTGCCCAGTGTTTACCCTCTGACGACTGGCTTTTCACTCAGCAGCTCCTCGAGGAGTTGGTGAAAGTTGCACTAATGCTGGGTGGGAACTGGTTTTACATTTTGGGCACGTATCAGGGATTTAAAAAAACAAAACCCCTAAACGTTCTCGACATTGGATTGGGAAAAAGAGTAAAAATCAGAGATCCACAAAATCAAAAAAAAACAAATATGAGTTGACTGAGATCCCTAGGCAGACATTCCCTGCATTTCAGTGGTGCTATTGCTACTGTCAGCTTAAATTTAAGCTCTGACAGTCTCTGAACTGTGGTTTCATCCCACCTCAGGGGACTCGGAGCAAGAAGTCATGCTGAAAACCAAGACTCCCAAAGCCACAGTGGGGGGGCTGAGCCCTACCAAAGAATACACGCTGCAGGTCTATGTGCTCAACGGCTCCCAGGAAGCCCTGTTTGCCAAAAGGAAATTTGTGAGTAAGTAGAGTGCTACATTTTACCGTTCAGAGAGCTCACAAGGATCTTAGAGATGTGGCTCCTAAGAGCTCATCCTCCAGACCTCATCCCCCTGTAGACTCCGTGACAATCACAGAGCTGTTACTATTTTGTTAGAAAGGTTAGAAAGGGGGATGGTGAAGACACAGGAGGGGAAGGATGTGACTCACAGACCTGTCTAGATTGACATTCTCTCCTTGTTTTTGGTCTTCCTACAGTAGAGGAGCTAAAAAATGCATCCCAGACTAGAAATAACCGAAGAAACTCAGGAGTTGCGTCAGGAAAGAATCTCACCTCTTCGGGGACCTCAGCAGAGGCCACCCCACCACCCCTGAATGCTGTCTTGACACAGCCAGGTGGGTGCCCAGCTGTCCCTATTTGTCCCTATTTGTGGATATTCATTCAGTGGGACATGCTTGCCCGTTCTCCTCTCTTGCGTGCATCTCTGAACTACAAGGACACAGTCAGCAACCTAAAAATATTTTCCCCTCATGCCAGGCAAACTGTCCAGCTTGACAAAGCACTTCCATGTGTTCCTGGGGCTGACAGGTATTCAAATTAAACAGATACAGTCAAATCCTTCAACTGAGAGCAGATCTTTTGACGACAAGCTGCTCCCGAGGCACTGGGGCTAATGATGCCTGATTTCCCAGGCTGCTGATGTCTACAAGGTGTGAACTCTCCCCATGGCTGAGGACTGCATATAACTGCATAGATTCTCATGTGTCTAATAACAAGGTTTGTATGGGTTCAAAAAAAGCGTTTGTACAGGTTGACAGAAGAAAGATCCATGGGTGCCCTTATACAAAAAAACTGGGTGTTTCTGAGTCACAGACTGCTGAGGTCTGGAGAGTACACTGGGTCTCAGGTGCCATGGTATGTTTTCCCTGGTTTATATTTTATAAACATTCATTATTTTGCATCGCCAAAGATAACAGAAAGGACAAACTTTTGATGTGATCCATTACTGACATTATTATTATTAACGCACGAGCCCACTTGCAGCCCTCTCAGAGGCATAAACGAAGATGGTATCCTCTAACGACCTATTTGCAAAAGGTTGTAGGACTTTTATCCTCTCTGAGCGCCCTGCACCTCTGTCACATGTGGCTGAAATCAGCTGATGACTGCAGCAGGTTACATGGGGATAACACAGTTAGGGACAATGGGTTTTTTCTCTGTGGAGCACAGGAAAGGACAGAGCTGAAAAGAAAAGGCAGAAAGGGACTCAGCCAAAGGGCTCAGGAGAAAGCACAAGAAATCAGCCCAGTGCGGAGACCAGTGTGACACAAGCAACACCAACAACCACAAGATCATCCCAGCGCACTCCTGCAAACCCGGAGCGAGAGTCTCTAGGAAAAGAAAAACCCACCAAGGATTCATCGAGGCGAGGTGAGAGGGGTTTCAAACTTGTCTTGCTCCTTCTTCCCTACTGGTTTCCTTAAAGCTCATTGAATACGTGCCTTCCATCCCACTCCCCGCCACCAAGATTTTCAAGAGTACAAATGCTGCAGATAGTGCTTTTAATTGCTAGGTCATGCTTTGGGGAACGTGCCAGGAATCACTGGAGAAGTTTGGAGTTCTGCAGAACACCACAGATTTTGAGGCAAACTGGAGCTAGGCCAAAAATTCCTTCCAGTTATTGATTTGACACTATTCTCTCTTCTTCATGTTGCCACCTCCCCCGGCTCTGGAAGATTCATGTAAGAGTTTGTATTCTTCAACAGTCCCCCAGCCATGGACCTTTCCAGGCTTTCAGAAGGGGTGGAGCACATCAATGATAATCGTTTACCAACCTGCTCCACCTCCTGGACTTGTTCCTCATGTTTCACAGATAATTGATCCATGGTGATCCTTCAGATTCATCAGTTGAGACTCTGGCAGGGCAGATGGCTCACAGCACTGTTGACATGGTGGGAAGGGGACTGGCCAGAGCATCCTCACTTGGTCCCTTGAGACCAGTAGGAATCCATGGCTGGGAAGAGAGATGGGAGAGTAACCTTTTTGGAGTCCACTGAATCTTGGGGGGATCATCTATTTCCCTCCACCAAAGATGGAAAATCCCCCATCCAAAAATATTCAAGGAAGGTGCATTCGATCAGCAACACGCCCTATCTTATCTTCTGTTAAGCTGCAGGCCTGGGGTGGGGAGAAAGGCAGGGCTTGAGTATCTGTGATGCCAGCAGGTTTCTACGGAGAGATTGGATTTAATATAAAGCCACGAAATAATTATAGCCCACAGGGGATCTCGTGATGGAATGGAATTAAGCAATCACCTGCAATTCTTGGAGACTTAAGCTAGATAAAAGGGAAGCACTGGGCTGGGGCTGAGACGTAATGGAGCTGACAGCTTGCAGAGAGCAGTGCTTGGGTTAGGCACACACTTCCTGACAGCTTTAACCCCTTCTTTGCAGAAAAGCAGCTGCACACCACTCAATTTCTTGGTTCTGAGGTGGGTTACCCTTAGCCACGTAGTTTTCCCAAGATGCTGGCGTGCATCAGGCTGGCAGACGGTCCAATCCACCATCGAGACAAGGCCTTTACACTGTGCATTTTCTTTTTATCTTAAAACTGAAGCAGTTTTTCCTCCTTTACAATTATGTCTCTCAATATGAAACCTTTTACCCTCCAGGTTCCCAGTTTCAGTGCGACACATCTGCAATGACTGATATTGTCCTGCTTGTGGATGGATCTTGGAGCATCGGACGCAACAATTTCAAGCTCATTAAGGAGTTCCTGAGCAATTTGATTTCCCCATTCAGTATTGCCCAAGACAAGATAAGAGTAGGTAGGACACTTTCCTGTTTCCTGACCTTGGGAAGTCCGTATTTTAAGGGGCCTTGTTCTCTGTTCCTGTGGTTATGTGCTCCTCTGAGGAGCTTTTGTTCCTTTTCCCATGTGGTAGCAAGTTCTGGCCTCTAGTGGCTGCAAGAAATAGCTGCACAGTGAACAGAAGCGATGTCTTCTGGGCAGCACCAGGTTGGGCATTGATGCTGGGACACATTTGGGATTTGCTGCCTACCTCTGACGAGGTGTTCAGCCTCCGCAGCATTGCGGAGACAGATGTGGTGGCAATGCTGGATCGAGCTCAGCTAAGAGCAGTGCTGCTTCCAGTTCTGAGTGTTGCTAACCTCAGGATGACAAGGACCATGCAGAGAAGAGGAGCTAGAAACCAAATCTGCTCACCTCATCCCATTCATTGTTTTGTGTCATCCTCCCATGGCAAGCCTGATGCTGCCTTCCCAAAGTGAATGTCCTCTTGCAGCTTACCTTGGCTTGCATGATGCCGACAGCTCTTGCCTTCCCCAGGGCTGTCCCAGTACAGCAGCGATCCCCGCACAGAGTGGGACCTGAGTGCTTACTCTACGAGGGACCAGGTGCTGGAGGCCATGAGGAGTCTGCGGTACAAGGGTGGCAACACCTTTACAGGTAACTCCGTCTCACAGGTCTCTGCTAAATGGTCTGTGCAGCTGCAGTGGGGGAAGCTGTTCCCATGGGATGACCTCCACGGTGGCAGAGAAAAAACTAAAGGCGGGGGGGTTTGTTTGCAAGGCTGTAGCACACCATCCATCTCTGCTCCTCCCCAGGTCTGGCGCTGACTCACGTCCTGGAGCAGAATTTGAAACCAGAGGCTGGTGCCCGGTTGGAGGCTGAGAAGTTGGTAATCCTCCTGACTGATGGAAAATCCCAGGATGATGCCAACCTGGCTGCTCAGACGTTGAAAAACCTGGGCATAGAGATATTTGCCATTGGTAAGCTCATAGCTGTTGATAAGCCGTAGGACAAAGCCAGCCTACTTTTGAGCTTCTTCAAATTGAAGGTTATGTTCCCTCAAATTTGATAGGAGCATCCTGACACTTTAGAACTAAGGTAATGAGCAAGACCTCATTACATTGTTGCTAAGATGAAAATTAACTCATTTATTCAGCACAGGCAGTGTCTTCAAAGGGGATTTTGTTTGTTTAGAAAAAAACACTCACACAAGATATTTCATACCTCCCATCCATAAGACCTTTGCGAGCCTCAGAGACCTGTGCCATGAGAACAATATTTTCAGCTGCGGAATTAGGTGAGAGAATATTGTATTGGGGAGGGCAGGAGACCTCCTTTATAATTACTGCCTCTCACAACATTCCATTTCTCTGGATAATAACATTATCTGCTCTTTGCTATCTGGCAGCAATAATGAGACATAAAATGGCCTTCAGCAGCTCTGTCCTTGATGACTAAACAAGTCTACTAGAGTAATACATAGGCAATAAAGTCACGTAGAAAACTCACTTAAAATTGCAATCTCCAGAACTTTAAGTGTTAATTTATGTTGTGAAGACACAAGCAAGGGTTTATCGCGTAGGGTTGTGTAGCTAAGTGTCTGGCACTGTGATTTCTCTCATGGACTGAGTGTAGCTGCTGAGCCTCGGGTGTGTATGTAGCACAACTGACATCTGTGTACCTGAAATCACTTGGAGATCGGTTCCTGGCTGGGGTGTTTGCCTTTCCTTTCTGGTTAGAGAAGGATCACGTTGTTTGGTCCTTAGAGATCAGGACCTGAGTATTAACCTCAATAGCACCTTTGTTCTGACTGCAAGAGGAAGGAGGCTGGCAAAGCTGTTAAGGTAATGGTTTTGGATTTGAGAAACCAGGTGGTGTCCCCCTCTGGCAATAGTAGTGCTTGAGCAATGCTAGGGTGACCTGGAGCCTGGCACTGGGAAGCAAAATAAGTTGTACATTGTGGGGCTTGTTCTGCAGAGGGGTAATGAGGATGCAGAGCAGGATAGGGATGGAGGATGCGCTGTGATGGTGAAGTTCTGCTAAAGAAATGATCTGCTTTTTGCTCATCCCTTACACTCTTGAAATGCAATGTGATGCTCTGATGAATAACAGAGTCTCTGTGGGGAGTGCTGGCACCTCATAAATACAAAATTGTTGTTTATTCATTCACTCATTCCCCCGTTTATGCCAACTGCCTCTTAGGGTGAAAAATATCTGCCTTCCTCGTAGCAAAGCCTGCAAGTGATGAGGAGGCGGGAAAACAGGAGGAGGATTCACTAGACTGTCTCCAGGCCACAAAAGACCTTCTGAGCTAACAGGGTTGAAAGCCCTCCCCAGGCTGGACTGAGGCTGTCGCTGCAGGAAAGCCCAAAGCCATTATCCGATACCACCACTCGACTGGAACGACTGGGAGGCTCTGCTTGGAGAGCAGGATGACAGTGGACCCATCCTGCTCCTGAACAAAAACTGCAGAAGCAGGAGTCAGTAGCTGCCCCTCTCTGGGGGGGATTTTTCAGTCTCGTTCTCTGCTCTGGTTGCAGGGGTGAAGAACGCGGACGAGGCAGAGCTGAAGCAGGTGGCCTCGGAGCCGCTGGAGCTCACGGTGTACAACGTGTTGGATTTCCCCCTGCTGAGCTCTCTGGTTGGCAGGCTCACCCGGGTCCTGTGCACCAGGATCAAAGAGAAGAGCAACAAGGAAAATGCAGGTGAAGTGGAACCTCCTCAGTGAGGGCTGAACTTCCTTCTGATCACCATCCACCTTCCTTGCCGTCAGGACTGACCCTTTCTCATACCTTTCCCTCCATGAGCTGCACCACACTGCCAGCACCACCTAACTCTTCTCCTCCGGTGCTGATCCCTGTGATCTACCAGTGATCCTGTGATCCTCCGGTGCTCTACCCTGTGATCGTTGTCTTCTACAAGGCCTTCTGGATGCAGCTTTTCCCACTCTCACTCCACTGCATAATCCCTGCTGTCTATAACAAGTCACAGAGAGATGTTGCCCTAGATGTTTCCATTGTGATGCTCTTGGGTTAGCTATCGGCTTTTGGCCTGTGAGCCGATACAGGCAATAGCCATTCCTAGCAGGGGTTTGTATAACTCTTGATGAACATAATAACCTAATGACAACCACCGTCATTGTAGGGAAGATATTTTTATAGGAAGATATGTATTTTCCTTTTCCATTATCATAGGATGTAATAAATGCGTTGTAACCATCTCCTTTTCTGAGTTTCTTCCAACCAAGAGGAGGGAGAAAAAGCAAAAGAGTTTATTTTACAATGTATTAGGGAGAGCGTACAGAGAAAATGTGGAGGTAGGAAGAGGAGATAAGAAAACATTTAAACATTCCCTCCACTTTACTTTAAATGATGGATCTCCAAGGCATTTTCAAGTTACAACCAAACAGCCTATTTCTTTCCGTTGGTGGAGAGCAGCTTCACACGAGAGTGAAGAACCACTCCAGATGTGAGATTAGATCCTCAGGAGAGAAATATCATGTACATATTTCCATGTTTCTTTGCTCTAATATTGGCCTAAGGAGAATGGGAAAGTCTAACTTTCAAGCATACTTCTATTTTAATGCTCTGGAGATTCATAGAAATAAATTGATTAATCCTTATTAATTTGTACTTGTTTGATATAATTAGATGTTTTTCAAAGGTGCATATTAGGCTAAGGAAAGATGGGCTGCTCAAAAAAGAAACCAAAATAACTTCTGCTTGTTCATTTTGACAAATTTTCACAACTGAGGAAAGCTGGGTCATCTTTTGGATTCATGTAAAAATGCGGAATTGTGTAGAAAAAGTATTCCCAGCACGCAGCAAAATACACAGTCTCTTCTCGGTGGAGTATTTATGTTCTCTGTATGCCCAGTTTTAAAATGTTTATTTCAGAGCAGTTTGGCACAGTTTCTATACTCTATAGGGAAGGAGACTGTAACTTGATTTGAAAAATGTCACTCATATTTATGAGCTGGAAAGTACATTTGGCAGGAGAAGACTGGATATAAGGAAGTAACTGTGTTTTTAATTCCTAGGCAGCACTGTGAAAGATATCCCTGTGAACACGGGTCCCCAGCTGAGCCCAACTGACCTTAAAATATCAGCGGTGACCTCTAAGAGCATGCACTTGACCTGGAGTCCTCCTCTGAGACCACCAAAGAAATATCGGATTGTGTATAATCCATCTAAGGGCGGTATCCCCAAAGAGGTGAGAGACCTTTCTCCGGACATTTGAGACTGCCATATCTTCCAGATGGTGGCTGGGAATTTAAGTAGACCTGAGCAGACAAACAGACGAGAGTAGAGGTACAGTTCTTGTGGGACATCAGCTAAAGCCAGAGATGAAATTAAATACACAATTAGTGTAAATGTGATCAGCTGATAGGATGACAAGACAGAAGAGGAAATGGAATAAATATCATCTTTCTAGAAATACTGCAAGCCATGCCCATGCCATTTTTTCTCTTATGCAGTGTTATCCCCTCCCTCAAGCACCTGTTTTGTCTCGAAGAGGACAGGCAGGTACACAGAGCAGTCCAAGGATGCTCATCTGGGGTGCATATGACTTAGAAAAGCAAATCCAAATTGTTGATGGGCTTTCGTTAATTTCAGCGTGAGGACGATTAGAGTCTTGTGCTTGGTGTTTGCACAGATCCCAGCCTTAGAGGACAGGAATGCTTATTGCCTTTTACCTCGCTATTTTGGGGAGGTACTAGCTGGCGCAAAATTCAGAGGACAAATGGACTTCACGTTTCTGGTCACAGATCTGCCACAAAGAAGCCACGCTTGCTAGGGAAGGCCAGTTCAGCCGTTCCTTCGCTAAAGAGCAGCTAGCACCTCCCTGTCTTGACAGCCCTCCTTTGTGCTTTCAGGTGGTTTTAGATGGAGCAGTCTCCTCTTTGCAGCTTTCCAATTTGACCTCGCACACGGAGTATCTGGTGTCGGTGTTTCCTATTTACGACACAGTGGTTGGGGATGGGCTGAGAGGCGTCACCTCCACATGTAGGTCGTGAGTAGACAGAATTTTGCTGATGCATGGTTATGATGAGTGAACAAAGCTCTTTCTTTGCGACCATCTCAGACTGGAGCCTGGCATTGTATTTTCCCCCCTCCCTCAAGGTCAGTCTGTCTATGGAGTTGTTCAGGACTTGACCAGACAAGACCCTGAGCAACCTGCTCTAATTTGGCCCTGCTTTGAGCAACAGGGTCTTTGACCTCCAAGGGTCTGTTCCCACCTCTGTCATTCTGCAAAGGAGACCGCTGTGTTGAGCTCCCTTTGACACGGCAGTAACACGCCATGCTAGAAATACCTTGCAACCACTCGCTGCTTTTTGATCCTTGGGCTCCAAATGAATTAAACCTATTCTCTGTGAAGTGGCAGCTCCACTGGGTTAGATGTGGGGTAGATGTCCACCAGCTCGCAGTAGCTGTTGCAAAGCCAGCTCTCCTCTGGGTTTTGAGCTGCCGCACCCCTCATACACTGAAGATATCTTTCTGCCTTGTTTTTCCCTCCAGTGCCTTTGTCTTCCCCTCGCTCCCTGCGCGTCTCTGAGCTGAGCCACAACAGCATGAGGCTGAGCTGGAAGGCGGCCCAGGGAGCCACGCAGTACCTGGTGCTCTGCTCCGCAGCCCCCGACGGAGCAGAGGACTATACAACAGAGGTAGAGTTCATGAGAATAATGATAATATCATTTTTTCTCTGTCTGGGCTGAGTTTAGTTCTGGCTCTAACCTTTGTGAACCAGTATCATGTGTTTTAAAAAAAAAAAAAAGGTGTCAGCATCGTTGCCAGCAACATCTTTCATGCAAGATTTTTTTTTTTTTTTTTAATGCTGTATCTCAGAGTGATTTGTAACTGTGAGGATTTCACGTGGGAAATTAAGGCACGGGGAGAGAACTGACTGCCTCACGGGGCCCTGGAAACCCAGGCACCGAACTCACATCTTTGCAGCCCCAAGTGTAATTGCTGTATCCTTGAGGCATAAATGTCTTTTCTAAGTTTATCTTAAAATGTTAATTGAAAATTTGTTAGGGCGCTTTTTGCTGAACTCTAAAAACAGATCTACAACACTGCGTAATGATAAACCAGTGCTCGATAAATGGAAAATCCTTAGACACCCAAGAACCCTTTTTCTTGTGTGCATTTTAATGAGTTATATCTGGAGTACCTGTAGAATGAGGATATGAATTTAAAAAAGAAGAAAAAAAGAAAGGGGCGGGGGAACATGTATTGCCTCTGACTCAGATTCCCCCCCCCGAATGCACAGCAATAGGAGCAATTGCAGGATGGGGTTCAAAACAGAGCAATTTATGCTTATACTCTGCTTTCAGTGCTTAATTGTGGGGTTTTTTTTTAAGATTCAGAACATTTGAAGAGAGATCAATATTTAAAATTTTATTTTAACACATTAGAGCATTTCTGCAGTTTCCTGACCCACTCGCCGTAAGGGTGCAGTGCCCTAAGGCTACGGGATGTCTGCAAAACCAGCATGAAAATGTTCCCAGCCTTTTATAAATCTGTGCTGCGTTGTGTGCAGGCTCCTGCAAGTCTCCGGGGTGCGCTTCTGCAGCGAGCAGAGAGCTGTGGCCGTGCTGTGTTAGCGGCAGGTGGCAGCAACCCGGCTGCCGTGGGTCTGCTCGCAGCAGGCGGCGCTTCTGCAAGAGCTTTCCATGTGTCTGAGCAAAGTGGGGTCACATCTCTCAGATGCCCCCTGATCCACCCCAGCGTCTCTGTATAAGGGTCTTACACCTCTGGAGACCGGGGTAGGAGAAGGTGATGTGTAACCCCCAACATGCTTGGTGTCCCTTGGGAGGAGAGGCAGAGCACTGACCACTGGAGACCACCTACCCAACTGGTGAAGTTCCAAGGTGAAGAATTGCCCTCAGTGTAACCAGAGGGACCTTGACCTCTATCTCTGTAAGGTCTTGCTCTGTTGAGGACATTGGTGGGTACCTCACAACTGAAGGGTACCCCAAAACGTCTCTCTGTTGACAGGTGAAGGTGGCCCAGCCTGAGGTCCTGCTGGACGGGCTGTCGCCCAGCACGGAGTACTCGGTCGCCGTGTACGCGATGTATGGAGAAGATGCCAGTGATCCAGCCAGCATCCAGGAAACCACCCGTAAGTGCTTCTGCTGCTTACTGAGTTGTTATTAAACACTTAAGGCAGGAGAGACATGTTAAATGAGGTGCTTCCCATATTGTGCGTGTGGCTTGTAAACACGCTGCCTCTTCCCTGCCTGATCTTAAGTGAATATTGGTCCCTGAGGGGTTTTCTAATTACATGGTGAGCTGTGAAAAAAGGAGTGATTTTCCCCTGGTAAGAAAACTCCTGAAAGAGCTGTTCCCTGAGGTCTTTGTTGTTTGGGAAGAAAAAGGGATTTTTTTGGCTGTTTTTTCACCTAAAGTGCAGGTAGTCTTTCATAATGTCCCACAGACATGTGTGGTAGTGACAATAAAAAGAATATTTTCCCTCATGGTGAATGAATGTTTTAGTTCAAGGCAGGGTCATTTTCGAGTGCCAGGAGGCTACCGGTAGCATTGCCTTCGTGCAGCCTGTGAAACCCGTGAGTGCCGTCACTAACTGTTGTTGCAGTGGCCTTGAGTCCTCCTAGATACCTGAGCTTCTCTGAGCTCAGCCACGCGTCTGTCCGAGTCAGCTGGGAGGCTGCGTCTCCGGCCGTGAAAGCTCACCGCGTCGCCTATGTTTCTAGCAGAGGGAGCAACCCCGGGGAGGTGAGTCCTCAAGGGGTCGGTGGCAGGAAAAGAAACTTGGGAGGTCAGATACTGCCCTGTTCTCCTTCAGCTGCGTGGTTCAGGGAGGGCTTACGGGCACTTTGCATGCTGTTGCCACCCATGAGCTAACCCCTCTCCTAATGTCCTCATGCTCCTCTAATACTCATACAACTCCTCCACTGCAGGTAGAGGTTCCTGGCACTGCAACATCCACTGTCCTGAGACCTTTATCCTCCCTCACCCAATACTTTATCAGTGTCCGATCTACATATGATGAAGGGGACTCATTTCCAATTACCGGCAATGTCACCACCTGTAAGTAGGGGAAGGAAATGCTTTTGGTCCCGGCAACAGGTGACAAAACTGGCTTGTGTGTGTCTGAACTGGGGTATTTTGAAGACTGGCCCCAACAGCTCGTGTCCAAAATCCTTGCACAAACCCCAGATGACTGTTGTTGTTTGTGTGTGGAATACATCCAACTGCCTTGTGCTTAAAATGAGTAGGAAGGATTAAAGGAAAAAAGCAAATGAGGAAAAAAGCATGATGTACCGCTAACCTCTGTGTCCTTGAGACCCCTCCTGGCCTTCTCCCCTTTCCAATACTGACGTGACACGTGTCCTCTCCACAAATGAGATAATCTTCCTTAATTAGGGTTTTAAAAACTGTTTGCCCCTCTCTGTCCTGATGGCGGCTGTCATATGGGTCTGAAGAAGTGGAAGACAGGCCCGTCTCAGACAGCCGCCTGGTTGATGTTTTGCTCCCCGACCATCTGCTCCCCACCTTGGCTCTGACAAGGCGCTGCCAGTGCCTGCGCTTCAGCTGGTTTTCCTTCTGCATCCCTCAGTAAAGGTCCCCCCGCCGCAGGCGCTGAAGGTTACCGAGCTCTCCGGGAACAGCCTCCGACTGCAGTGGGAAGCTGTGGCTGCCTCTGATGTGGTTGTCTATCAGATCAAATGGAGCACAGTTGGTGGAGAGAAGCCTCAGGAGGTAGGGGCCCGTGCACAGCTCTGGCAGGGCTGGGTTGGCTTTGTGCCTGCTTGATGGCTCTGAACTCACCTGCGAGAGTGGCATAGGGACGTGCAAAGCTATTCAGGTTAATATACTCAAGAAATCTAACAGTTCAGCACCCAGCTGAAGGAGCCTATGGAATAAGACAGACCCTGTCCTGGGTCTGGCTCTGTTCAACGGAGCTGACACCTTGAGGGCTGGGAGGGACAGGGGGACAGCAGGGCTAGAGTCCTACAGGCTCTGGGAAGATTGCAGAAGTGTTCTGGAAAATCTCAAGGATGACATTCAATAGGGACAAGTAGAAAGTATTAAGCTTAGGCAGGAATAATTAACTACAGGTGTACAGGATGTAGAACAAAGAGCTAAGAAGCAATTCAGTAGAAAAAGATCTGGGGCTGCAGAGAATCACCAGCCCACAATGTCAAGTTGTTGTGGAAAAGACAAAGATAATACTCGAGTATTTATAGCTAGGGGTATCACCTCTAAGACAGGTGAAGCAACTTTTGCTTTCCTCAGTGCTAGTAAACACCGACTACTTTTTGGGATGCTGCAAGGTACTCCAAGAAGGATGAGGTCCAACTGAGGAGCACACAGAGGAGAATGACCAGAGACAGAGCTGGTGCAGGAGGGGCAGGGATGGACCGGGTGACCCCTTCCACCTCAAGTCCCCATTTTCAATGAGTGCAAACAGCAGTTGAAGTGGGTTGAATATACAGGTCTCTCATACAAGGCTTCACATTTGGGCTGGAAAAGGAGCATATCGGGGCTTCTGTCCCCAGCACACCTAAAAGCTGGAAACAGAGCGAAAGGGTTTCATGTTCAGGGAGGGTTGACTGCCTTGCGTCAGGGCATTGTGATTCTGAAGTAGCTGTTAAATACAACTTGGCAGCAATACATGGGCATCTACTCTGCATTAATCAGGGCTGGAAATTCGCCTTTGCTTAGATGTCTGCAACTCACAGCTGCCGATTTTGTCCCCAAAGCCCAGTGCTAACTCATTTGTGCCTACGGGCAATCTGTGAGACAGACACTTGGATGGCATGAACCAGCTTGGGGGGATGCCCGGGAACTCGACTGACTCATTTCTTCCCCTCTCGCAGCTCTCCATCGCTGGAAATGTGGCAACTGCTGTCCTGCCAGGCTTGCAGAAGAACACCGACTATAAAATATCCATCTGGGCCTATTACAAAGATGGTGCTCGAAGTGACACGGTTTCTGTTCAGCACAGGACCAGTAAGTGATCCTTGCTCGGTATCCATAGCCTAGGGATAACAAACAGGGCACGGGATGCCTCAGAACCCATCACAGACCAGCAGCTCAGATCTGGTCATCTCCAGCTCTGAACCCCCAAACCTGAATGTCTGAAAGTGGCTAGAGATATTTACCTTTCCATCTTAAAGTGTTCTGAATTCGTCCTGAGAAAAATAGGCTGGGCAAACGCGAGCAGGCTGCTGCCCTCACAGTGTGTTTCATGTAGAATACATTGCTTCCCTCCCCCCCGGCTTCTGCAGAGTTATCGAGCCAAATGAATTGGCTTTTGGTAGGGTGTTCATCTGCACGTGCTGCCTAATGAGTGTTTCCTGTTAGTAAAATATTGTCTGTTGAGGAGGGTGAGGATTTCGTCAGCTACGTCACTGCTGAGCTGTGCTTCATCTGAGGGCGCTTACAAAAACGAGAGCGAATCCTGCGGGCAGACTCTGCCTGGAAGCATTATCTGAATCTCTCTTTGTACAGGCAGGAGATGAGGTTAAAAAGTGTCACTCCCAGAGGTCCTCTTAATTAATATTGCTCGTGTAATGGCTTTGTTGGCAGTGAACAGAATACAATTCATTCAACTGCAGCAGTCCTCTCCTCCTCCATCTCTCAGCTCTCAACCTCCTTTGCAGAATGAACTCGTTTGGGCTGCTGTCAAGGTGATGAAGCTCAGAGGAACTGACAATCTTGGAACAAGAAGTTCAGATTTTATTAATAATGAATAGTAATAACACTTGTTTATAGAAAGCTACCTCAGGCAAACATCAAGAAGCTGCATACTGACAAGAAAAAAATAATGGATGAAAGCATCCTACAGGTATATAATTATAAAGGGATAATTAGAGCTGCTTAGAGGCTTTGGAAAATGAATGGCTACATTTTAAGCCATGAATTACAAAATGTCTGAGGAGCTCCCTCAGCCACTGCGAATGGCATGTAATGGTCCCTTCTAGCCATACTAGAACAAGCTGGTCCTTGCTGGTGTTGGCACCCTGGTGGGACATGGAAGGCAATTGGACTTCTGCTTGTCAGCTGCTGTCCTTGTGCAGGAACAAGGATGCTTTAGGTATGTCAGACTTCGCTGTGCTGCAGGAAGAAAGCGCTCAAAGAAATCGGGTGTGCAGCTGGGCAGGCAAACTAGAGTCTCAGTGCCTGGGAGCGGCTGGTCAGTTTGCCTGAGGAGTCAGGATGGTGCCACAGACTTCTCAGGGCCAGCATTTGCATGTGCAATCAATGTCTTTGATGGCGATTCTTTCTTTTTAATGTTTAAAGTAAGGGGTGCCCACAGGGCAGAAGTGGCACAGGGGAAGGGATGGATGATGGAGGCAGTGATGGTCTTGGCCACTTCAGAGGAAACTTGGGGATCCCAGCAAATTGAATAAGGCTTGTGCAATGGATATATGGGAAGGCGTGGCATCAGGCAGGACTCTGGGAAATTCTGGGCTATGGTTATACTTCAAACTATCTCAAGCAAAAGCTACCATCTTGTACTGTGCAAGTACAAGTGGATAGGGTGTCTAACGGGGTCAATCTACATGTCAGAGCTGGTGACGGGCAGTTCATTCAGCTAGAGCATGACAATCTCTTATGTTATCTGGAAACCCCCAAACCCTTGGTTTGATTTTTATGAGCCCTCTCCACCCTAACTTTCATCATAAAATGAAATTCTTGGGGCTGAAACACCAGCAAAAGGTACCTAGTTCTCCTCAGGACGGCAGACTTTGGGTTGCAACCGGGTGAGCAGCAGTCATTGGGCTGTGCTGTAGAAAAACAAAAGAACGTATTAGAGGAGGTTGAGAAACCACTCTTCCTTTCATCATTGCTTTTCTTTTTTCCTTTCTTGGCAGCATCCCCTTGTATAGGAATAGCTCATGTCATGAAGTTTCTCTTAAAAATGTCTTGGTAGAATTTGCAAGAAACACTGACTTTTAAGGGCAGTGGCTGAAGTGAAACTCAGCAAGAAGCACAGGTAACACAAGCTTCTCTCCCCATCCTTCATCCTCCCCGGAATACTTTCTTCTTTGAAGGTTAAGGGAAAAAATGCCAGGTCAGAGTGATGCTGTTTGCACGCTGGTTTTGTGAAATGGAACCACGTTCCTCCCCTGGGGGTGAGGTGAGAACAGCAAGTTCATCTTATTCAGGACCACTAAACCCTCTTGCCCTACCTGAAACACACATTTCAAGGCCAAGGGACCCTGCAGACACCAGTCCCTCACAGACAATAGGTCATCAGAAACATCATCCTCTTTTATAAAAACCAAAACCATTCATCACTGTGATGTGTTATCTGGTAGCCTTGAAATGAGGTTTCTCTTCCTCTTGGCAGGCAGAAAATTTGTTTCAAAGTTATGGCTTGATATTTATCCTCAACATGTGTATGAATTCAACTTAAAATGGCTGAATAGCTTTAGCTGGAAAAGGAACAAAATTTGGAGAGAGTGATATGGAGCAAGTCCCTTCTTACCTTCTTCTCTAGCTCAGGACTAGAGAGAGAGAGGGTGAGAGAGAGAGTAAAAATTACTTCTGGAGTTAAGATGTGTACCTGGAAAATCTCAGGTCCTCAGTCTTTTAAAAAAAATTATAATTATTTATTTGTACATTTAACTGTTTACATGGATTGAGATCATTGCAACATAAATAATTGAGATGATACCTTCATTTCATCCCCACCACCAGCACCAGGAGGTCTGGGCATCCTCCTTAGGAGGAGGGACCCCTCCTGGCCACTGTGCTCATGGGAGGGTTCGCTCTCCTCCCACCAGTCCAGTATCTCTCTGCCATCACCTCACTTCTGTATGAGCCTGAAACCCAAGCAAAAACCTGGTGCCAAAGGGAGTGCTTTAGTTGTGCCAAAATGCATGGAGCAGGTGGAATTTTTTTTCGATTCTTAATCCTGACTAGGGAAAGAAAGAAAAAGTTTAGCACTATTTTTCAGTACCCCAGTTAAGCAAACCTCTCTCTGCAGACTTACCAAGAGGTGGAGCAGGAACAAAAGCACGCTGATGTATTTCCCAGGGATAACAGAACCGTTACGTTGTGCTTATCCACAGTTCTGATGTTTCTTCTTGTCTCTCTGTTGTATTTAGGCTGAAGTCTCCTTTGGGGTAGGAGTTCTCCTTTCAGTACTTTAGTGTAATTGTCAAGTGTAACAGAGTCTTTAACCTTGACCAAAGGCTCTACACAGCCATCATTTGTCATATTAATAAACAGCCTCAGTGGTACTTCAAACAGATACAAACCTTTCACGCAAGCTAGTGGGAGTGCAGAAGATGCTCTTTGGGAGAGGAAGCTGCTGGGACATGGAGGTGCTGCTGAGCAGTGATCCTTGGATCCTTGGAAGGTGCTGGAAGGTGTGGCTTTTGGTCCTGCTGAGAAGCAGACAGGGACCTCTCTTTTGGGCTGAGGGGAAGTTCTTTCATCCAGGCTGAGGAAAAGGAGCTTGAACAAAATGAAACATTCACCTGTTAGTTCTGGAGAACAAGGATATCGGGGTCTGTCTCTGCCATGGTGTTTCAGGATCGAGGCCCTGAGGCAGCGGTGATGTGAAGGAGCATGGGAGGACATGTTGGCAGTCCTTGGTGACACAGGGACTCTCCCCACAGCTAAAGGGCTGTGACATGACTCAGGAACCTGCATGCAAGGGCAGCACTTTAAGGTCTATTGTATATGTAATGGAATTTCAGCAGTGTAGCCAGTTTTTCAAGCTGTCAGTTGAATTTTGCTGTCACCATCCTTGCCCAGCTTAGCTCTGATCCTACCCAGAAATTTAAAGTGAAGTTGCATTGTGTCCCAGGCTTACATGTTAAGCCACCATATCCTGCTGTTTTTCTGAATCTCAATTGTTTGCTAACATGGGCTTTCCCAGGCAGTGGGACAAATGGACCATGCTGCAATAGGACAGCCCACGTAGTGTGTTGACTCTGAAAGAAGCCCTTTAGCTTAGGTAAGATGAGACAAAAATTAGTAAATATGGATTCAGGAACATCTTCTTCACGAATTTGGCAGTGTTACCCCTCCCCATACTCCCCATCTGCTCAGAAAGCGTCTCTTGGAAGTTTCTGCCACCGGGGCAGAGCATGCGAGTGTGTCTCATCCTCTTCCATGTGAAGAATGAGAGCAGTTTGAATGGGAACTGCTCCTGAAGCTGGGCTGAGCCACCCTGGCTGTCTCTGCACTGAAGTGGATTGCAAGGTGCTTACTTGCCCCATTCCTCTCGCTAAGCTGTGCCAGAAGCATCTCCAGCCTAGGGCTGATAAGTGTCTTCAAGTTCTTTATCCAGATCCTCAATGAGCTCTTCCTACCAGAGCATACATTGGAAATAAAAGGGATTGAAATGTGGGGAAGAAGCTTCAACTCATGGCAGCGAGGGAGAAAACATGACCTATATAATCATCGCAGATGAATATTTTGATGGAGCAGACTCCAGGGTTTTACTCTTATTTGAAAATGTGCCTGTGATGCTGGTTAGACCCAAGAGCAAGCAGCCTGGGATTCCTCCTGTGGAGGAGCAGAGGTTCAAGAGGTAATCGAAGGCACAGATGGTGTCCCCTGTGTCAGAGATGCTTCTTTCCTCCTGGGCAGCTGTGGGAGGTGACCTTTCCCCCGGCTGTCAGATCGATGCCGTCAAATTCTGACGGGCCTGGGGGCTTTCCAGAATAAACCCAACTCAGAAGACTTTCCCTAACTTTCCCTTTGTTCACTTAAACAGAGTCTTCACTTACCTCAGCTGAAGGAAATAGCCACTGCAGCAATGCAGACGTATAGCACAGCACTAATAATAGTGCTGCTGAAGTGACTTTATCTCCCACACTTGTTTTCTTCTCCGCTTTACCTTGCGGTGAAGCACGGCAACAGCCTCCAGCCTGATTCAGCTGCCAGCAAACTTGGTTCAGCTTCGGTAAAAGTAAGCTCATTTTATACAGAAAAGGGAAGGAGGATCAATGAAGATGCAAATGATCTTCATTCAACCTGTGCTCTAAGGTCACCCCAGACTGTGCTGGGTGGGCAGAAGAGCCTTACAGGTAAAATTGCAGAATAGAAATCTCGGAGCTCGGGTGTGTGTCCTTGACTGTCTTTAGGGCTCACCCAGAACTTTTAGTCTCTTCTGAATAAAATGCTTCCTTTTCTCTGTCCAAGACTTCTGTGCCTTCACACCACCATCGGTTCAAGGCCAGACACACGCATTTATGCAGAGCAAGAAGCTGGTTGGAAACAAGCTCCAGGAGTAGAAGATCCCACGCTCTCGAGCCCCTTGTTTGAACAGCAGATGGGTTTAGCCCACTCTGCCTTTCTCTTACTAACTCTCAGCCCCTGCTCAGCAAAATCACTCCGGCATAACAGCTTCTGTGACCAGGTCCAGTTTGCTACGCAGCAGGACCCCAGGGAAAGAAATTCATTTACATAATTAAAAATTACTCGGCTTTGGTCTCTGGCAAACTCTCTTGTGGCTGACCGCAGCTCAGCCCATCGCCTGTTTGGGATTCATCCATACATCGCAGTGCTGGATCCGAAAAGGGCTCAGGCACTGCACGTGCTCCCCTCCTCGAGGCTGTGGGTGTCGGTGTGAGAAGCACTAGACAAAACTGTTGTGTGCTGGCTGCTTCAGGGTTTTTTAGAATAGTTTTAAAACAGAAAGAAAAAGATGGAAAGTATTAGAAATTGTGACGGATTAGCTTTGAAGTGTGATCCAGGTTTAACCAGCAATCAAGGTGTTTCTCCAGTGTATCTCCAGATCGTTGATGAAATTCAATTGCAGTTTGGGTCTTTACAAAAGGTACCTTTTAGCGTTTGTCCATGATATATACAAAGGATCTCTTTTCCTTGTACTTCCAGGGCTCTTCCCTCCTTCCAAGATTTTTTTACAGGTCCTAGGATCTGAATTGTTGAACGCTTGAGTTGTACAGTGCTGTACATGGTCAATCCTCATCCCTCCACAATCTGTTTTCTCTCTTGCCCTGTCCCCAAGGTGACGAGTGCTGCTCTGTGCGTTGGTTAATGCTCTGAGCGTTGCTTCAGCAGAGCACTGAAGCATTCAGAAATGGGCTTGGAAGCAAGTGCTGCTGGCCCTGTTTATAGATGTTACTACCTGCCTTTTATGCCATTCACCTTTAATCCCTGCCACAGATTCCCGGAGCCCACCCACCAACCTCTTCATCGACTCCGAGACCCCCACCAGCCTCCAGGTCCACTGGACCCCCCCCGATGGCCGCATACAACACTACAAAATCACCTACAACCCTGTTTCTGATGCTGGTGCTCAGCAAACAGTAAGTCTCCAGCTCCCTTGTAGGTGACAGGCCCTGGACCAGAGGGACATGGGGACAATTGCATGCCCAGGGGAACTCTGCTCAATCCAGTAGGGCTTACCATAAGGATAGTTCGCAGGACTATGAAAACAAATCTCTTCCTCTGACTTGCTGGGTGTTGCTTTGTGAAGAGGACCTCCAGGCTTCTTTGCGATTAGGATATTTTTGTCCGTCAAAGCTGCTAACGATGCAGCTTTCTCCCCTCCCTGAACTGGAGTGAGGAATTGTCAGAGGCAGAGGGGCTGAGGATAAACCTACTGCCCCTCTGACTTAGGGAGGTTAAACATTAACCTTTTAAAACCCAGGTTCTCTATGCAAACCCAGGCTGGTTTCCATCTTATAAGGCACTTCTGACCCATTTGCATGGGGAATACTGGGTTCTTTACGTAGCGGAATATTCTTCCCTTGGACATGGCTGGTCTGATGGCAATGCATAGCCAGGCTTCCTCAGCTTGCTTTCACCATCGCCTGAACTATGCAGGGATGATGCCCTGAGCCCCTCTGTCCCGGGACTTGCCACTAGAACCCCTCCATGTAACTGGGGTGTGAGTAAGAGCTATAACAGGAAGCCTGCCCAAATGTTGGGCTCTTTTTCCACCCCACTGTAGATCATGGCTTCTGGCAAAAGCAGCAGCGTGACCCTGCAGTCACTGCTGCCTGATCGAGCCTACAAGGTGGTCGTTTCTGCCATCCACTACACGGGAGAGAGCGAGACCACATCCACAACGGGACGGACGGGTAAGTGTATCGGTCAGAAGGTGCATGTTCTTCATGACCTTCTGTCCATCAGTCTTGAAACAATCTCTGTTGGGGCAGCAACATCCTCACTCACACTGTGGCCAAGGCCAGGGTTTTGCTCATCAGGGCAGATGACTAGCCTTGAGAAAGGAAAATTCTGCCTCAACTTCTGCACTCCTGTCCATGATCTGCAATTCCAGGATGACGGGAAAGGGCTGGTGACCACCTGGGTCTTGAGCCAGGCATTGTCATCCTGAATACCAGAGCTCACGTGTGCATTGCTTTCTCTTTCAGCTCCTGTGTTGTCTAAATTCCCTTCAATACGAGGATTCTTTCCAGCTAAAACCGAAGGTAAATCAGCTCCTATGAAGTCTTGCTTTGAGCTGGGTTTTTTTTCGGTAACAAATAGTACAGCGTGGACTCTGCGGGGCAGGCAGGAGTGGGAATGTCATTTCTTGACAGATGCCTCTGGCAACCGTCCAAGGACAACCAGAAACCACATAACTTCGTAAAATCCAAGAGACTGATAGGGGTTTTAGAAGATTTCGGCATAATTTGACCAAAATGGAGCAAATGGAACGACTACATGTTTTAAATTAAAGTTCCCTGTAAAGTCCCTTATTAAATTTAATGAGCATATGTTCTCATATGCTGATATAAAACAAACTATGAAATGGATTAGCGAGAAATGTTGAATTAGCGGGACATAAAAAGTTGTTAAGAAGCAAATATTAGAATACAGATATTGTGGCAGTAATGCCTTCCCCTGTCTAGTGAAATTATTCTAAACAAAATTTCAGTTTCAAAATGCGTTGGGGGAAGCCGCAAAGGAGAAATGAAGCAGATTAGATGGGAAAATTTTAGTTCATACTCGACAAAGAACATATGGGACTAAGTTTTCAAGTGGCTTATTGAGGAAATCCACAGGTGTTTGGACCACAGTGGAAAAGTCCTGTGCGCTTGCAAGTAGAAAATAATCCTCCTGTAAGGTTGATGAGTCACCTTGTAGAATTTAATATAGCTGTTTGGCTATGACAGCTGAAAAGACAATAGGAGAAATATTAAATTCTGTATGTTTTATAAAGTAACTTTGTTTAAGAAATAGAGAGGATATGTAATAATGCTGGGAAAGCTGTTGGATGTGCAGTAAAAGACTCAAATATTGGTATGTAACAGAATTATAGAGAGAAATGGTCTGACCTTGCAGGAGCGAATGTTTTATTGTATTATGAATAACCGCATTTGGCTGGGACTTGGGGAGAAAAACAAAAAACAAAGAGAACAACAAGATCCTTCCCCCCAACTCTGGTATGCTTTGTCTAAGCTGAGCACTGCCGGATCAAAGAGCTATGAGCAATCCAAGTGCCTTCAGCTGGGGAAGGAGGCGAGAATTGCCAGGGACGTCAGTGAGAGGGACACTGGGGACTGGGCAAGGCTCAGAAGGAGCTCCCTGACTCCCAAGCAAGAAAATCAGATACCTGGTAAAAGGGCAAGTTTATAGCCTGTTTATATGACTTTGAGGGGATGTCTTTTTTTTTTTTTTTTTTTTTTCTTCTTCATCATGCTTCAGTTCTGAGCGATGCTTCACATTTGCAAAGCTGGTTGGTTTCTGGAAGGGGAAGGGAAAGAGCCGCGTATATCTTGTAGACATAAGTCAGATCATCTTGGATGCAGGACATTGCTGCACAACCAGGGGCTGGTCAAGCTCAAAGAGACAGTTTTGAGGCTCGAGTTTCGGTAGCTGATTTCTTACCTGATTTCCATAGATGCCTTCATTAGTTTTATACCCAATGCTAGAGGACTTACGGTATGTACATGTAAAACTATGCATTACGTTGAATAATGGAGGTCATGGCAACTTGTAAGTCTTTTGTGCTCTGACTCTTGGCTTCAGCAGTCCCATGGCCACCAAGGTCATAGGTTTGGGTGCCCTTTCTTTCATGTGTGTCTTGATCATGAAGAATGTCATTGAAACTCCTATAGACTTAGGAATCTCAGGTGCCTCGGGGAGGGTAAGTCACCCCCTTTAAATGTTTTACACATTTGACAAAAGTTAGGTATGGAAAATTGGGGGCCCTGCTTTTCTGATGAGGTATGAAATGGCATTGATGCAAGAATAGCAACAGGGAGGCTGTAACAAAGCCTTGATATAATGATCTGCTAGATTCTATTATACCGCTGACCTAGAAAACCTTTTATGAAACAGCTCATCTTGTCAAGTGTCCTTGGTTTTCAGGGACATTTCTCATTTTGCGTCAAGCATTCCCTTTGTCCCAGCTCCATCTGGCATCCATCGCCTGGGATTTACATGGCAGCAGATAATTGAAAGAAGCATTCGTGTGCTGTTTTCTAAAACACCCCCTTACCTGAGGCTTTTAAATGGAGAGTGCTCATAACCATGGTGCCTCACATTCCAGCTTCGCCTTCCAGCCTTTTCTCCTCTGGTTTTGTCTCCTGTCCGGTGGCATATTAGAGGATTCACCAAGGGAATTTCTGAAAGGCAAACTGCAAAACTACATCAAAACTCTTTGTGTTTCCCTAAAGATTTCAAAAGCCAAAATCTAGGGCTGAGATACGCATTTTTGCTGTGCGTATGTTCCGTTTCAGGTACAAAATTTGGTGCTGCAGATATCTTTTGGTATTTTATAGCACCATTAAGGTGCACCTTGCAGTAAAAGCACTGTTTAAAAAAAAATAGTGTTTTGATGTCTGTTTTTAAAGAGAAACTTGCAGAACATGGTGCTCTCTTGTATTTCAAATTGTAAGGTGCCAGGTGAGTTAGTCAAAAGGAAGCAATCACGGCGATGTTTGATGATGAAAGACAGTATTTTTATTTTTGTGATGGGCAAGCCAAGGAACAACCTTTATGTTTGCATAAACATAAATTCTCTCCCTCTTTCCATATATATAAAAACAAGGTTAAAGGCCAGGCTTTGAATTAAGTTGTAGAATATTCTAAGTTTTGCTGTGTTTTTCCGTTGCTCTGCCTAGAAGAACTGTGTCCATTTTACTTCCATAATCCCCTACCGTCTTTTTTTCCCCTAATGCTTTTTCCCTTTTAATTTCTTCTCGCAGCCTGCCCCACCATCAGCTCCACCGAAGGCTCCGTACGAGGTACAGTAGCATATCGAGCCCCAGCGGTGCTGGGATGTGAGTGTGAAAACACCACCTGGTCTTGGCTTTTGAGAAAAGTGCAAGAGCTGAGCAGGGGCAGTGGGAAATGGTTTCCCTGTGCTGAGGGAGAAGGGAGAAGTCTGAGAACTGAAACAGGAAAATACCCTTTACCAGGTAGAAGAATATTCTGCGCTCACTGGATTGGCATGCCCCTGCTGTTCCACCAGCTCTCAGCTGTCAGTGCTTAATGCCGGGATTTTCACCGGCCTTAAGGAAGCTAGGCTTCAAACGGCTGTTGGATTTCAAGAGGATTTCAATTCCTAACTCATATAGGCTCCTTAAAAAAACTTAAGATCACCGAGAGCACCTTGGCATGCCTTAGAGGAGGTACGGATACCCAAGGAGCTCTCTGCAGCCAGGCTGTATGGACTTCGCTGGGGTAGCAAGTTCCCGTTTCTCCTCTCTATGCCGTAACCCCGTTCATGCTGTTGGAGTTGCTGAATGTAGTTGTTACTTTATAAGCAGAACTAATTGCTTTCCAAGTGATAACACTTACAGCTTTGTGATTTGGGTGAGGCTGAGAAGCTGGCCTCGGTTCTCAGCTCTGCTGTTACTCCGTGGGTGAGTGACTTCATCTCCGCTCCGCTCCCACCTCTCACCCTCGCAGCTCACGGGGATGTGCATGCCCGCCCGGGGGGGCTCTGGGTGCTCTTGCTCTGTCCGTGGATGCAGAAGCCAAAGCAGTCAAATCATAAAGCCACAGCAGATGCTGCCCTCTCCTCCTCCACCTTTACAAAGGTGGCAGGAGTAGACATTTCCTGAGCAGCTCGCTGAAACCATTACATGGCCGATTCACGGTATGATAATAATATGAGCAGATTACACTATGTTTATGATTATGACCCAAGCCTCATTTTCCGTCTTCACACTAGAATATTTTCCGCATGTTTTAAAGGAAGTTCCAGTGCCAGAAGCCCCATATCAGAGATAAATGGCTCTCAAGTAGGTCGTTTCCTTTGGCAAACTCCCTAGAACTGTTGGGGAAAAAAAAAAAAAGGCAGAAAAAAAAAAAGCTCCCTGGACCAACCCCCAGGAGAAATTAAAAACTCAAGCCAAGAAACTGCAGAAGATCGTAAACGGTGAAGGGGTGAGGGAATCCAGACTGAAAGGACGTGTTGTAATGAAGTTGTAGCCTTTCCGTTTGCTGAAGAACGAGCTATCTCCTTCATCCCAGCCTGCTGCAAACTCAGATAAACTAAAAAAAGAATTCCAATTGCAAGATCTTGTCTTACTGAACAGAAAACTGAAATGAGAAAATGACTGGGAGCTTTAATGATGAGCTGGGAGAGTGAGATGAAGCTGCACGAGCCAGGGAGGCGATGTCGGAGATGTCAGGGGAGAACCTCTGTGGACCACATAAGGCAGGTCACCCCTGGGTGTCTTGTGAATATAGAGAAAAATGGAAATGCTCATATTTTAAAGTTCTTTCCTAATTTTTCTAACTCTTACATATAAGGCATTTCAGAGCGGAAATAATTCTCTCTCCCTGCTAGCAATTACTGGACTGATTCCATGTCTTTTGAAGATAATGTTTCTGCATGTAGTTGAAAAGGAGAAATTGCTGGAGTAACTTCTTTCTCATTTGTTTTTCCTTCTGGAGATTTGAAAAGACAATTGTGAAAGTCTCCGTCTTTACTCTACTCTTCTCCAAGAGGAGAAGATTGCAGCAGATGCGTGCAGAGGGTACAGACACCAACTGTTTTCCTTGGCTGCCACTGGTGGAGTACACTTCAGGTTTCTAGTGAGGTGGCACAGCCCTGCCAATGCCCATGTTGCTATGGCATTTTCTCCTATTGCCGTGTTAGTTTGAGGCTAATTCTACCCTCTCTGCAATCACACTTTTTTTACCCTCTTTTCTAACCACTTATGTTTCTGTTTTTCTTTCTGTGTTCCAGGATTTGATATGATGGAAGCTTTTGGCTTGGTAGAGAAGGAATATGCCTCCATTAAAGGCGTAGCTATGGAGCCATTCGTATTCAGCGGTTCCCGTACCTTCACCCTCTTCAGAGACACTCAGCTCACCCAGAGGACCAGGTGGGAGCGGAGCCATGACCGGCGTCATCCTCGCCGTCGGTCTGATGCGTGCGCGTTAGCCATGCTCACAGCAAAGGAGGTCACCGATTCGCGGAGGAATGATGGGGCCCCACTGGCCACTTCAGAACGAAATGATAAAGATGATGAGATAAATCAAACCATAGGTAGACTGAAAAGATTGCCAGAGTATTTTTCCTTAATATATTGAAAAATTAACCCCTGACTTTCCCCAGGGTGGGAATGGAATATGTCACGCAGAAGTTAAGGGGATATAATAGGGTATTCATTACATTTTTTTGTGCAGACAAACGTTTTCACAGTGAGGTTTTTCCTTTTTGACAAAACTGCTTTTTCCAGCAGTGTTAGTTGCTATGATGGACATAAGGATCGTGTCATGTGTGGACACTGCACCAGTCCTTAGGCATTCCGTCCACAACCGCGTGCGCTTCAGTGATGGCAGTTTGAGGTCACATTTTCATCTTCCATCCCTTCTCCCAGCATCTGTGGTTTGGAGACAGATCTTTGCTTTAGAAAATACTTGCCTCATAGCTGCTGTCTGCAGCTGGGTCCTTATTGATGAGAGGGAATAGCCACTGACTCTGGGTTGTGACTTGACCCTGTTTCGTTCCGTGTGAGGCTTCTCTGCAGGGTCCCAAGCGGGCCAGGTGGCTCCCATGACCTCACTCTTTTTTTATGATTATAAATCAGGAACAATCTGATTCCTGACATTCAGCGCTACTTTGTTTAAAGCCTAATTACCAAGGCACTGGCTCAGTTTAATCTTAGTTAAAGAAGCAAAGCTTCTTAGAGTAAACAGAGTGGGGGAGTTTCAGAGAACTCTTTGGTTTAAATTCTCAGAAAATCATGGGCAAATCCCTTTGTTCAGCTGGTACATATGCCTTTCAAGGACATTACTCCTTCAGAAACAGAGAGAGAAACAAGAACTTGACATTACTTATGAATCAGTCCTGAAAAGATGCTTGATGAGTTGTGTATGTGCCCATGCAAATGGGTCCTGTTTCAGATTACGGATGCATTTCAGGCATAACCAATTTGACCTTCCCCGTTGCCTTCTCTCCTCTGGCCGCTGCTCCTGCCCCATGTGCTCTGGCGGGTTTGGCAGCGGCTGCGGAGGGAGCCGGCTGGTGCCAGCAGCGGTGACGGTCATCGCTGTGTGGTCGTGGGTTCCAGCCCTGAGCCCAAACTTTGCAGCTGGGACGTGGGGACCCAGAGGGACATTTCTGTGGGCTCTATGCTTATCCCTGAAGGACACTTACACTAATTCCTGCCAAGGCTTAAGTATTTACCCCATGCTACATGATGACCATCCCTCCTTCTTGAAGAGGAGACTTGGGAGAGCATTTTGGAGCCTGGCAGGGTTGTTTTGTAAGCTACCACTGGGCTCTATTTTGAAAAGCATTAAGGCTGCACTCGCTGTGTCTTGGCATTCCCCAAGGGGTCTCTGGCATTGATGGACTGACACTGACTGCTTCCCTTGGCACGAGGGGAAGGACCTTGAAAGCTCATCACTCAGCACAGGCTTCAACAGTCTGAGAATGATGCACAAGACAGGGTCCAGGCTCTCTCCCGGCGTATCATGCTTACCTCCCCTGGGTGAAGCTTTTCAGGCCACCCTGCCCAAGAAACACCATGGGTGAGCCCTGTCTGTAGGATGGTCCCTACTGGCTCTTGCTGCGTTAAGCCACTGATGGGTTCTCGGCTTGTCTTGTTGCAGCGATGTCCACCTCTTTGCCATCCCGCCCGAGCACACCATCAGCATCCTCCTGCGCCTCCTGCCCGAGACCCCCAAGGAGCCCTTCGCCGTGTGGCAAATCACAGACGAGGACTTCCAGCCCCTCCTTGGTGTTAACCTTGACCGTAAGGTTTCTTGTTGAATACATTAACTTCAGGTATTTGCATACATTTCTCCGAGCAGCAGAACTCATTTTGGTATTCACTTGGAAAGTTTTAATCTTTTCATGTTCTTGTTATACAGCGGCGGTTTTGGGGAAGCTTTGTTCTTGCTGCCAACCTTGCTTTTTAAATGTTTCCTAGTGCAATTAAAAGGCATATTTTTGTTTTTATTCTACTTGTGTCATATTCTTTATCTTTAAGATTTTCTTTTGCACTGTTTAGAAGTATTTCATTATAACATCTGAAGTCTTTCACCATATTTAAGCCTATTTGTTTACTATTGTTCAGTATGTGGGTGAAATCAATTTCTGTTTTAATTCTAAGCTGTTATTTGTCCTATTTTCCCTGTAGCCAGTAAGAAATCCTTGACCTATTTCAATCATGACTACAAGGCTGATTTACAGGAAGTCTCCTTTGACCAGCAGGAAGTGAAGAAGATATTCTATGGGAGCTTTCATAAGGTCCTTATCACGAGAGGGAGAAATGTGGCTCATGATCTCCCTCCAGTCTGAGAGTATAATGCCATCAATGTGTATTGTTCAAAGTGAGGAGTGATTATACAGATGCTTTGCATCCAGATTGCTAGGGAACTGGCAAACCTATTCGATATGCCGAAGTTCATGATTGTAAAGCATTCAGGTTCGTCCCATGTTCAAAACATGATTTCCACTTATTGTTTTATTTCCTTTCCCCTTAGAAATGCCAAATCTGGGGGGTTTTTAGGTCTTAATAATCAGGAAAAATTGAAAAATCAATTTTTTTTTTTTAATTTGGGATTTTGGTGACTATTTAATGCTGGAAGGGAGGGAAAAAAAATAAATCTAGCTTTGTGAGAAAGCCACCTTATTACTCACAACTGAGTTTTTTCAGCCATCTATGTCCTGAGAGAAAAGGTGTTCTGCCCAAATGAGCAACGAGCACTTTCTATCACTATCTGTAGGCAGTTTCATTATTCATCTAGTTCCGAAGACTGAATTATTTAATACTACAACTCCAGAAACGCTTCTCCCAGGGAGAAGTGAGGGGAACATCAGGGAAAAGTGCAGTGTTGCACAGCAGACACAACACATGCTGCAACTTATTCCTGAGCCCCCCTTGATCCATTTGCTCATTAAAACCACACCACTAGATAAGGCAGCAGTGTGGGAGTTGGGCAGAAGGCATTATTGTCTTTAAAAGACTCCTCCATCTCATCACGGAGCTCCAACCTGTCTCTTTCCACCTGCCGCTCAGGTGCACGTGGCCGTGAGCCACTTCAAGATTGCGCTCTATCTGGACTGTAAGAAAATTGCAGAGAAACCTATCAACACCGTGGGCAGCATCTCCACCGCTGGCTTCATCATGCTGGGAAAAGTGACCAGGACCAGAGGACCCAGGAGCGGGTCTGCATCGGTGAGTCCCCCGGGTTTGATTTCCCTGCCCTGCTGGAGAGTGGAGAGGCTTAAATTTGGAGCTGGCTGGGGTGGGCAGACGGAGAGGAGTGCCACCTCGCATCATTCTCTCTCCGAGAGATGCTGTGACGCATGACCGTGTCCTGATCCCGCTGATCTCTGCGATTTTAATGAGCTTTCCTGGCGCGGTGTTTCTCCCCCTCGCCTCCCACCTCTGTTTGAGGTCTGTGATCAGAGGCAGCTGCCTCAGCCTGTCCCCGAGGTGCCTTCAGCTGGCTGCATCGTCTGGGGACCGGGAAAGCACCGAGATGCTGAAGCAGATGGGAGGGTTTGGGAATTGTGTCCGCCAGGGAAGGTTGAGCACATCAGCTCCCACCGAGGGATATCGGGAGATGCCGGTGACTGAAGGCAGCAGGGCTGGCTGCGCCTCAGGCTCCAGCGTGTTTGGGCTTGCCTATCTGCATGCAAATGATAGCAAAATAATCTCCAGTTTAGAGGCTCTTTTTCAGCTGCTACTTGGAAAAAACCCCACCAACCCAAACACCGCCAGCCTGCGGGTATGTCCTTCCTGCATTGCTTTGCGCTGCGGAGAGCCCGCTCCCTGCGAGAGGAAAGAATAAGGGAAAGCGTGGGCTCGGTGTCCTGCCCTGTGACAGCCCAGTGCACCGTCCCAAGGGCTAAAACACCCGTGTGGGTGCCCTAAGGGCGACAACACCGGCATCGCCTGGCGGTCTGTTGCCAGAATTACTCCGCAAAACACAGTGTTATATCTGTGCAGGATAAGGGGCAAGTTCATCCCCCGCAATGTGCTAGTGGGACTGCAGAAAGTCATTCACGACTTATGTGAAGCTCTTACTCCGCGGCTCTGCTTTTAGATCTAGGAGTCCAGGGGAAAACAGCGCATCACTTGAGTTACCACTTCCCTTGCCTCAAAGCAGCGCCGTAAAATCAGTTTTTCCCGTATGCCTCCCCAACTGCAAAGAGAGAAGCAGAGGTCTGGGATATACCAGGGAAAAAGCAGTCATTGGAATCGCCTGTGAGACGTGGGGTATAACAAACCAGAGGACAGTGCGGTTCAAGCAATATGTACTTATTTCCTACATAAATTCTGTGGCAATTTGATGACAAGCCTGTGGCCAGCAAGGCAGGAATCTGTGCTTTCCTTGTCCCTCCCAAATTCTCCCTGCCAGCAGCTTAGTTAGACAGATCCAGCTGAGTAATGAGCAGCTTCGTGCTGTCCCTACTCCTGTTGCCTTTCAAGCCCAGCAAAGCTTCATGTCTTCCACGGCTCTGCTGCCCTTGAGAAGACAGAGCGTCTCATTACGGGTTATCGTGGAACCTTTTTTAATTTAAGATAACTTTAAATGCCGCTTGATCTCCAGGGCTCCTCTATATCCATACGCTGCATGTCACACTCCCCGGGCTGTGCAGCTTGCTCGTTGTTAAATGCATGGAGTGGAAGGAAAAAAAGATGAGAAATGGTGTCAAGGAATGAAAAAAAAATATCTCTGCCTCATTATTTCAGTTTGGCTTTGTGCCGTGTGTGCTCCTTTGTTAATCGGAATGGGAAGATGTGGAAGTTTTGAAGGATGTTGTGAGAGAGACAGGTTAGGGGTTCTTGGGAGGGGACCGCATCTGGCCTGGGAGATGCTGCTGCCACATCTGCTCTTATCTCCATGCCCCCAAAGGGGAGCAAAGCCAAGTTTGCTTTCACGTTTTGGTGATGCTGAAGCCCAATTACTTGAGAACCTGACCGTTGCTGCTAGACTGTGAGTAAATTGGACACTTGGCTTTTGCTGGTGTGAAGCTGCTCGTTGACTTGCTCAACAAGTCAACATGCGAGACCTGAGGGCTTGTAAAACACTCAATGGCCAGGGGTACTTTTCATGTTGTGGCTTTTTTGGGGAAAATTATAGTTGGGACTACATGGAGGAGTCCTGTCAAATCATCAATGAAAATTATTTTTAGCGCTTGAATGTCATGACCGCGTGTGCCAATGCTACTTCCTTGTCAAACTCTCTTTTTTCCACAGTTCCAGCTGCAGTCTCTGCAGATCGTGTGCAGCAGTGTAGGGGCAGAGGAAGACAGATGCTGTGATCTCCCTGCTCTGGTAAGACAAGAGGAACTGCTCTGCTAATTGACATGAGGCTGGGGGTGACGGAACAAGTCCATGGCACTGATGTGACACCGCAAATAATTTTGATAGACTCAAGAGGGAAAACGTGGGGTTTTTTTCCCTTTTCTCTTGGGAATAACATCTGTCTGTTCGTTAGTGAAGGGAACAAAACTGTGTTTGCTTCAAAAAGAATGAAAACTCCAAATCCGGGCGCAGTGTATATCCCTCCTGTCATGAACTCGTCTGTGACAGCAGCCCTGACAGTCCTACGGCTTTGCCGCCACCTTGGCCCTGAGTCATAACACCCCCCTGCTCTTCCTTTCACGTTCTCTTCTCAACACAGAAAGTTGCTTTGTGGGGTGTTTAAAAACTTAGCAAGGAGAAAATAACCTTCCAGTGTGTGTTATGCAAACTTCAGGCAGGGTTGGTTCATTTTTTTTTTTTGGCTAAACTTGTTATTTGACAGAAAAATAAAGCACTCAATTGCTCACAGAAATCTCAGTGGAGTAAAGAAAATTTCTGCTTTTTTCCAACTGAAAGACTGAATTTTGAAGCACTGAAAATGTTACCAGTGATCCATCCCGCTCTTGCTATGCAGCTGCTCATGCCACTTTGGATCGCTCTCGTTTCAGAGGGACGAGGAGACCTGCCCTACCTTAGCTCCTGCCTGCTCTTGTACTTCTGGCCGCCCGGGCTTGCCAGGACCTCCAGGGCCCCCTGTAAGTCCACCCTTCCATACAGGGTACTGCTCGTACCGGTGTTGCTTCGTGTTGTTTGGGCATGCCAGGCATCAGGATAACACTCCTGGGGCTCCACGAGGTTTTAGAATCATAGAATCGTTTAGGTTGGAAAAGGCCTTTAAGATCATCAAGTCCAACCATTAACCTAGTGCTACCAAGTCTGCCACTAAGCCATGTCCCTCAGCACCACGTCTACGCATCTTTTAAATACTTCCAGGAATGGTGACTCAACAACTTCCCTGGGCAGCCTGTTCCAATGCTTGGCAACCCTTTCTAGTGAAGAAATTTTTCTTAATACCCAATCTAAACCTCCCCTGGCACAACTTGAGGCTGTTTCCTTTCGCTCTATCTCCGGGAGCTTTGTTGTCCTCCTCGTGCCAGGGCAAGGCTGAGAGGTGTCCTTGAGGTTTCACATACTGATGAAATGGGGAGGTGGCGAGTTGGCAACGCAACAGCTGCATCTGGGAACAGGCTGAGCAGTTCCTGGTGCCAGGTTCATCCTCTTAGGAGAGGAGGATGGGTCATCCTTGGTGCCTGCAGAGATTTCATGGATCAGAGGCTCTGGAACTCTTTGCAAATGACAAAAAAAACACCACCACAGAACCTTCCTACCTGGTTTCTGTGTTAAGTGGGAGCCTTGTAACTGTCTGTGTGGGTGGGCAGTGTAAGGAGGAGGAGGAGACTGCAATTCTGTCTGTCCCCAAAGCTCTCTCTCTTTACAGTGAATGTGACCTGCAGGAAATGGGAGGGAAGTGATAACAGTCATTAAGTATGTAACATGCTCAGGGATAAAGGGCAAATGCAATATTTTGCCCTATCTACTATGGAGGCAGGAGAGTCACCATGGGCTTAAATTGTAGGAGGGAATATTCCAGTTAAACACTAGGAGCAGCTATCAGAAAGTTTGCATTTTGAAAGTTTGGGGAAAAAACATTTTATTTGCACAAGGCAGCCGAAACCTGACAACGTGTCCCGAGCACCCCTTTTCAACCACTCCAGGTGCTTTGCTCATGGAAAATATCCATTAAAGAACCATTGGCTTCCTTGCTCAAGTGAAAAGGTTTCAGATCACCCTTTGCATTACTGTGGTTTAACTGTGAATTCAGTTCCACGCTTTGCTAGGAACAGCGCCTCATTGCAGAGTAATTACGTGCTCATTCCGGTGGAAGTTTAATTACATAGCACACTCCACTATCACAGTTTGCTTCAGTATCTTAAGTGCATAATTGCCAGCTTGCATTGCCCTGTGGTTTAAACATCTCTGCAGTACAACTCTTTAAAGAGCGGGATTGTTTTAAGCATTAGGGAAAATACAGTTTTGACATATAACCTTATCCTCACACCACTAAACCCTTGGTAATTTGCTGCAGATACAAGAGCACTCGTTGCTATTTTTAAAACTCCAGTTCACAAGACTATGTCCCACCTTGTATTTATCACTGTCCTTAATGAATGTTTTTGACCAGATCCAGCTGACTTCTGAAATGAGCTTCTGGGTGCTTCTTTCCCAAAGCACCCTGCCTGTGCTTCTTAATTAAAATCCATTTTTCTTTTAGATTCAGGAATGGAAACTTTCAGATTAGGATGTCAAAAGTTCACACACTATTGGTTCATGCCAGAAGACTGGTTTCTTCTCTCCATCCAGCAGTTATGCAGGTGCAGAGTTAAGCCAGGTCTCCCCAGAGCTGGTTGTTGTCCCCAATCTCAGCGTGTCTGTTCTCTTGGGATGATATTGTAAAAACCGACATAGTCCCAAAGGCCTGTAGACGTGAGCACCTCTTCTTTTTCTTCTCAAGTGTGTTCCCATGTTCACGTGTGATGTTGTCTCAGCATGGATTTGCTGGGGGAGTTGGAGGGAAGAGGTTGAACAGGTTGGAAGTTCATCTCTCCCTTCTGGGGGTGAGTGCAGCCTGTCACGAAGAGGCTGTGCTTCCTCTCCTCTCCCTCTCCCCTTTCTCCTTTTTTCCACATTTGCTGGATGACTTGTTTAATTTTCTTCTTGTCTCCATTTGCTGTGAGCTCTCTGGGGCAGGAAACATCTTCCACTGTGCACAGCAGAGTGCACCAGCTTCTGTCCCCTAGGCTCCTGGTTACACTGCAATAAAGATCATGATATTCATAACAGTACTTTTGTGTCCTACTGGCAGGGCAGCCCTGGGAGGAGAGGACCGCAAGGGGAGCAGGGGGAGCCAGGACCCAAGGTGAGTCCTGATACTCAACACTACCACTGGCTTTGCTTTGGGCTGTGTCGGAGGCACGATGCAGAAGCGCAGACTCCTCGGTTAGCGCAGCTGGATGTGTTCATTCCTGGTCTGAGCTGGACTCCACTCCTTAGGTTGGGGACTGTCTCACTGCACCAAGCAGAGCCTGAAGGACCTTAAGGCCGATGCATTGAGGAGGATGGGATCACTTATTATTAATTAAATGCTCAGTTGGGCTTTGGAAATTGAGATGATAAGCCTGATTGCGCTGAATTAATGCAATGTATGTGGTCAGCAATGTTCTCTGAAAGCAGCCTTGCTGGAAAATGGTCAGTCTTTGTGCTGTGCTTGTTCTGGCTGCCAAGCCTTCCAACCCGGCAGATCGGTACTGCTCTGGGGAAGAGCAGCGTGAGGAGCGAAGAAGAGCGAGAACCGCACAAAGCCTTCAGGAGCAGTCCCAAGGGGAGTATAGGGAATGACTGGGTCCGAATCCCCAAACCCTGGTGACTGGAGCCAGGTGCCCTGGTGTTCTCTGCTCCCCTGATCAACACAGGGCAGAGCCAGCCCAGCCCATTGATCCCCTTCTTTGGGATAACATCTGGGGAAGCAGCATGGTTACAGGGGAAAGATTTTGAGGAAGGAATGAGAACGGATGCAGATCTCAGCCATGGGTTAAGGAACATTTCCCTTTGCTATCTGGCCACCTTGAATAACAGGAATGACCCGCTGCTTGGGAAGGTGAATCGTGCTTTGCAAAGCACCATCTGCAGCTTTGCTGGCTTCTCCCGTGAAAGATGCACCAAAACCTTGGACCTAAAAGGCAAAGGCAGCTGAGGTTACTAGAGATCCCCTCACTGTCCTGACTTCATCTTGAACCCTGTAGATGGTTCACGCTGACCCAGGTGGTGCAGTGCAGGCAATGTGAAAAGCAGGCGCTAATTGCTTTCTTTTCTTATGTTTGATTTCCTTTCTTTGGCTTTAGGGTGAACCAGGCCCACCGGGACAAGTAGGGCCAGAGGGTCCTAGTGGCCAACAAGGCTCTCCAGGTTCCCAAGGAATCACGGTTCAGGGTCCTGTGGTAGGTGATCTCCAACTGCCTTTTTGGTCACTTGCGCTTTGCAGTTAGAATATGTCTCAGAGATGGGTGTCTCAATAAAGCCCCAAAAACCTGATCTATGTATTTACATCATCGTTACTAACAGCTGGGCAGCTGCACTAGAAAGAGAGGATGATCACCATCTTTTTTTCATGCTGACGAGGCCCTGCACTTAGTCATTCTGGCAAAAGACCGCTTTTGTCCAGACTCCCCCTAATGTGCCTTTAATGAAAACAGCCCAGTGGAGTTTTCAGGCATTTTTCTCTGCAGTGATCATCACTGCTTGGCAAGGAGTAGAGGTGGAGGCTGCTGTGTGCGTGTCTGGGATGGCAGCACCCCCGTGGACCTGCTGTGGCTGTAAAGCACCCTGTAGCACTGCAGAGAGCGGGAGCAACCTGGGATGTGGATGTGGAGCAGCAGGATGCTGTTTGCCTTAGAGGATGCTGCAGCATGCCTGACTATGTGCTTCTGTTTTAATCCAAGGGGCCACCAGGAATTAAAGGAGAGAAAGGAGACACTGGGAGTCCTGGCATGCAGGTAATGGTAGACACCATTCCTTCTGATTGTCTCAAAGATTTGCCCGTTTTTCCCCAGTAACTACTTTAAGCAAGACTGAAAAGCTGTAGAGTTGTTAACTGTTGTCTGCTTGGAAAATGTCTTTCATTTTGGAGTGTCATCGCTTTCCCAAGGGAAACTGAGTCAGTTGGTGCAAGAAAGGTAGACCTATCCGGAAGCTAGATATAATGGAATTAAAAGGGCGATAACAGTGATTGCTCTGTGTAACGAATAACTCTGTTTCTTCTTCCATCTTTTTCTTATGTCCCCTGTTACAAGATGAATTAGGGCAATGGTAATCAGATGCCAACTTTACCCGGCAATTCTGATTTACAGGGCATTCCTGGTGTGCAGGGAGCTCCAGGCAGGGATGGTCTTCAAGGTGCAAAGGTAAAATACCTCACCTCTGGGTTTTCATGCATGGGTGCCTAAAATCCTGCTGTGAACGTACCAGCAGAGACCTGAAACATCCAGCTCTTGAAATGCACTCAGTGCATAAGTGAATGGTCTTTTCCTAAAGCCAGAGCGACTGGGGAAAATAACAAGGGGTCATCTCAGGTTTGGCCAAATTTGACAAGGTGTCACCCTCCTTGTCTGCTTGGCAGATGCATTTTTTTATGCATTCCTAGCAAGCTCCCGTTAAAAGCAGCACATGGAAAAAAACACCTCACTGCTTACTAGGTCTCTTTGAATCCTCTTGTTAAGAAATGACTGGATTTGGCTTTTCAGGGGGTGAGGGGACTAGAAGGCACAGCTGGGCCTCCAGGACCTCCTGGACCAAGGGTGAGTACTCACTATGAGTGATGCATATCGAAATCTCTTCCTCAGCAGGGGCTGGTGGTTTCTGCTGACCAGTTGTCACCCAGAGGTGTCAGGGCGAACCCCCTTCTTGAGGTATCATGAAGAATATTGTGCAGATGTCCACTTTTCCTGCCACTGTCAGTGTAAGAAGAAAAACCTCTGCTTCTTCTGGAAAGTCCTGGAGAAGCTTTGACCCAGCAAGGAGATGCTTTTGTTATTTTTGCTTTCCTGGTGCTGCTGTTTTTCAGCTGTTGGTTGGGTTTGAGGTATACGGGCTTGTTAGACTGAAATCAGCAGGAGCTGGAGGATGCAGGCAGGTGTGAAATGTTCCACCCCACACCATTTCCAATGTCTGCTGCCAGGCCTGTATGTAGATCGGTGAATTTGTGCTCTGTTGTGCCCAGGATAGCAGAACCTTAAGAAGGTTCTGTTGATTTGCATCCATCTGTTGATTTGCATCCATCTGCTAATTTGAAGGTACTGCAGCCCTTACAAGTTCTGTGAAACAGGTGTGCTTCACTTTGCATGGGGAACTGAGCCAAATTTGCTTTTAGATGATGGGTGGTGGACCTGATAGTTACTGCATCTCGCTGCTGAATTAGAAGGAATTTGGCAGTCCTAAATACTGGAAGATGGAGATTGTTTAATACTGTCTCTGCATTAGACCTCACAGGAGTTGTGGTGAAGTCAGGTATTTATGGGAGCTAAGATTGAATTCAACTCATAACTTTGACTTACTCATCCTGGGAAGATGTGGAGCTGGCAGGGTTGAACCTCAGCTTTCCAAATACCAGGAAAGCACTGTAGCCTTCAGAGCAAGCTCCAAAAGCTGTTCTGGTGCTGCCTTGAAGAATTCTTTCATTTTCACTGATCAGAAGAGTTGCTAATCTCTGTTGAGCTTAAACATAGTAGCTGGAAAATCATAAAAGAAACTATTTCTACTCATTGTTTTTTGGCTTATTTTTTTCTTCCCTTTATGGCTCCAGAGGGCACAGAAACTTCACAAAGAGATGACCAAAGAAATGTGCTTCCCGCTCTCTAAGCTGATGTTACTGTTGTAAAGTATTAGAGGCAAACACAGGTCCTAAAGGAAAGAAAAAAAAAAAAAGAAAAAAAAAAGAGCAGCGTGGTATTAGGAAGCTGAAGAAAAGGGTTATGCTCTAGGCTATGTCTAAATCTGAATATATAATGAAGAATCTGAAGCCTGTAGGGTAAAAAACATGTTGCAGTTTGTCGGCAAAATTCAGCTTTGCTGGCTTGACCATAATTGAGACAGTAATAGGAAATGATGTGAACATGACTCACACACAACGTACTCTTAACATTGGGCTCACGGCTGGACGAGGACTGACATAAACCTTAAGGCTACAATACCCTTGCTAGAGTCCTCTAAACTCAACCTGCTGGTGCCCCTGGAGCTGTAGGGAGATGTCAGCCTTGAATAGAAAAAGAAGAAAGTTAGGAAGTAACTGGACTTTTATCTGTGTCTACAAATTACTGTCTGCAGGGTTTCCAAGGAGTGACAGGCTCTCGAGGCAGCAGCGGAGAGAAGGGACCTCCAGGTGACATTGGGCCAACAGTAAGTTTCTGCTTTGGGGTCTCAAAGAAGGCCAAGACATTAAATAATTGACTGGAAACAAGTTGTTCCCACAGCATCTCTCCTTCAGAGTCTGAAGAATAGTTTTAATTCTCGCTCATCCTTCGTAAGGAGATATCTGTATATGCAAAGTCCAGACTGTTTATCAATAAAGTATTTAACAAACCCCACATCCCTTTGCTCTCTGTAGATTCACAACCTACACAAAATCCAACATCTCAACAAATTTCTGGTGCAAGATTCTGGAATGAAACCAAGGAATCAGTCCTGAGCTGGAGCAGCCAGCATTTGGCTTGTAGGGGCAGCTACAGGTCTAGATGTCAAGTTATTTCTTCTTCTCAGATGTTCAAAACCACCTGCTGTGTTGGAGAATCAGTTCTAAGATTGTATCTGAGGAATTTCTGCATCCCTGTTGATGGTGCTTTATGCCACTGCTCCAGCTGCTGCTTTATTATTCTTTTCCTTGAAAAAAGAAACCAAAATATTCCTATGAGCTTGAAGCTCTTGTAGTCACTGTCATGAGGTCAAGGAAATTATGAGAGTGTGGGAAACAAACTTTGTGCTCCATGTCCCACTAATGTAACCCACAGCCCCGTTTATTTTGGTTTTGGTTTTATTTTCTTCTGCTCTTCCTTCCCCTAGGCTTTCATTTTTTTCTCTTCTTTCCTTGTAGGGGCTGCCGGGTCCGAAAGGAGAAAGAGGAGAGAAAGTGAGTTTTTGTGGTGTTAGGCAGCAACACTGTCGCTGGGTCCCACACTCAAAAGAGTGGATGTGGTAACGTGCTTTGCAAGCTACGCTTACATGTACAAACCTTCCTAGTGTTGGACTTCACGTACCCATAGCTTGTTGCCTTTCCATTCCCCCGCGCCGGCTAAACTGCTGGGATATAAATAATCCTGCAGCAGTCGGGAGCTCCCCAGTATCAATTGTAGTAATGAAAAAGAAATGCCAAACTAAAATCCATTATTTGCCGAGAAGGAAAAACCAAAACCACTTGACCTGACTGAGTCGCTCTCTTTTAACGTATTGCGTAAGAGGGGACTCACTCGTAATAATCCTCTGGCTTGCCCCAGCACAGAGCATTTGATGTCAGGAGATCTACCCTGCCTTTGATGGTGATTATACTGTGAGAGCAAGTTTTTCTGATACTGACTTTTGGTTAGAAAGAAACCCTGTGTTTTTCTAGGAGTCCAAGTCTCATCGCCAAGATTGACTCACGTGCATGAGGCTTCAGGCAGGAGTGAGCTGCTTTTGACGGACTGTTTTTGTCTCAAGTTAATGCTTCCGTATTAAAATTTTTAACACCGTTCTCCTTCCATTCCCACCAGCTTTTTTTTTCTATACATTTTTTTTGCAGTGGAACTTTCCTGTTTTCCTCCCTTGGGTGTGGTGCCAAGCTTTTATTTAAGTCTGGGTAATCTGCACAGTGAGCCAGCCAGAGATGTATATTTTACAAATGTTTTTGGAAGTATTCAGTGTGTTAGTTATGAATTTTCACAGATAAAGTTAGTGTTTATTTTTAAGTAGCATTTTGCATTTTTATCACTTTTCCCTACTTTCCCTACTAGTAAAACTTTCTAAAGAACCCCTCGGATATGATTTATTCAGAATACAGTAACAGTAAGTATCAATATTCATAAAAGATTTAGACAAAGATAGGATGCTGTAATATCTGATCATATTAGATGTTTTACATATCACAGAACATTGAGTCATGGACTTAGCATATTTTTTGATAAAATTTGAGAGTAAAATTTACTCTCCCTTTTTTTGCTAGCTTCGGTAATTATTGAGATTCGGTCTGGGCTTTTTGATGTGCAGGAGAAATGCAATTATTGATGTCTCCCGATTTCAATTTTATGGCTTCAGAGCTTCGTGATAAATAAATAAAGCTGCATTTCACAGTAATTAATATCTCTGAAACTCAAGCTGAGAAAAAGAATGGGCAGAAAGCTATCGTGCATTATGATATCATTCCTTTTGAAAAGATGTTAATACTTTTTTTTTTCTTTAAAAAAAAAAATAAATTGTTTCACTGTAGGGGGAACCACAGTCCTTGGCCACAATTTACCAGCTCGTTAGCCAGGCTTGTGAGCGGATGATTCAGAGTGAGTATAACCAGCCCAGCTCCGAGTGTGTTCACGCCTCCCCAGCAGTGCCGAACAAAGCCAGAGGGGAGACAGCATGAAGCTGTGGTGACCCAGGGAGCTCCTCCATCCTGTGCCGTGCTATGTCCCAGCGCAGGCTCTCAGTGTTACATAGGTTTTATTGGGTGGCATTAGCACAGAAACCTGTGAAATATATCTTTGGAAAACCCATTGGCACTTTGCAAAGACTCCTTTATTTCTCAAATGGAAAAGCTTGAAACTAATTTGAAGGAAATTATTCTGTCGGTGATTTGTGCTGATTCCTCTAGAGATGAGGCATTTTTGGTAAAGCCCCTGTGCTGTGATGCATGAAGGGAAGCAGAGGTTTGCCCGAGGTCAGGCAGCAAAGTCATGACTCAGCTGCCCATTTTCCTCTTCGGAAAGCTTCTGGCTTTCTCAGTTTGGACTGACAGCCTTTTAGAGCTAGCTGATAGTTTTAAGTACCTTTTTAGACAACGTCCTCTGGTTTTCTCTCTTTTCTGAATCTCCCAGACAAGGAAACCTTCATTTTCTCTCTTCCCAGCTCATGTGTTGAAATTTGACTCATTCATTCATGAACACGCGAGGAAGCCAGTTCCTGTTTGGGAAGAAAGGTTAAAACCAGGAGAACCAGGACCACCAGGTCCTCCAGGTCCTCCTGGGAGCAATGGAGAAAGAGGAGAAAATGGCATCCCTGGACAGCCAGGCAAAGATGGGTATCCTGGAGAAAGAGGTATGGACAGAAGCGTTCGTAAGCATTTTTTACTATATTTTGGATACCTTAACTAAACATTTTCGTGCCTCAAGCAGTACTGTAAAGATAATCCACGATTTTATCACATCTCATTTCATTGCCGTTTTCCTTTTGGACTTCTCTCTCCTAAGAAGAGAAACCCAAGTTAGGTAGCTCAAGGAGCAGGGAGAAGACAGATGCAGCCCGCTCTTTTTGCAAGCTCTGCTTTGAGAGGAAGGCCAGTTTGACACCATGTGTGGGTGTTGGGGGATGGAGAGTTTAATTTTGGAGGGCAGGAGGATTTCCCTACAGAAAGGCAAAAGAAACAGCCGTTTGGATGAACACATGGGGGTGGAACAGATCACCTCTGGGCAGAAACGACGAGTCTTGGAAAACACTGAAGGAAGGCACGAGGCACCTGAAGTAATACTGAAAATGGAAGTAGGTTTCTGGAGCAGTAGTTCCGACAACAAAAGCCTGACACATGACTAAAGAAATAAATCAATGTAATCTCAAAAGGTGGCATCAGCTGTTACACATGAATGAGTGAATGGTGGAAATAGTTTTGCTTAGATTTGCAGACATTTGTCAGTGGCTCAAGTAATTGTCTGTCAAAATAAAATGAAAAACATTGGTTTCAGCAGGATCCTAACACCTCTAAGCAACTAAACACCTTCTGTTTAACTCCTTGCTCTGGCACTATTCAGTCTGATGTGGTATCTGCAGAGCTTATCAAAACGTCACTTAAGAGAAAAGGGAAGTAACAACCTGCAGATGTTTCCAGCCTGTCGAGTGAGGAGATGGGAGAAGACAGATCTCACTGAAAAACAACCTTGAGGACACGGCTGATCAAAATATTTCCATCTTAAAAGTATGAAAAATGGTATTTTATCAAATACCATTTTTCACTGAGGTGTAATGGTTTCGCAAGCAATTTCATGCGAAAACAGCAATCCTGACTGCATCTGGTCGAAGAGACGGTTCAGCTTTGTGATCCGTCTGACCCATGTGAAGAACATGAGAGCGGATTTCACACTCAGGCCAGTGCACTAACACCAGCACTATGAATTTCTCAGTGAAAAACCTCCACTTTCACCCATATCAGGCTGCAAATCAATGCTAATTGGAGCCCTGTTGGTCATGGGCAAATGGCTACTCTGGAAAATAGAGTAGGTGCCCAGACAGAACTAAAGAAAATGGATATTTCTTTGTGTTGCCAAGGGCTGTGACTCTCCTTCAATTTAATATCCAATAGCCTGGTGAGGAGACCGCAGGAGACTTAATTCAGTAATAAAAAATGCAGTGAAGTGACACTTACCTCTTATTTGTGATTAGGTGCCCCAGGGCCCAAAGGAGAAAAAGGGATGTCTGGAGCCAGTGAAGAAGGGATCCAAGGACCCAGAGGCAGAACAGGTAGAGGGAATACAACCTCTTTGTATTGAGCCGGTGGGGCCATCCGGAGCTCACCAGCTGCCAGATTCAAAGTGACATTCAGCCTTGGGACCACTGTGGTGGGGCGGACTGACCTTCCCACCGCAGCTTTGTTGGCAGCACCCTGGATGGTGGCTCCTCTCTGCTAGGACACAAGAGACTGCTCTAGGCCGTCTCCTCCCTCTGGCGCCCATTCCCAGGTAATGATGGATTTTAAGGACCCAAGACACATCCAAGGAGTTTCAGTTTTGCTACCTTTTTGCATGCAAGACCAGATGCTCAGGGGATAGAAACTCTAAAAATTCAGGTCATGAAACACAGGGTTTTTGAATAATCTGTTAGGATTTGGTGTACTCCTCCATCTTTATCCCTGTTACTTGGCATCCGTGGGAGGTTTGCCACTGACGTAACAAACCAGGAACTATCAAGAGAGTGTGGTCAAACATATTTTTCTGTAAATTAAATTTTTATAGTTGAGATGTAAAAACACAAAAACCAATGGCTCTGGGATGGATCCTGGGGTTAAGGTGATTTTCTTCATTGACGTGTAGCTTGACTTTGAATTCTCAGAACCAGGCTCCATTTTTAGCCAAGCTGGGCACCCTTAAGGTCAAGAATAATCCCGCTAGTTACTGGGATTCAGAAGAGTTTTTCCAGCTGGCAGGTCTTATTTTTCCACCAAAATGAGAAAATAGTACTCAGAAAATTAACCAACGTGTAGGATGGAGAAAACGTAGAAGAGGCATTACACTGAAGCAACTGAAGTAGATGTGCTACAGCTTAGAGTGCTTCTCCTTCTTCAGGTCCACCAGGAGAAGTTGTGCTGGGGAAGCCAGGTCCAAAGGGTTACCCTGGGAATGCTGGTCCTCAAGGTTTTCCCGGTGTCAGAGGACAGCCTGGGCAGTCTGGATATCCAGGAGGTTGTGATATCTCTGGATGTTATGGAGCTGGTAGAAGAGGTAAGTCGATTTGTATCTCAGTACAGAAGTTACGATTTTATAGCTGGTCTCTCTGGCTCGGCAGAGACCTTAGTTCATCCTTCAGGCACTGTCAGTCCGGCAAGAGCCTCCTTTGCAAAGCCATCAGGATGATTCATGTGCAATTCATGTGGATAAATGCCAGTTCAATTGAGTGCTCCTCAGCACCCTTCATAGATTAAAACATGATGCAGCAGGAGTCGAGCAGGTGGAGTGATCATGGGGGTATCTTCAGCTCTTAATGTCCCCAGCAATGTTTCCATGGTGGATAGAGAGGAACAATATCTCAGTTCCTTCACATACGTTTCACGGAGACTCAATTGTAGAAAGTCTTTGGAAATGAATAAAATCACTGTCACTGAACAAAAAGACTTACAAGGGAAAAGAATTAATTCTACACCATTCCTTCTCAGTACTCGATACTGATTTATTTGTTTGCTCAGTGGCCTCATCTCCTTTCCACACAGATTTCATCCCCTGATGGTTGGTGTGGAGGCAGCTGAAGACATTGCTTCCATTGCCCTGGAAATCTCTGGGTGAAAGCTCCACGCACTCCAAGAGAAGGAGCAACCTGAACACCATATGTGTTGTTTGGGTTTTTTTTTAATGTCCCATCATTTCTATATGGACAAGTCAATCAAACACTAAAGCCACCAAACCAGCCTGTGTTCAGAGGAGTCATCCGTCTGTTTTTCAGCACTGGAGAACTGCGGTGTTCAAACTCACATCGCACATCCCGCAGCAAGACAAAGACACAGTCAGTGGTACGGGCTGACAGACTTGTAAAGAAAAAAGAAATAATGTATTGCAATGCTCAGAAATATCAGATAATTTTTGCCCATTTTGCCTGCTTGTGGGTTGTTTGGTTTTTTTGTCACTTACTTGTTATTCTGGGTCCCCAGCACAGAGAAAAACAGCACCTCATGCCCAAAGATGCAAATCCACTGGAGAAAAACTGCTTTTTCTGTTGGTTGGCAAGGTAACAAAGTCTAGCACCATTTTGACTGTTTCTGCCTTTGGCAAAACACTGATGGCTTCCTTGCAGGGGTGTTATGTACACAAGCATCGCAGACAGCGTGATAACCTTCCCGTGATGTGACAAACCCCACCGTTTAACCCCGTTCTCTGGGGCTTGGTAACTGTCAAACAAAGCCTTAGATGAGACAGAGTGCAGCCGTGTAGGGAGAGGAGCTGGAGATTAACCTCCTGGCCTCTTCCATCCCTCCCTCCTGCAGTCTGCGTAGCTACTTTGCATTTTATCAGGTAGAATATTTAATAGCTCTGAGTCTGACTTTTATCTATGTGACACGGAGGTAACTGTCATGTTACACCCCTGTCCCTGCGTGAGCCATGGTCTACTACGTGTCCACAACAAACCACACAGATACTGATAAAAACATCCCTCCTGCTTTGCAATGGCTACTTTAGGCAGTGCTCCGTTACACCGCTTGTAAACCGCCCCTGCTTCCGAAACAAGTGTTTCTAAACTGTGATTTAAACCTGGAGCAACAAATTTATTTTTTTTTTTGTAAAAGCAGAATGAAGCAAAAGGTATCATTACAGGCTTTTCAAAGATGCGAAGAGGCAAAAACGGAGCATCAGGCATATTTCTGTGCACTTTGGATGTGCAATTTCTGCCCCTACCTGCAGGCTGGCAGCTGGGTATTCATGCGGCTATAGCCGACCTTTGAAAACTTAACAGCAAACACATCCACATTTAGAAAGTAGATTGTCACATAAATATCAAAGAGAAAGAGGTCTACCTTAAGAGAATTATTTTGTTTAGACCAGGAATCCAAATATTGTTTCTTCCTGTCATTATGGAAAAATCCCATAGAATTAAGAAATTTTGCTGAAGGAGCATTTGAACGTATCAGACTTGTGTGGGAGTCAGCCTACAACAAAAGTCAAGTGAAAATATGATTACTGCATCCTGTAAGTATTTAAAGTAGTCCTTGGCTTAATGTATGTTCATTCTCTAGAAACTCCCAAGAATTAATATTTTCAGGGTGACATACATTCCCTTTGCAAAACATAGGAAAATGCATAGAAATACCACTCTGATAGAAGTAACATTTCTGTTCACTTTGGGGCTTTCCAGAGTTGCCTTGACATATAAAATAGAAATCTTTCGAGCTTATATGAAGTGTTGCATACAGAGCTCTAGCCAGAAGAAAAAGGAGGGGTCGGAGGAGCTGAAGTTCACAGCGCATTGGGAGTACGGTGTTTGGAGGAGACGTGTTCATGGGGATAGACACCCTGCACACGTGTTGTGGAGTTGTAGGTGCTTCCGTTCCTACCGGTCAAAGAGCTTTTGATCTGTGTTTTCCCTATTCTCTGAAAAATGAAGGTGTTCTGAAAATAAAGCTACCAAACCTGCGTTAAGTTGCATTCAGAATGGTTCTGCTTTTCGCACTGGATAAAAAACCCAATACCCGTGATAACCGGCAGACACAAGGCAGCGGGCAGGAAGGGCAAGGAGGTAAAGGGGGTGCCTTGCACAGCAGAACCCAAAATTGTTCCCAGGAAACGCACACAACCTGCGGAAGGTAAGTATTTTGATGTGCAACGTCTGCTCTTCGCGGGTAATTCTGCTTCCTTTCCGATTTAAATTAGTGCAGCCAGATTCCCAGTTCTGAACTTGCTCTTCTGTCTGTTCAAACCTCGTAACCGCAGGTGGTGTGACAAGGAGCTCCTTTAGTTTTCTTTATCGACCACTTTTGAAAGATACTATCACCATCTGTCTTGGGATTTAATCTATTTGGTAGAATTTCAAGTGACCTTTACTTTCGTCTGATTATTTCAGATGCAATGTGAAGGGTCAGACTTTAACAAAATTGAGTCCCAGAAGGGCTATTGATTAGGAGACAGACGACCTGCACAAACAACGTGCCCATTTATGTTCCTAAACTTTGTCCCATGGGTGGTTTTGTTTACTATTTTCTGGATAAACCTGAAATAACCTCAGTGCATAAACGTAACACGTCCGTGTGAAATCCCACAACTTCCTACCATTTCTTCACCTTTGCAAGCTAATGCCTGTTCACCTCCCCTTCTGTTCAGTCCTTATTAAAAACCTTTGTCCTGATTTACTCATTACTGCCCTTAAGTAATTTGTGTCATAGAGACTTTCTTTTCCACACAGTGACATTGTACCTTCAGTTTCTTTAAAGCTTCTATCCTCCAGTCCTTAAATAATGATAAATTTGGATTTTTATCCCTGCTGCAGAGTTTGACCCAGCTTGTGCAGCTGGATTCTGGCAGAGGCTTGAGGGCCTTCCAGAGACAGATTGTTTTGCCACGAGCGTCATTTTAAGGTATTAAATCAGTCTCAGGGGTAAGATACAACAAATACAGAGGACAAACCAGCAACACGGCTAACAAGCAGCTCTGAAAAGGTTTTCTCCGGGGCTCAGCAGGCTGGCTTGACCGGATTTAAAGGTCTGGAAACAAAAAGGCATCTTGGCTTGGGATAAAAGATCTGCATTGGGGAGAGCCCATAGGGGCTATCGAGGCAGGTGAGGCTGTTATAGGGAGATTTTCCTTAGCATTATATGTGAATTTTACATCTCACACATACATCCTTCTGCCTGTCTGTCTCTAAACAAGTGGATTTCCTCCAGTCAAGTTTCTTGATAAATGTCTAAAGAGAAACTTATCCGAAAGGGAGGTGATACAGGCTATGGGGACTGGCTCACTGGAGAATGAGACGATATGGTGGAAAACAGTCCCGAAAACAGCTGGGGAAACAGGGATTATGTAGATCATCCTACCAGCCAGCTGCAGATAAAATGCCCTGCGTGCTCTAGAGACCCAGACAAGGTGAGCGTTAGGCAACCAGAAGAAAGAGGATGTAGGGGAAAAACAGGAAAATGGTGGTAACTAGGGTTATTACAGTCAGGTTTCTATGCTTTTGGTCTTCTTGCATTCACGGCCAATGGAGCTGTACTGGTGGGAAAGCACGAAACACTATGGTGAGGATACGATCTCTCCTCCACAAGCGAACCAGAAAAGATCAGCATCTGTGTCTGCTTTCTGTGATGCCTTCGGGGTCTCTGAGCTTAGTTTTGCACTCCCAGATCCTGGAAACCAGTTACTTTGCTCTGGGTCTCTTCCAAGGCAATTTTAGAGCTCCTGCTGTATCCCAGTCTTGCTTCTTCACTCTTCTTCTGATGGCAGCTTGTTCACTCAAGTCCTGGGAATCAGTTCTGAGCTGGGAACACTGCAAATGTTAACAGTCTGGCTGCATACATTTTCCTGGAGTCTTTCATATGCTAAAAAAACTCTCTTTGTGTTGCATGGGTTTGGAATAGCAGAATTATTCATTATTCTACAGTTATCGTCTGGTTCATGTCCCAGTTTTATTCCAGTTTCTGATCATTGAATCCTGTGGTGGGATAGCATCCTCCTTAACAACCTCCAAGATGGAATAACTCATCTAAGAAAGAGTGGTAGGTGTTGATTCCTGTCTTCTCCCCTTAGATTTTACAAGGAGGCACATAGGAAGCAGAAGGCAAGACTTTATTTCAACTTTAAACTGGGGAATTACTAATGCCGTGTGAGAAGAAACGGGGTTGCCCCTGTATGAAAAATGTTATGATGGCAGCAAAACAGAGCTGCATTACCCGAGCTTCTCCCCAGCCGCCAGTAACATCTCAGTAACTGGTTTCAGCTGTCACTTCTCATCTTGTCCTGCCAAACCCTGTGATCCCGCAGTGGCGCTGACTCTTCAGGGACACAACCGCGCCCTTAGCACTCCTCATCAAATTCGATATTCTTGACGTGCTAATGGAGCAGATGCGTGTGGCTCTTTCCTTCTCCTCCTGCGTGGCAGGGGAGCTCTGCCAGGGGCTGCGCTGCCGTTCCATGTCCCTGCCAGGTGACCCTGCTCTGTTGCTGTCACCGTGCCACCCTCCCCTCGAGACGCTGCAGTTCACACTGTGTGCACTGGCAATAACTTTTTGCAGAAAAGGCGAAGATCTGAGATGGGCCCTTTGCTGTGCGCCAAGTACAGCCTATGCCTGCCCCTACTGAATTCCCCAATGTGCCACCTTAAATGTTTGGCTCTTAAATCTCTCCTTAAACCTTTAGCAGCTCTCCTACCCCCGAATTGTTCCATTCTGCTAGGCAGGGGCATGACTGCAGCTCTTGCTGTACAGCCACCTTCACCTCCGTGGGACCCCAGCACGGGTCTGCCTTGGCCATCGCTGGGAGATGTGAGCAGACACCTGAGCTGGGGTTGACTCTCCAGCCTGGCTGGGAAAGCGCGTGTGGTTTTATTGCTAAAAATGTGCATGCACAGCCGAGCCTCCCACCTGCTCTGCTGCTATCGGCGGTGACGGGCTCGGGTGAAGGAGGAGGAGGAGGAGGAGGAGGAGGCTGCAGCAGGAGCTCTGCGCAGCCATCATGGGCATGGCTGCAGTCTGGTGATAGGATGCCCCTGCCCCAGCAATGGCCAGGGTCAGAAATCGTCCCACCTTCATGATTATTTTATCGGCACACTCGAAATGGGAGAAGGCACGGGAGAGAGTTGAGGCCACCTCCGCGAGCCCAGCCTGTCCCCCGCCGCGCGCAGCCGCCGCCACGCAGACTGCAGCTGCGATCCTACATTTATCCACTAGACCTTGAAGATGTTTGACTGTTTGTTTTCCTTCCATTGCCATAAGCAAACTCACTGTCTGCGAAAAGGGATAAATTAGCATCTCCAAAGACAGAATCTCTCTTTATTCTGAAAACAAGCGAAGAGGCAGCAGCAGCCCAGGCTCCCTCATCCTCCCTCCCTGCGTCGTGCCAGCACAGCTCCTCGTGGAACTCGCCCAAACCACGGCTACTCTACATTTTTGTGAGCTGTACGGATTTTAAGCACTTGGCTGAGCCTGTGAACACAGAGGTCAGTTGTAGCTCCTTAGATGAGGCCAAGCAGGCTGATCACTTGCATTGATTTTCAGCCTGCATTGCTTGGACTGAGGGCAGGAACTTGTATTTCAAAGAAGTCTCTTTAAACCAGATTGTTTCAGTGCCAGCATTACTGTCACAAGCCCATGCAGCTCTGCTGCTCACTGAGCCACGTGGCATGAACAAGCCCCACGTGCCAGGCTACCGTGTAGGGGTGCCACACGTCTCACCTGGGGTGTCACCTACCCCAGGCACTGGCTTCTACTGGGACCTTCTGTGCTGGCCTGCAGGCAGCTGCCTGCCTCTCCCGGTGCGCATTCTCCAAAGCCCTGGGCTAGCCAAAGCTGCCTAGCAGTAAATTTAGCAGTGGCCCAGACAGTCTTCTGTGTGCTGGTCCCAGCTGCAGGGTGCGGAGGAGGTGCTGGGTGAAGCCCAGAGCCCCTCGGCTGCCAGCCCTGGGCTTTGAGTCATGCAGCCACGGCAGGTCCTGGGGGAAGCCTGGATTTGTAGGCTGTGTCTGCCTTTCTTTGCACGCTGTGGCAAACTGTTTATAAGCCCTTCTACCTATGAGACCTCTGACGTAAACAGGGAGACACTGGCCTGCTGTACTGATCCCTCCTGGCACCCAAAAATCAGCAGTGAGAATGGGAACGGTGGGTTTGGAGGTACCAAACAGAGGGGATGCTGAGCTGGACGGACTTATGATCTGTCCGAGCGCGGTCACTCTCCTGTGGTTGCAAATATGTACAGAGAAAAGGCAGAAGGTAGATGAAGCCTGTGCTTACCCTCTGTTTTCCAGCCTTTCACCCACACGTCTGGCTCAGCTGTGCCCTTGTGCACCGATGTGTCCCTGCGGTGGGACAGGGCTCCAGTGACCCCCCCCCCGCCTCTGGCCGGTGGTGCCTGTCCCTGCCTTCGCGCTGCAGACCCCAAAGCAAGGACAGGACGTGCAAAAAAAAGGTTGGTTGAGTTGGACAAAAGCACAGCTGCTGAAACAACGGGCCAAATTTAAGGCCATAACACCTGTAATTTCTGCAAAGCGCCATTCTGAATTCCCAAGTGCGGCTGTGTGTCCTGTTCAGGTTTCCCCATGTAATGGCGTATTTCCTTAGTACCGTAATGCACCATCCTGGATTTCTGTTGTGTCTTCCCCATCTCTAAGCACCTTCCCTACCTACGGCAAGGGTTTTTCAGCTCAGGGTGACCCTCTGCTGTTTTGCAGCAGTTGTAACATGGACCCAGGAAATTTCCCTTGAAAATACTCAAGGGAAAAAGAGGAACTTCTCTACTTTGAGGGTGGCAGAGCACTGGAACAGGCTGTCCAGAGAGGTGGTGGAGTCTCCAACTCTGGAGACATTCAAAACCTGCCTGGACACGTTCCTGTGTAACCTGCTCTGGGTGACCCTGCTTTGGCAGGGGCTTGGAGGAGATGATCTCCAGAGGTCCCTTCCAACCCTATGATTCTATGACACTCTAAAGTGCTACCAATGTGGTATGGATCTTAACCCCAAATCCTCCCTTCATTCGCATGGTCCTTACTCAGCTATGGTCCCCATGGCTTCTAAAGGGCATTGGCCAAAGTAAAATCTGTCCGTGTAAAGACTGCAACTGCTGTGCTGATGATCACTGTTGGTCCCAATGGGGCTGAACCACCTCGAGCAATTCTTTCAGCCTTTCCAACCTCTCCGTCTCTACCAGCTGACCACAGAGCACAACCCGCACAGGCATCCCACATCTGGAACTTTATTTATAAAATGAGTCATACAAGGACACACAGTCCTGAACCACTTCAGCTTGACAGGGTGAAATTACTAGGCAGGGCACGCTGAGACCTCTGGAGACAACTGGAGCTAATTTGCCAGGGGCTGGTTTGTAGGTGCGAAGCCTCGTTATGTGCTGCTGTAGGGAACAAGCTCGTGTTCTTACATTGCTGAGTATATGCCAATGAATGCCGCCATGCTATGTACAGACTTTAATAAGAACTTTTCCCCTAAATTAGATGGAGAAGATGAAAATGTCTTGGCAAAACGACGCGACCTCGGAAAGTATTCCCAGAGAGCGCTGGAGCAACTCAAGCGCGGACACGCAGTAAATTATTCAAAGGGCTGCCTCCATTCCTCTGCTCCTCTCCTTCCAGGTGAACTAAAATCCGGGGGGTGGGATACACTCTCTCCCTTCTGGGGGTATATTTAGATCATTCCTGCCAGCCACGGTGGGAGGAAGAGACCAACAGTTCCCAGCAAACACACAATGATGAACATCCAGAGGAAGATCCGGTCAATGACCATTGCGACGTACTTCCAGTCTTCCTTCACCTGGGAACAGAGAGAGGAAAGGCTGATTATTAACATTTATTTGAGACTAAAACTTATGAAGACTATCAGTGCTTTACTCCAAAATAGGATATTTTCCTTTAAGTCCAGAGATAGGAGGGGAAGGTCTCGTGACGTGTAGTGGGCCTATATGATGGCAAAGATTTATTCTATCAAATGCTGATGTGGGAGACAGATTCCCAGACTGCGTGGGTGTGCATGTGCAATTGCAAACCCTGTTCGCAGCTCCCCAGGGATGACAAATGCCTGTGGATGATTAAGCTCATCTGCACGCTCACGATCCCGTTTTCCACGAGCAGCAGCTGTAATTGGGTGTGTAAATGAGGCGGCGATTCAAGCTGGGGAGGGTGGGGCGAGGGGGAAAGAAATTACCCCTTTTCCCATGCTTGTAAACAGATTTGCTTAGAGATTAATGAAGCCAAACTCCTTCTGCGAAGGGATTTACAGCTTTGGGTGAGTAAGCAGTGAAAATGAACCAGCAAATAAAAATAAAAGTGATCTTGCTCGCCTTGCTTTTTCCCCGCTTTTGTCCTGCTGTGGGAGGATTTTCCAGCCATTCCTCTCTGGGGAGGTCTGGTACTTATTAATATCATCAGGCAAGAATTGTAAATGGCTATTTCATTAAGTAAGAAACCACATACATATGAAAACCTCTTTTATGACATTGCTGTTATTAATTTCTTTCCCAGGGAGAGGACTGATCAGATGGCAAAGCTTTATTTGTTACGGCTGTACCCATTATGATTTCCTACAATACACCACTTGGTGAAGAATAGACCCCGAGGGCTGAAATTTGGCACGCTGCCTTGCTCTTTAGGGAAAACATCGCAGCAGGAGCCAGCTCAAACCTCTTCGGTGGCCGTGACTGCGGCAAGGCGGGAGCGTGGTGGAAGGAGAAGGAGGTGGCAAAGCCAAGGCTGCGCTTTGCTGGGGCTGTTTCACTGCAGCATCCAGTCCCTGACCATGAGTAAATGCTGCCTTCGCCCTGCCCAAAGCCGCCGCGTGCACCGGGCTGCAGCACCAGTGGAAAGCACAGCGCAATAGTAACACAACACTGATGGTACAGGCCTTATCATCCACAGACCCTAGGTTTATTTTAAAAAGAGATAAGAATAAGCAAGTAGCCAGAATACCAGGTGGCAGCTAAAACGTGATTCGTGGGAGAACTGGCTTGATTTTACATTTTTTTCTTAAGGATTTGCTGATTATGCTGAAAATTAATGTTGGTAAAGGAAGTAATCCAAATATCAATGAAATAGCCATTAATAGCAGATGGTGTTTTGACATCAGGTATAACGGCAATTTCAGGTCCTAAAATATTATGATCTGTCAAAGAAGCACTGAGCACTAGACAGTGACTCTGGAAACTCACCTTGAGTCTTGCCTTTCTTCATCAGTCACAGACGCAGCACTAAATTTTATCTTATGCCTCGTGGGTGGTACAGAGAAATCACGGTGTGTCAGAGAACATAAAACCCTGGCTTCTGTGACCCATGCCGTGACATTTTATTGAGCTAAGAGAATCAGTCCTTGCAGGTAAGGTGTGCGCATTTACCTCCTTTTGGCATGCTGAGCCCTTCCTAAGCTGTTCAAGGATCTTCCAATGTGTTTGCAAAGTACCTGTCGTTATTCTGTGCCTCAATCAGTCAACGTTCAGCTGAAGCAAGACCAGTAAAGTGAGATCTTTAACTACGCCTCTCATTATTTGCCATGTGGACTGCCTGGTTAGGCATTTAAATCATTGCTATTGTTCCAGCTTGTTGGCTCTCAGGAAAGTAGCTTTGTAAACTGGGAAATGAGGCATGCACTGGAGGACATACCATATTCTCACATAATCTGTGCTCCGAACAAATCAGCTTAAATTTCAGGAATATCTGAACATTTTCAAAAGTGTAAGAATTGGTTAAATATTTTCGTGCAGTGGATAATTTTGTTCCCTTTAAAAATAGCACCAAGTTAAGCAGGTCTTTACTATTCAATAGGCAGAGGGAAACAATTGAGGTTCATCCAGAAGCTTCTAATCTTATTGGGGGGGGAACCATGTTGTTTTATGGTTGTACAGCCTTTAGCACATCCATCTATAATTAGGGCAAGTAAGAGGAATAGTGACCCTTGAAATCAGGAGGAATTCTCTCATCCCAAGGATGCATCTCAGTGGATAACTCCCCTTGGCTGCACATTTTCTGATCCATCCAGCACTTGCTGAGATTTGGAGTGAGTCCCTGATGCTTAAAATTCCTGGTGAGAAGGAGAGCTAAGCAAGCTCTGGATGATCGTGTTTATGGGATTTGTGTCTCATGATGCAACCAATGTGTGAAGGAAATCTGAAACTTAGCATCTGATGCCCAACTGCAAAGCTGGATTGAGTAAATAGGGCCCCATTCTGGCAAAATA